>NW_017306326.1:508559-529778 GCF_000935625.1 Nanorana parkeri | reverse complement strand
TATATGTGTATATATATATATATATATATATATATACTGTATATATATTCTAAAAATAAATAAAGTATATAAATGTTATATAGTAAATAGCACAGTATGTTGTATGGAGCAGGATCTCACATATCTTCATAGACATTCAGAGTGTCCCAGCATGTATAAGATTGTAAATTCTCACAAAAACGGACAGAGTTCTGAGATATCTAATTTGGGGACAATTTGGTAACGTGATATTCCCAAATATGTGTTCAATCTGAAAAAGACAAATTGATACTCAGTATTCGAACTTGTGTGTGCTTCCATCCACCATACCAAGCTGCATATAGAAGGAATGACATATTCATACATCTGTCCATATGGCATATAAAATCATCAACCCCGAGTAAGAGAAGTTGGTATCTCAGTTGCCTTACTTACGGTATGTGCATCTTCATCTGCATTGTCACACAACCTGAGAGGTGTCAGAGTCTGAAGAAGGTGATAAATCATCACAAAGTTGCTGTGTTTATCTGTGCTGGTATTTCAACTTAGGTTCACTGCAAAGTGAACGTTCCCAGTGTCTCTTTGAAGTCTTAGGCTTGACAAACTTGCTGTTGGGATCTATAGGTTTTGGGACAGTGCTACTGAAAATCCCTAATTTCAGAGTGAGTGTCAGATCATGGTGATGTTTCCGTTCACACATTGAAAGGGAAATGAGGAAGAATGATTGAATCTGTGTCAGAGCCGGGACCCCCTCAAGTACCATCTGCTATCCCCATTGCTCCAAATCTGATTATGTATTTATACAGCAATTCTTTCTTATATGATGTCTGAACAATGGCAAAGTGTCAGATTATTCAATATATAACATTGTTACCTTGTTAAAGAGCTGGTATGAGATATTATAAAAATACACATCAATGGCTTCTCCGGGCCATTGACATAAAACTCTTTTTTAGTCCCGCAACTCTGGATGTTTTTAAAACGATGCAATTCAGTCACGTTGATGAGTTACAGGTCTGATAACATTCACAGAGCAGCAACTTAGAGTGTATCTGTGGTCAAAAACGAAAAATAAATCTGTATTTCTATATTGAATTTCCATAAGTTCTATCCCGCTCCTAACAACCAGATCCATCTAGAAGTCTAGAAACTTACGTATTAAAGATTCCCACAGGATGGACTTCCTCAATGCAGTGACACAATGTCACTCAGCCCTGTGAATATGAACTTCCTGGTGTCACCACTCTCACAGAACTTGCCTTCCGAACTACAACTCAACGACATTATAATTGCTTGCTGGAAGCAATGCATAATGTGATATGTAGTCTTGAGAAATGGAGATCTGCAGCAGGGAAAGAGACACAAAGCACACTGAGAACCCAGGGAGTTGTTGGAAGTGATGGGCAGACGGAAGGCAGCTCTCACTACGGTACATAAAAGGGATTTTTCATGTTAGCTTTCATTGTATTATCAGAAACAACTCTACTATTACAATGCTGATGTCATAACAGGAGAGGATATGCCGGGACTTGCTGGGACAATTTAACCTTTTTTGCTTACAGAAACTGAAGTGCATACAATATTACCTTGGAGGGGTCTTTGGTTACTTCCACCCAGTCTGTGCTGCGACTTCAGTTAGCGTATGTAAACCCAAATTCTATTTCAGTATGTTCGGCATCATGCCTCACTGTTCTAAAGCAAATCATTTTTGGTGGATCTTTTGCTACATTTCCTACCTGGAGATCCTGCCACTAACTCCCGTTGAAGGCTGACACCACTGCCTTGCAATTAGCATCAGCATTGTCATCCTGCCGTGCAAGCTCCTTCAGTTGGCCATTGGACTTCCTATGAGTTCTAAGCAGCCAAACAGCCCTCTGAAGGAGCTTTTCACAACAGGATGACAAAGGTTTGCTTAAGAAATTATTATTATAATACAGGATTTATATAGCTCCAACATTTTGCGCAGTGCTTTACAATATAAGGAAGACATTACAATCACAAGAAATTCAAGACAAGATGGTAAGGAGGGCCCTGCCCCTGAGGGCTTACAATCTAAAAGGGAGGGGGAAGTGATACATGAGGAGGGAGCTGTGTGGGGATGAATTGTTTGAGAACGTGATGGTTGAGTGGTTAGGTTGAGGCGGGATAGGCTTCCCTGAAGAGATGAGTCTTTAGGGATCGCCTAAAGGCAGTCAGAGTGGGAGATAGATGGACAGGTTGGGGTAATTGAGTTCCAGAGAATGGGAGAGACTCTAGAGAAGTCCTGGAGGCAAGCATGGGAGGAGTTGACGAAGGGAGCGGGAAAGCAGGAGGTCTTGGGAGGAGCGGAGGGGACGGTTAGGGTGATATTTTGAGACAAGGTTGGAGATATAGTCGGGGGGCAGAGTTGTGGATGGCTTTGTAAGTGGTTGTTAATATTTTGAAATGTTATACTTTGGGAGAGTGAAAGCCAGTGGAGGGATTGACAGAGGGGGAGGGTGATGGAAGCCAGTGCAGGGATTGGTAGAGGGGGGCGAGGGATGGAAACCAGTGCAGGGATTCACAGAGGGGGTGGGTGAAAAGCCAGTGGAGGGATTGGCACAGGGGGGTTGCAGGCACTGAGCGGTTGGTTACGTGGATGAGTCTAGCAGCTGCATTCATGAAAACTGAAGGGGGGATACCCTGTGTAGTGGTAGACCAATGAGGAGGGAGTTACAATAGTCGAGACGAGAGATAACAAGTGAGTGGATGAGTAATTTTGCGGTTTCACTGGCATATTTTGGAGATGTTACAAAGGTGAAGAAATATGTACAGAGTGATGCAAGACATAGTAAAAAATAGATTTTGGGTTTACATTGACTGTAAGCATGCTGAACTGATAAATCCTGACCAGGATGCTGATCTTTGTTCCTGTAATTATACTTCTTAGTGATATCTCTAAACACCTGCCAAAATAGAAAACAAGCCACAGCACTGATCTCTGCTACGTCTTGGAAGATTGCAGAGGCAGGAGGGACACCGGATACAAAAAATAAATGTATGCATAGACTTAAGATGTTTTCTTTACCATCTTCATATGACTGTGAGAAACCAATGCTTTGCATTCATGCACCTGCATGAGGACATTACCATACATTAAGGCGCATTCCATTCAGGCAATCACTCCATTCATTTTAAATAGGTCGGTGGTGCACCGTAACACACAGCAAAACTAAGGTGATCCCTTTTTATTTCACCATATCAATGGCATGTCTGTTGTGGTGCTCTACAATGCAGGTGGTTTGCCTGCTACTGTAAGGCCCCATTCACACGGGAATCAGCCTCTGCGTACAGCTCTGTGCTGCGTGCACGGCCGTATCAGGCAGCTCCCGGGAAGGACAGGTGCTGCGTGTGATTAGTACGCAGCCCCTGTCCTTCTCTATGGGACTATGTGGCCATACTACCCTCTACGCTCACCTTAAGTGCAGGTCCATGCGGGTGCGTGTTTCCTGGCTCGGATGCAGACAGGATCCATCCTGTCAGCGTACGAGTATGCTCACCCGCACCCGCACGGACCTGCACTTGAGGTGAGCGTAGGGGGACGTATGGCCACATAGTCCCATAGAGAAGGACAGGGGCTGCGTACTAATCACACGCAGCACCTGTCCTTCCGGGGGAGCTGCCTGATGAGGCTGTGCACGCAGCATAGAGCTGTACGTGGTCTAGCCTAATGGGATTAGTAGTTTCACCACAGCTGGAGGGCTGGGTTTGCCTATCCCAGCTGTAGAGGTATTTCAGATATCAGGGACATTCGGTTGATAACTCTTTCTCCCATCAGCCTCCCCACCGTGTAACCTGTCATGGATGGAGCACCAGCTTTAAATTATAGGTGGTGCTCCATCCGGCTTTTGACAGCTATGTTAAGTTACACAACAGCAGGCTTGCCACTGCTGTATGTAACCTAACAAGGTGAGGCCAGAACTACAACAGCCTATGACTTGGAGTCAGAGGCTTGAGATCTGTGGATGGTTTGGAACAGTGAAAAAGTGCCATTGGACCAAGCTGTCCAATAAAAAAAAACACCAAAGGCATCCATCTGGATACCTCATTAGTGACAAGTAAGTGAGGCACAGGGAGGCCCTCACTGTCACCTCCCTCCCACCTCCACACACTCAGTGACGGGGTCTGGGACAGGGGGGTCCCCCCTGCCACAGACCTCACCGTACATCCCTGATCTATATCAGTGTTTCTCAACATTTTTTTAGTCATGGCACCCTTTAAAGTATGCAAAATCTCGAGGCACCCGATTGTAAACTCCAAAATCTATACCAGACTCTTATCCCTGATAGGGGGCTAAAATGGAGTTTAAGAGGGAACCCCATGCAAAAATACAAAAAGAATCTGCCTTCACATCAGAATCCCACTTTTGATGCAAAAGGAGGAGGCTCCTAATGTTAGAGTCCCCCTTCATATCAGGAGCCCATCTTTAACATTAGGTGTCCACTCTTTTCACATCAGCATTCCCCCTTCACATCAGAATCCCACCTTTTACATTAGGAGCCCCCATCTTTTGTATCAGAGTCCTCCTTCACATCAGGAGCCCACCTTTAAAATGAGGTGCCCACTCATTTCACATCACAGTTCCTCCTGCACATCAGAATCCCTCCTTTTACATGAGGTGCCCACTCCTTTCACATCAGAGTCCCGTTCCCATCAGGAACCCATCTCCTTTTTCACATTTAGAAGCACCTTAAGGATGCCATGGTGCCCTGCTTGAGAAAGGCTGAATTATGTAACCCCCTGTAAGGTTCTATACATGCATTATCCTAACTACTTCAGGAAAACTGACTTTTTTTTTGGCCACCTCTTAAAAAAAGAAAAAAAAAGGAAAAACGATTACTTCTTTTGCTCTCCTTTCAAGAGCTCATGATGAACTTAAAATGCAGGTTGAGTTATCTAAAAACCGCTCCGAGCAACATTCATAAACATTCATAAACATAATGCAAAAATGTCAAAAACTTGTCAAAATTGACGATACCCGAGACAGAGCTGATATATCATTTTCCTCGAGCTTTACTTATTCTTTAATAGTCACGGCAATAAAATTACTAACAACTACTTCCTCCCTTGGGCCAAGTCTCTGACAACCGTGCGTCTCTTCTTGAAGAAAATTACACCCTAAGTTTAATTACAGCATTTTGCACAAAATAAAAAAATAAATACATAAATAAATGTACCAGGTCTTTCAATGAAAGATACCAGAACCTCACAATTACAAGTGAATCTATGTTAAGCATGACTTATTAATCATATTTAGATGTAAACGTGCCAAGTCAACTTTCACAAAAATGAATAATAAGTTTTTGCCCGGGTATAAAACTCAAATTCGAACCGGCATTTATTTACATATTTTTATGATACATTTTATGTTTATTTATTTTTTCTTGCCCGATTCCGCATGTCAACGGAAGATGCTCATTTGCATAATGGGAGAAAACGTTTATTATATTTCATTTCATTCCAACATGTAGTGTCAGTCTATTTGCTGGGGAAGATTAGAGCTAATAAATTTCTACATTTATCAAACGAACAACATTTGCTATAAAGTCTTAAGAAAAAAAAATTAAAAAGATTGCTCAAATGTTTAGCAAAAATGTCCGTGTCCTGGTAAATTGATAATTGTTTCTAGCGTTTTGTAATATAACCTATTATGCCTCAAGAGCTGCAAACATTCAATGTGTTCTTAGACACTATTTGCATAATTGGTATTTTTAGAATAGATGGTTGCTGCCACTGCGTTGTCTCTCACACTTTCAGTCTGTCTCTTTCTCTGACATATCTCTACTGAGGAAATGGGAGCGAAGATCCTCAGGGGAGCTGGTATGAAAGGGATGTAATTTATCTGAGATTTGCTCTGCATTTGCTTCAGAAAAGAAAAAATAAATAAATAAATAATAAAAAAAAGACAGTACACTGAATACGGTTAGATCATTGACAAGACTTGACAAATCTGTTTGTTTAAAAAAAAAAAGCAATATATGTGAAAAAATATAACTGCGTAATACAATAAATAACAATTAACAGATCAAGGGGAAAAAACATTGAAAATGTTATTTTGTTAAGAGCTGGCCAAATTGTTGCTGCTATGAAGGAGAAGGAGAAAGAGAATAAGGAGAAGGAGGAGGCGGAGAAGAAAAAGGAAGAGAAGGAGAAGTAGAAGAAGGAGAAGGAGGAGGAAGAGAACCAGAAGGAGGAGAAGGAAGAGTAGGAGAAGGAAGAGTAGGGGAAGAAGGAGAAGTAGAAGGATGAGGACAAGTAGAAGAAGGAGAAGCAGAAGGAGGAGAAGGAAAAGGAGAAGAAGGAGAAGCAGGATGAGAAGGAGAAGTAGGAGAAGGAGAAGTAGAAGAAGGAGAAGTAGGAGGAGGAGAAGTAGAAGAAGGAGAAGTAGGAGGAGGAGAAGGAGAAGTAGACGAAGGAGAAGTAGAAGGAGAAGGAGGAGGAAGAGAAGGAGAAGAAGGAGAAGGAGAAGCAGAAGGAGAAGTAGAGGAAGGAGAAGTAGAAGAAGGAGAAGTAGAAGGAGGAGAAGGAGAAGGAGGAGGAGGAGAAGAAGAAGTAGAAGGAAGAGAAGGAGAAGGAAAAGTAGAAGGAGAAGAAGAAGGAGAAGAAGAAGGAGAAGCAGCATAGGCAGCATAGTGATTAGTGTGTCTGCCTTGGAACATTGGGGGCCCCTGGTTCAAATCCCTATCTGGATGACACTATCTGCAATGAGCTTGAGTGGGTTTCCTCCAGGTACTCTAAAGACCTGCTGGTAGGTTAATTGGCTGCTGTCTAAATTGGCCTTGTATGAATGTGAGATAGGGACCCTAGATTGTAAGCTCAAAGAGGACACAAACTGATGTGAATGTGTACTATGTAATGTGCTGCGTAAATAATCATCAAAGTAAATTTAGAAATAAAGTAAAAGTAAAATAAATATCATACCAATAATAAAAATGTAACAACAAAAAAGTAATTTTAATGTAATCTTATTGTGGAAAATAAAATTAAAAGAACAGGAAAAGCATACACAACAATTAAAAATTAAAAGGAAAAAGGAAAACAAAAAATATGAAAAGCAAAAATAACAAAATCAATAAAAAAGTAAAATAAATATATAATTAAAGTTAAAAAAGTCAATAATAGTATAATATAATAACACTATAACCATAACGTAATTGTAAAAACAAATAGGTAAAACAATGTAAAGCAAAATGTTACATTTTGAAAATATTTTTTTTAAATGTGAGTGGGAATTTTTTTGTGAGGGAGAAGAGTATTCACCACGTGCTTTGGAAAGCCGCTGTTTGCATTTCATTTAGGGTGATTAATGAGCAATCTCCTTTACATAATCGTTTCCACGTGTTAACGTTTATTTAATGAGCATTGAACAAAGTGGATTAAAACTTACCACCCAGGTGGAAATCAACATATCTTAACATGTCCTCCATCCTGGGTGGTAATTTAGCATGTTATGTATAATTAATCATTCAGATTTAATCAAATAAGGTAGAGTATATGTCAGTAGATGGGGATTACTTGCAACACTTACAGCTCAGATGCAAACGTGCAATTAAAAGTAAGGAAGTCTTGTTTCCAAAATTGCAATCTTCAATGAAATAACAAACCACAGACTGGGAAAGTATATATTTTGCTTCTTGGTAACAATTTCATATGTATTTGTTCTTTCCCAGATTCATGCTAATTCACTCTAGCCATTGGTGTTCATGGATAATGTCCACAGCATCCAGAGCGCAGGTTCTCTAAAAGCTACAAAGACTCCTGAATTCCACAACTATTTATTCAGACATTACTCTACGCGTTTCATGGACAAACCACTTCTTCCTAAAAATCAGTGGATGCTCTGTATGTAATTATATTGCATGAGATACATTGAGGTGATTGATGAGGGTGATGCGATACTCCTGAATTGGAAGGAAGGCTTTTTAGTGTGCTATATATTCCTAATTCAACTTTTTGTACCGTACAAAGTGTAAATAAAGTGTATGTTTTTATTATAAAATAAACTTAGCTTTTGGGTAGACATGTGCGATTCATTTCGTTCCGAACCAAAATTTGTACGAATTTTTCGAAATATCCAAATCCCAATGCATCTGAATGTGTCAGAATCCAAATTTCCATTTCTGAATTTCGGATCTCTTCCGAATTTCGTTCAAAAGCACAGCTGAATTAGACATGTGACTCTTCTGGCCAATCAGATGTGTTTTTCGGTTTAATGCACCCGAATGGGCCTGAATATGAATTTCTGTTACGGCAACATGGGTGCTATATATATACATACAATACTGAAGCTGAGGCTCCTAGACCGGAATGGCATTTCCAAATTGCATTCAGAAATTTGGTACCCGAATGCCATTCGGGTCTTGGAGCCTCAGCTTTTGTAATACATGTACAGTATATGGCTCCCAAACCCGAATGTCATTCGGGATCCGAATTTCCAAATTGCATTCGGGAGCTCCTGAAAGCTATTCGGGTCTAGGAGATTCAGCTTGAGAAATAATATCTGTATATGGTTTTCTGTGGTAGTTGCAATTAATATACATTCGTAAACTCATCCGAAATTAACAAAAAATTTGGATTTCGTCCGAATTCTAAACCCGAACAGAATTGAATTTCGGATCTGAATCCCGAATTAACGAAATATCCGAACCAAACCGAACCACATTTTTCCGCAGCTTACATGTCTATGGGACCATCACGCTCGGAGTGTATGGGACAGCCAGATGTCGGTGAGACCCAAACACAATGTTTTGATGAAAGTCCAATGAACTGTTATGTTTCATTATGCTGAAGAAAAGCAAGTTATTTTGTAGAGTTCATGGATTGTTGACTTTTTGAATGAATAAAGACTGTCCTTTTATGTTAGTCGGCTTCAGGAGTGTTCACTTAGCACTCACCATTGGACTATATTCTTCCCAAAACTATCACAATATCTATATATACATCCACACATTCACTGTCACGTGTTTGCTTGGTATGATACTGAATACAGTTTTGCATCTTCTTCTTTCTATTTATAAATGTACTTTTTAAATTTGTATTCTACGTAGGAGGTCAAGCACTTTTGAATTTGCTGTCTATCAAACCACCAATTATGAAAAAGGTTTTGAAATAATGGGTTCCCAGTGGCAGTGGTTTCCTTTTCAGTTTTGCTCTGTGTGGTTAAATCGAGAAGTGCTAGCACAGGTGGCCTGGGCATCTCCTCTAGATGCCTCTGGAGTAGGGATGCACCGATATATCGGCCGAAAATGGCACTTTTGGCATAATGCCGAAAGAGCCATGTTTCGGCCGATACATCGGCACATCCCTGGTTTCTTTTCTCCCCGCTGGGCCCTGTTCCAGCCGGGAGAAAAGAAAGTGACAGCCGGCAAAGCGCTGCAGGACAGGCCGGCGTCTCTCCTCCCACACCGCTCAGCCGCCTATCACAGTCCGGCAGAGCGGTGTGGGGGCGGAGACAGCGTTGTCACAGGAGATATTAAAACCAGCAGAAAAGGATCATCCTGCAGGAAGTTTATGATGGGGGAGTCATGGGGGGTGATTTACTAACCTAAACACACACACACACCAGGTGTGTGTGATTTTCACACAGCAAAACGTATTTATCAACCAAAAAGTCTCTAAAAGCATATTTCCACTAATGCCATATATGGAAAAATCATGCACATGATGCATATATAATGCTGCTTCACAGTTTAGACAAAAATGGTTAGCTCATGCATTTACATTCCTTGCATTCATCAACGCAAGCAACACAACATAGAGCTAATTTACCCAACATCACCTTGGAATTCATTCAGGGCTTTGCACAACACACCTGCTGGGTGTGTACACATTACAAAGGTGTTTAGATTCCATCCATAGATCATGCTGGGAGGGAACACACTGCAGAGGTGTATACACGTTCGTGGTGTGTTTATAAGGTTAGTAAATCAACCCCATGGAGTCATAGATGGAGATCCCATCTCCTGGAAAAGATTCCATACATAACATCGTGTGAGCTATTATGGGGGTTATATTTGCATCAAACCCTCCAGACATCTTCCAGGGGAAGATAACATCTCATGGCTGTCCACCATCTCAGGATTAAAGGTCAGGCTGCCTGTGGCTGAATGTTGACTTGGGTCAAGGATTGCCCCCACAGTATGACACTGCAATCTGCTGGAGGATCTCAGAAGAGGTTTGGAGACAACTGATTAAATGGGTTTGATGTGGTTGTTTCCTTAGTATGAATGAATCTTGTGCATTTTTAAAGTGGTAGCTCAGCCATCTTGCTCTCTATCAGTCCAATCAAGATAAAGAACTAGAGGACAGATTTGATGCATAACATTAATAACATTATTTCTGCTCCTATTATAATTTGTCTATAACATTCATTTAGATATACTGTATTTGTTAAGATATTGCAGAGGATACAGCAGTTTAAAATTTCCCAACAGCAGGCCTTTAATGAGAGATAATAGGTCCAACTGGTGTATGCCTAACTTTCTGTGTATCATATTATTTCTACTCTTATTATAATTAGTCTGTAACATTCCTTTAGATATATTTGTTAGCATTTTTTTTTCTTTGTAAATAGAACCTTTGCTTCTTTCAGCCCTTGTGTTATGGTTGCTATCACTATTATTATTAGCAGAGCTTTAACAGATTAGCTTCATTCAAGAAGGGACAAAATTAGAAGTAATTTCAGATAGTCAATAGACATGTGCGATTCGTTTCGTTCCGAATCAAAATTCAGATGAATTTTCAGAAATTCGGATACATCAGAATTTCCGAATCCCAATGCATCCAAATCCGAATTTCCGTTTCTGAATTTCGGATCCTGTCCGAATTTCGTTCAAAAACTAAACTGAATCGGACATGTGACTTTTCTGGCCAATCACATGTGTTTTTCAGTTTAATGCATCCAAATGGGTCTGAATACAATTTTTCGTTACGTCAACATGGGATCCATATACAGTATATACATATAATAGACATATGCATTCGGACAAACGTGCTAATCAACAAAAATCAGTTGATTTGGCGATTCGGCGGTTTGCCCGAATCCAAAATAACAAAATTAATATATGCCCAAATATACTAAAAGGATATTCGGGCATACATTATTTCGTTATCAGAAAACGCCGGTGGCTTTCTGCACATGCACGCCACCTTTTTGCAGTAGATCTAGGTATACACCAAGATGCCGGAGCTCGAACATGCGGGCGCCGCCATCATGGTGTATATTAAAATCTACTCCGAAATGGTGGCGCGCATTTGCAGAACGCTCTGGCGGCCGATATGACCGCCACTCGTTCTGCAATTTCAGTGTGCGGTTTCGGATTCGGAGGCTCATTGTCTCCAAATCTGAAACAACATAAAAATGTGTTTCCTTTGACAAAACGTGTGAAAACTTTTCCGTTTTCATTTGTTTCCTCTGAAATTTTTTTTTTTTGTTTTGCACATGTATGATATATAATACTAAAGCTGAGGCTCCTAGACCTGAATGGCATTCGGGATCCGAAATTCCGACCTGCATTTGGGATCTCCCGAATGCCATTTGGGTCTGAAAGCCTCAGCTTTAATATGGCTCCCAGACCTGTATTGCTTCCTGGAGCTCCCGAATGGAATTCGGAAATTCGGACTCCTGAATGCCAATCGGGTCTGGGAGATTCAGCTTTAGTATCAATATGTGTATATGGTTTTCTGTGGTATTCCCAACGAATATTTGGAAACTCATGCGAAACTAACAAAAGTTCGGTTTTCGTCCAAATCCGAAACCCGAACCAAATTGAATTTGGGATCCGAATCTTGAAATAACTAATTATCCAAACCGAACCAAATTTTTCCATAGCTTTCATGTCTAATAGTCAGTAACAATGGAATGATGTGCCCTGTTATTGGCCCTTCTAAGCCTGCTGGCCATAGTTTAAGGGCCATGCAGAGTATTATGGTTTTAAAAAAATTCTTCCAGGCCAACCTGTTCGTGTTCACAGGAACATGAATCTTGAACCTGAAAGATTTACCTCGAACTCATGATTGTGACCATCCCTAAAAGTTAAGTACAGAAGAAAATGTTCAGGTTAGTAAAGGCGCTGGCATTTATTTGATGATGCTTGCTGGTATGGCTTTCATTGTAATGCTCTAAAAGATCTGACACATACACTTTTAGAGTAAGCTTACTGCAGGTATCTTTTACCTGGTTTGTAACACATTTTCAATAAAGCTAGACTTTTAATATGCCAAGTGTGTGACAGCAGCCTTGCTGTCATTGTCTCTTGGAGTAGACAACATCAAATGGAGTTCTTTTGTGCAGGTACCAAGAGTCCTCACAACAGGCAGCTTTGAAGTTGACTGCAACCAGCTTTATTGCACTGTGATCATGAGAAAGACATAAATATTTCAAGCTATCAACATTGTAGGCAGCTTGTCTATGGCAACAAAAAAGAAATAAGTCCTAACTGGTTTCACTTTAACTGCACATTAGGCTACTGTAGTAGTGAAACCAACTCATATCCAGATACACAGACGACCCAGAATCTCTCTATAGAGCCAAGTGCTCAGTGTTGCTCATGGTGAGAGTTTTGAAAGACACCTTGTAAGGGTAGCTACCGTCCCTAGCAAAGATATTTCAGCTGTGGCACGGTTGACTATGATTAGAACAGGTTCTCAGGAGAGAACACCCCTCCCCTTTGCTAAACTGCCCCTTAGAATGCTTCTCGAACACAAAGGGCAAAAGCAAAAATGACATATATGATGCAATCTATTCATAGTATGAACACCTACGTTTTTGTTTTATTTAGCCCCCCTTATCCTCTGGCTATATAAGCAGACATGAGTATTTCCCTCCTTGTTGGCACCAGTGACGTCTGGTACCGTAGCTTCTTGGAGAGGCATTAACCAGCCCCACCCCAGCACGCTGAAGCACCACCCATATCCCGGCAAAGCCCTTCCTTCATCCTGACGAAGCCTGGCTAGTGTGAAGGAGGAAGGGATGGAGGAAGAGAGGAGGAAAAGAGGAGGAAGGGAGAAGCATCCCTGCCCCTCACTTGTTTGTCACTGCTAAGGCATGGAGATTGATGGCCTCAGTGTTTTTTTCTTTTCTTTTTTTGATTGACAGCTTCAACCAATGGCTCTCTCTCTAGATAAAATATTAAACAGGAAAACACACACAGCAAACAAAGTTCTCCGGGGTAATAAATCTCTGCAGCCCTAGGTCCGTCACAAATACTACTGACTGGTGGGATGTATTAACCTCCCTGGCGGTATTCCTGAGTGTGGCTCGGGGTTAATTTTCAGTACCAATAGCCACACTCGGGATTGCACAAAAGTGTTTCTTACCTTGTCCCTACGAGCCCGCAATATCCTCTGCTGTACGCGGCCGGCCGATGCCGGCATCTGACTTTTAGGTTAGTTTTCGACATCATAGCGGGGGGCGGAGCCGGCAGGAAATTCAAAAGTGAAAACATGCAATAGACACCGAATACACACAATACAATGTAATCTGCTATGATTACATTACTGTATCAAATCATATCACTTCAGTTTTGTCCCTCGAGCTTTGTCCAGTGCACTGCCTGCACTTTTACTGTTCTTTCTGCCTGGAAACTTGAGAACGTCCATGGAATCCAGAAAGTGTCCCTTTAGGTCAAAAGCGGTTTTAGACCAGGTAGAAAACAACGATAGTAAATTAGAATCACTTGCGGAATTGAGCGATAGCGATTCGTTGGGAAATTCGTCATCAGACACTGAAAGTGACGACAGCGACGATTCTGCGACCGAGCTCAGTGATGTGCAAACTTGGTTCTCTCTTGACTGTGGTACGGATCAGGCAGCGCACCCAGAATTCCCATTTATTGCACCATTTTTTTTATTATTATATAATAATAATTTTTTATAATGATTTATTATATTATAATTTAGTGTTTCAAACTTTATCATACGCGGGATGTCTACTGGACTCTTGTTTGGACAGATTTAGGTGAGTTATTCCTAAGATTTACTAAGAATTAAGGTGCCCATACACTTTACAATTATCTGCAGATTTTCTGTGGTCAGATGGAAAAAGTGCAACAGATTGGCCCAGGTGGAGATTACTCCATCCACACAGTTAAGTGTAGATGGAGGAATCTGTTGCACCTTTTCCATCTGACCACAGAAAATATGCACATAATTGTAAGGTGTATGGCCAGCTTTACAGGCTTACAATATAAAACAACAAATTGCCATGAAAAACAATGTACCACTTTGGCATGCAAAAATCCTGCATAATCAGACCGCCAGGGGGGTTAAGGGTAGATGTTGAAATTGTTTGTTTGACATTAAAAAAATTGCATGTGCATCCTATTTATATGGTGTACAATTTCAGCAATTTGATGTATAAAACAAAATGCTTTTTAAGAATTTTAAAGAAGTTGCTTTTTTATTTTTGATCCATTGAAGCAGCACCTGAAAAGTCCCGTTGCCCAACACCTAATTGTTCTATTTATTTATACCCTCGAATTGCAGGCTTTACTATGCTAGATAGTTGTGATTCTGAGGATCACAGCAATCAAACTGATGAAAGCTATAGACATTGCCAGAAGGGAAGACGCGTGATAGCTTTATTTTAACTGTAGTATCCTTTTGAAAACACAAAAGACAGGAAGCCTTGTACTTTCACAAAAAAACAAAAAAAGCCTCCCTAAGTGTAGATAGTCCAAAACTGTCATGAAGACCGTCCATGGGGTATACTGCATAACAGAGAAAATGGTGACGTATATTTCCCAAGCTCTAGTCCTCGATGTTTGGGAACGGAGACTTCACAGGGAGGCGAGTTCAAATAGTCATCAAACGATTCTAAATGAATCAACATTCCAAAGAACTCAGATGTGGACAGACAACTCTGCACCAAGCCGGCTTTCTATATACATACATATAAAAGGAATTGTATTTATGCCATCGGAAATTGTATATGTGCTTTGTTCTGGGTGTTTTTTTTATTATTTGAAGAAAGAATTGCTATACACTGAATTCATTTTTTGTTTTAAATGGCAGTTGCCTGGACTCAGTGGCGTCACAAAGGGGATGAGGGGGGTGCGGCCCGCAACCGGGTGACACCATTGGAGGGGTGACACCAAAATGACTTTTTGGTGTCACCCCCCCTCTGAAAAGTCGGGCACTCGGTCTTAGTGAAATGCTAATTTTACTAGTTCACTAGTGAATCCGGAGTGCATATGTCCCTCCTTGTTGGCTTACCACTAAGCAGGCTATCCCCCCTTCAGTCTATCATGAATGCTGCTGCCAGACTCATCCACCTCGCCAACCGCTCAGTGTCTGCTGCCCCCCTCTGCCAATCTCTCCACTGGCTCCCATTTGCCCCACGAATAAAATTCAAAATTCTAACAACAACATACAAAGCCATCTACAACTCCGCCCCAACCTACATCACTGACCTCATCTCAAAATATCACCCAAACCGTCCTCTCTGCTCCTCTCAAGACCTCCTGCTCTCTAGCTCTCTCATTACCTCCTCCCATGCTCGCCTCCAGGACTTCTCCAGAGTGTCCCCCATCCTCTGGAACCCCTTAACCCATTATGTCCGCCTAACTCCAACGCTGCCCACCTTTAGGCAATCCTTAAAAACCCATCTCTTCAGGTAAAGTAAAACAGAAAAAATGGTAATCACACTTCTATGGTGGTGACTGTTAGCGGTTTGGGGTGAGCAAGCTTCTAAACCAGGGAGACGAACCCTGTATATGGATATGGAAAAGACAAAAAAGGAGCACTACAACCCGGAAATATGTGGTACTTGATGGGTCAGTTTATGAAAAAGATCACAGTGTAATACATGGAGAATTTAGGAATCAGTGACTCACTGTTAGATGGACGGGGTGATTCCCTGTCGGTGAAGAATAGATGGTAATGGCAGCTTGAGGTTTTCTGTTTTTTCCATCTCTTCAGGGAAGCCTACCTCATCTCAACATAACTGCCTTTTGCATCCTCCAATAACGCGATCCAAACAATTATTACCTTTTGCATCACTTGCCCCTCCTACTAGATTATAAGCTCTCACGAGCAGGGCCCTCCCAACCCTATTGTTCTGAAACTGTATTGTACTGTAAATTGTATTGTAACTGTACTGTCTCTACTATTTTGTAAAGCGCTGAGCAAATTGTCGGCGCTATATAAATCCTGAATAATAATAATAATAACAATATGTCATATCCCTCTTGAATACAGGAATTAGGCTCTTTTTGTGATATGTCCCCCACCAAAAAATTCCCTTAGTACAAGAAGAGCAGAATAGTCCAGCATTAGGGCAATGTTGCTTACCCACCTTGCTATCACATTGCCAGGCTCCCTCTATGTCTTTACTGGTATCTTTTCTGCATTTTGCCTCTGGAGTTGTAGTCAATGACATCCTAGACACATGCCTATTAAGGGGCCGCACCTATTAAAATGAGTTGCATCCACAGGTCCTCCCTCCGAGCAGAGCTTCTGCTTACCTACGAGTTCTCTCTCTGTGCTTGTTTCCTGCCGATTCCTTTGTTTGTTTGATTTTCCAATCTTGGATCTGGATTGACTTGCCTGCTGCCTGCACTGACCCCTGGTCTGTGTTCTAGTTTTTTTCTCCTCTTGCCGTGTTACAGCCGTCTCCAGTGTGTTCCGTAGAGTTTCTCTTGTCTACACCACTTTCACTAGGATCCCCCTGTGCTCATCTTATTCTGCTAGTGTAGGTTAGTCTCCAGAGATTAGAGCAGGGTGAACCTAGGGGGTCACAACCTGGGATCAGCACGCAGCCAAGTCCACACCTTTGTGAGGAGGCCACTGGAGGTACACCGGCTGGCCCTAAGACCTCATGTCACCTGCTCACAGGTGAGTTCACTTTATTCTTTTCTGCAACTGGTAATGTCCCTCCACACCGATCCTCCAAGACTGCCACCATGTTGATCACTCCAAATGGGAGCAAGCAATATTGAAAAGATTCAAGGAGCATGGTTGCCTCTAAGAGTATCAGTAGATTTATGCATGTATTCAATTAAACATATACTGCTCACCTTGGTGTGGGGCTGGGATCACGTGCAACTGTGTACCATGACAATCAGGCTTTAACAACACCTCCAGTATGAACAGGAACACTGATGGATCTATCTGTAGGTTATTCTTCAACACAGGTTGGCAATGCTTCTAACAAAGAAGATATTGTTGTTTCTGTATAAAATTTAAAGAAGAGGTTCACCGGATATAGTTGCCCAGTCAGACATCCACTACAAGAGGGCTCTGCATGTTAGGTATCCAGATGGCTAGGCGATTCCTTAAACTCAGTCTCATTGGAGAGACCAAAACCTCTAAATTAGGTGTAAAACGTTTGATAAACTTGGCTCATTTTGGAGCAAACATCACACCTTCAATTCTAAAACAATAGCAAGCAAACAGCTAGATTCACATTAGATCAAATACCAACCAACTACTTATTAAAACTGATGGCGCACTAGTGATGGACCCTGACACTTTAAATATATACTGTGGGTATAGTAGAATCCCTCCCAATTGTCCCTCATTTGAAACCCAATCCCCTCCTCGGTTGTCCCACTTAGTGGTCTGATGACAGATATCTATGAAAAGGTTTTATTTGACTGCCAAAAGTGTTGTTCTGCACTAACACCTTCATCTTATCTCTTTATTAACTTGTTTGCTATTTGGAAAAGCCAGTATAAAGGAAAATTATTAGTGAGAAAAAAAAATCAATTCTGGGTTAAACCAATCATTTTTGGCATATAGTCAGCCATAACATTATGACCATCCACCTAATATTACATGTTCGGCTCATCCCTAATTGCCATCAGGGAATACTGTTTCCATGAAGGGGTGTACTTGGTTAGAAACAATGTTTAGGTCGGTGGTACGTGTCAAAGTAACATCCACATGAATGGCAGGACCCAAGGTTTCCCAGAAGAACATTACCCAAAGCTTCATACTGCTTCTGCCAGCTTGCCTTCTTCCCATAGTGTATCCTGGTGCCTTCTCTTCCCAAGTAAGCGACACACACACCCCCGGCCATCCACATGATGTAAAAGAAAACATGATTCATCAGACCAGGCCACCTTCTTCCATTTCTCCAAGGTCCAGAGCTAATGCTCACATGTCCATTGTAGGCACCTTTCTTTGTGGACATGGGTCAGCACGGGCACTCTGACCGGTCTGGAGCTACACTGTCCCATAAACAAAAAACTGCAATGCTCTGTGTGTTCAGACACCTTTCTATCAGAACCAACATTCACTTTTTCAGCAATTTGAACTACAGTAGCTCTTCTATTGGATCAGATTACATGGTCCAGCCTTCACTCCCCACGTGCATCAATGAGCCTTGGCAGCCCAAAACCATGTCGCTGGCTCACCGGTTTTCCTTTCTTGGGCCACTTTTGGTAGGTCCTGACCACTGCAGACATCAATCCATCATAGTTTGGCCTTTGTCAAAGTCGCACAAACAGGGCCGGTTTTACTCTCCCTGCTGCCCCAAGGCCAGGTTCCGCAATGCGCCCCCCACAACACACACATCAATGCTGAATGGCAACTGGATGGCAGGGTTAGTTTTAATTTTTTTCTATTGTTTCTTTATTTTTTTAACATTTATTATCACTTTTTATATTTTTTATTTTTATTTCACCTTTTTCAATTTTTATTTATCTTATCGTTTGCATTTTTATTTTTTAGAATGTGTTATCTTATTATTGTTTATTTTTTATAATTATTTTCTTCTTTTTATTTTTTAAACAAAATTCTTTTTATTTCACTTAACTTTATTGCTCTCACACAGAAGTTAACAGCAGCTGTGTGGCAGCATTTGGAGGTGACAGGTTCTCTTTATTTGTACCATCACCTCCAATACAGGAGTTATAGCACAGCACTGTGCTGGAACTCCTGTGACAGGTGAGAGAGGAAGAGCACAGCACGGCACAGCACAGCTCTCCCCTCTCACTATCTACACGGAGCGGCAGGGTTAGTTTTAACTCTGCCGCTCTGCTCACCGCATCGGCTGTCAGTGAGGAGATAGGCTCTGTGGAGCCAGCAAGTAGAGAGGTAAGTGCAGGGGGGGGCAAGCACCGGCTATCTCACGCTACATTTAACCCTGCTTTCCCAAAGCAGGGTTAAATGTAGAAAGCAACTTACTGCCTGGCACCCAGAACTACATGTTCCATGCGTCGGGGGATTCCACAGACGCTGCCGCCCCTCTGCACCCTGCCGCCCCGAGGCCGGGCCTCGGTGGCCTTGTGGGGAATCCGGGCCTGTACACAAATCCTTACACTTGCCCATTTTTTTCTGTTTCCAATACATCAACTTCAGGGACAAAATGTTCACCTGCTGCCTAATATTCCAGACAATCAATGTTATTCACTTCACCTCTCAGTGGTCACAATGTTATAGCTGATTGGTATATGTAGTAGTCCCTAGTTTACTAGAAGGCATTATAATCAGACGTGCCAACATTCCGTTTTGGGTCACAAAACCATTTACAAACACTACAAATATACTAAAAACAGCAGAAATGACAGGATAGAAGGAATACAAAGTAACTTTGAATAACAAAATGCTTGTTAATATTATTTATAAATCATTGGCACTAACAAAAAAAATAATAATAAAAAATAAATTAACATGAACAAAATCTGTATAGATCTTAAGCTGATAATAACATTTGGTGTGGATCAGTAAATTTATGTTGCTTTATGTTCATAGAGAAATCTGGGGTAAAGTGAATAGACAGCAGTGTGTGCCTGCAAATGACTACACCTACATGTATAATATAGTGATCTTAACATGTTACCGTGGTTATGAATGAGTTTAAATGTATGTGTGGACTATAAATCAGCAGACATGGGAAGAGATAATGTGAATCGATGCAATTTTATTAGTAATAGGATCTAGCCCTAGATCCTATTGCTAATAAAACTGCATTGATTCACATTGCATACCATTATCTTTTAAACATTCACGCAGATCCTATTATCTCTCCTCGGGTCTCCTGATTTATAGTCCACACTCCCTTCTGGGGAGATTTAGGCTCTCTATTAGTCCTGGTGACAATTGCCACCAAGACAGAAATTGATTGGAGGTCCAACATTTTGCATTTGACTTCAGAACAAGAGGTGAGGGGAAATAATGGATAGTCTCTGGTTGAGGTTGGACAGGGATGAGGTTCGGGAACGCACCGCCATAGATTGGAGGTGAATCCTGCAGGTTTGAGATTTGCGATCTTGGCAACATTTTCGTTCAGGATCGCCTGGGAACATTTTTGTAAAACCATATTGCACTGCATGACCGTTGGACTATTCAGTAGGGTTAGATTTAGGATTTTTGTATAAGCCGGCCCCCTTACTATAAAGTGTGACACAGAGCAGCCATACCGTTTAAAGCTTCTGTTGGTATAGGGTAGGGAGAAATGACAAACGGCACAGGAACAGATTAGGGTCAGTTAGGAAACTGTACGTTAATTCTCATTACTAGCATTTGACCAATCAACCCCTTTGCTGCCTTTTTTTTATTTGGTGGTTCACTTGAGGTCAGTGAACACTTTTAGCTGCTGTTCCTCCATAGCGTATTTTGTTTTTTTGCATTCCGTTCTTGGAGCTGCCTTTTGCACAACATGCTGCTGCATCACGTAAAGGAAAAAAAGGTGCAAGGACTGTATTTACCGCACCCCACCCATCCCCATAGATAAAATAAAAGTTAAGCACACATCAGTTAGACATATTATCCTTGATTAATACTATCCTGCTACCAGCCAATTTTATACTGCTGTATCCTCTGCAGTATCCTACATTTTGTAGCCAAACTCCAGCCTCTGCTCTTTGTCTTTAGGAAATTTGGTTCTAGCACACACTGCACCCAACCTATCCCCATAGTTAAAATAAAAGTTGGACACACACCAGTTAGACCTATTATCCCCGATTAATTCTATCCTGCTGCTGGCAGATTTTATACTGATGTATCCTCTGCAGTGTCCTAAGTTTTGTAGCCATATTCCAGCCTGTGCTCATTGTCTCATTGGAAAATTTAGACCTAGCCTTGCTCATTACATTTGCCAATTATCCGCTACCGTATCGTCTTCAGTCTCCTAATTCCTGTAGCAAAAAAAAAGTTTTGTCTTCAGTTCTATTTTACCTGATCAAACTGAAGAGATAATCTGATTGTTTATGATGGGCAACTGCCCCGGTTTTGATAAATCCTGGGAATAAATCCCCCCCCCCCCCCACCTCTGTCCCT
>NW_017306326.1:487350-508534 GCF_000935625.1 Nanorana parkeri | reverse complement strand
TTTTAAAAACCCTGGGAAAAAACCCCCCCCCCCCCCCAATATGTCTCTCAATAAAAAAAAACCTGCCTGTTAAAACAAAATTAAATTGTTGTTTGAAATCGCATTTCCATTAAAGCTGGAGCTTCACTTAAATAACCCTCGTTTTGTAACAATTAACACCATCACGGAATCCTCTCGCTTAAGGCCGAGGAAGGCAAACTTTTTGATTTGTAAAACTTGACATGTTTTGCGAGCAGTAAACGTTGATGGAAATGTCACGGGTCAGCTCATATAAAAACAATAACTGGACCACTTAAACCTCTCACCTCTTTGAGATTAAAAATTCGATGATCTCATCTGTCTTTTCGGATCTTTCCATCAAACATTTGAGCTATTTATGTAATCCTCATATATAATAATAGCTACACCATAACACGGACAACAGAAGAGATAGGTGAACCCATCTCCCCTTGTCCTCCTTGGCTTATAATGAGAACAAATGGAAATGACCTTCCATGGCAGGACGCAATGGCTAGTGTTCTAATACAAATTCCATTACATTGAACGTCTACCGGGGCATTCATTAACAGATCTATAAAAATCCTTGTGAAGTCATAATGGGTAGAGGCCAATGAAATTTGATAATCAAGCTATAATTGAAGTCCCTACGGATCATTTATGGCAAAAAAATAGGGGAAATTAAAAGGCTAGTGTTAGTTATTTCACCGCCATTAAAGTATCTAAATCCCAAACTTTTTCTTTTTAATTCTGGAGTAAAGCTGAACTCTGGGATAAGCCGATATTGTCTAAATACAAGAGTCATGTGTATCCTTACTTCAATCTTAGGGTGCTTTGTGTATTTCTTCCAGATTGGCATAGTAGGCCAGTGTTATCCAGCTTCCTGTAATAAAGACCGCTCAATGCTGCTCTTGCTCTCTCCTTGTGCAGGGTGACTGGTCTTCTCTCTGCCCCTCTTGTAATAAAGACTGCTCAATTCTGCCTTCTCGTTGTGCAGGGTGACTGGTCTTGTCTCCATGCCCTCCTGTAATAAAGACCGCTCACTGCTACTCTCTCGTTGTGAATGGTGACTGGTCATGTCTCCGCCCCCTCCTGTAAAAAGGACTGCTCACTGCTACTCTATAGTTTTGCAGGGTGACTGGTCTCGTCTCCGCCTGTAATAAAGACTTGTCACTGCTGCTCTTTCTACTTGTGCAGGATGACTGGTCATGTCTCCGCCCCCTCCTGTAGGCATCCTGTAGTGAGTGAGGCCTGCTAGACCCCTCCCACAGCTCCACTCTCTGCACAGGCTACATGATGATGTCACTGCTACTTTTACAAGGTCATACTTGCGTTTGCAAAGCCGTTTGGTGCACAAAGGGGATTTTTATCCTTTGTGGCTATTGAGGAATATTTAAATGTACATTTGTGCACTCAGAGTTCAGTTTTAAGTAGGTGAAACACAGGCCATTTTTTGGGGGGGTTGCTGTTTACCTAAAAATGTTATTAAGCCATGCAGTGGGGCTATCCCCGCTTTGCAAGTGTTAGGTGCCCATTTTTGCCTAGAGTCAAAAATAACAAAGTTATACTAACCCAATCCTCAGAGTCAGCCAGCTGTGACTTCACTCCCTCCGGTCTCTTTCCTCTTTCCCTCCAGTGGTGGTATGTCCCTTGCCATCATCACCCATATATACTATGTATAGGACATGATGACTCAGGAATCTTAGACCACTGCAGTGGAGAGGGAGAGAGGTTCCAGGGACTGGTCTAAGAAACCGCTGGCTCCAAGGATTCGGGTGAGTATATTATACTTGTTATGTTTGACTCTAGGCAAAAACAAGCCCTTGCATTCCGAGTGTAGCCCCACTGCAAGAGTTAAGAAAATCTTCCCCCAGCAAGGGCACAGACAGAGATGCAAACCTGACAGGGGCTCTAACCTTTTCCTACTTTATCCAAAACTAAGAAAATACTGTATGTTTTGTCTTTAGATACAATGTAAAGAACCCAGGAACACTTTGTAACTTAAAACTAGGGATGTACCGATACCGTTTTTTTCGGTGTCAAGTACGAATAGCGATACTTTGCTTTCGGTACTCGCCGATACCGAGTACCGGTGGTTCCACTGGCATGGAGCCGGCTTCCCGGGCAATCAGGAAGCCAGGCGGTGGGACATACTCCCAGGCTTCCTGATTGCCCGGGAAGCCGGCTCCATGTTGTTTGGCAGGCTTGATTGTGTTTGGCCGGGAAACCAGCTTCCCAGCTAATCAGCATGCCGGGCATCGAGTAATGACCCGCCCCCCATATTCCTGATTGGCCAGGAAGCTGGCTCCATGCAATCAGCATCAAGCCGGCTTCCCGCTCAATCAGCAAGGAGCCGGCTGTTTGGCCAGCTCGATGATGATTGGCCAGGAAGTCCGAATCTGAATGAGACGAATCTGAAGCCGAATCTGAATCAGACATGTAACTTTTCTGGCCAATCAGATGTGTTTTACGGTTTAATGCACCTGAATGGGTCTGAACACGAACTTTCATTATGGCAACATGGGAGCCATATACAGTATATACATATAATACTAAAGCTGAGACTCCTAGACTGGAATACCATTCGGGATCCAAATTTCCAAACTGCATTGGGGAGCTCCTGAATGGCATTCGGGTTTGGGAGCCTCAGCTTCAGTAATATATGTATATGGATCCCATACCCGAATGTTATTCGGGAGCTCCCCTATGCAATTCTGAAATTCGGATCCTGAATGTCATTCGGGTCTGGGAGATTCAGCTTTAGTATTAATATCTGTATATGGTTTTCTGTGGTAGTCACAACGAATATCCGTAAACTTATTTGAAACTAATGAAATTCGGATTTCATCTGAATCCGAAACCCGAATCAAATTGAATTTCGGACCCGAATTCTGAAATAACGCAATATCCACATTTTTTCGCAGCTTACATGTCTAGAGTTTAATAGTCCTGGGGGAGGAGAAATTATATAATTACTATCCCTCTCTCTCTCTCTCTCTCTCTCTCTCTAGCATCTTAGCTGCCACACATCTTTGCCCAGTTTTTCTGTCAGCAACTTTCCTACAGCAAAACAAGCTTACATTGCCACTGTTAGGGACAGATTAATCATTCAGCTGTCAGTTAGGAAATATACCGGCTCCTATTTGGCATATTCTCAGAGTAGCTTCGGTATTCAATAATGATTTGCAGAGTCTTTATCGAATACCGGTTGTCACAGTCCTGAATCTCTCCTCTCATAATTTATTAAGCCTCTTAGAAAATGCCACTTTTTTTGATGTCTGGGGGAAGAAGAAAAAGGCACGACTAAATTTAAGGCATACCTATCACCCTTTTAATAATGCAAAGGGGAAGGATGAAGTTGTTGCCATTGTCATTGTAATTATGATAGTTTAGGTGGATTGAGTGATCATTTAAAGTGTATTTCCACGTTTGTAATCAAATTTGAGAATACCTTTCTATAGGGTTGTTATGTGTTACTAAGCATACAGCATACCGGTAGAGAATACAATGCTTGGCCAAAAAAAGTCACCACCTGGATTTTGGGCAGTTTTATGATCTGGGGTTGGTCAGGTCTAGATTCAGCAACACCATGTCCCCATAAAATGAGGTCAGCTTCCTCCTTGAATATACTGAATGATCAGGTTCTTACCTGATGAATCCTGGCATTGTCATCTTGGAATATGCCCAATGTGCCATCGGGCTCACGTTGTGAAAGAGTGGTTCAGTGGGAGCATGAGACGTCATTTTCACACATGGATTTGCCACCACACAGTCCAGACCTCAACCCCATTGAGAATCTTTGGGGTGTGCTGGCGAAGACTTCACACAGTAGTCCGACTCTCTCATCATCACTACAAGATCTTGGTGACAAATTAATACAACTCTGGATGGAAATACATGTTGTGACATTGTAAAAGGTTATTGAAACGATGCCACAGCCAGTGCGTGCCGTAATCAAAGCTAAAGGTGGGCCAATGAAATATTAGAGTATGTGATTTTCTTTTTTTTTTTGGCCAGGCATTTTGAATTTCTTACCTATTAGCTGTCCCTATGTAGCAGGTCTTTGGATAGACTGCAAGCTACTCGGCACAATTTCAAAGTCGTGAGAAACTCGGTCTGTCAACATAGATAATCTAGGGACAGATTGCACTTCCTCTAATTAACATACATTTCTTCTAGATCTTTAACCCTTTGTTAGGACAGCGAATGGTGAAATCTAGTTTACAATTGGTGATGAAATCTGCCAGCACAGTGCTGATGGGGTTAATTATGGCAATCTCTTCGGCCTCCTGGAGAAAAGTTTAGTAAAAAGAGAAAAGAATTTAGTTCAGAGAAAACGAGTAATATGTAAGCAGCTTTTTTTTTAAGTTATGCGATGTGAATAAGAACTTGTAACACATATAAAACAGGTATTATCCCAACATATCCATATAATTAAAAAAAATAGGTGTTATCCCAACATACTGTGTTAAAAAAAATAGGTGTCACCCCATACCAAAACCTGGGGTTATGCTCCCCACAGGGTGCTGTATACAATTACAATTGGCCCAGGCCCGCACGCATCATCCATTTACAGGATCTTTGAATAGAAAGACTCCAAGTCCCATTTGCCACTGCGGCAAAGGGACTTGCAGTTTTCAATGGCCGATAAATATGTGCCCCCCCCCAACACCCCCTGCCTTGCTTCCTGGGCTCCACTGCCCCTGCTGTGGCCCCCCACCAGTATCATGGATATCAAAGGGTATAGAGGAAAACAGAGGCCAGAGGACATACATTCCCTGATCTCCTCCCCGCTGAACGAAATCAGAAGTGACAATGATATCAGTCCCTGAGCTGTCATACCTCAGCTAGAGAAGGCGGGGAAGAAGCTAATCAAGCATGATCGGTGCTCGATCAGGTCCACTGAAGTGCAAATGTGATATTAGGGGTCTTAAAGAGAACCTGTCATCACTAGAATGCTATCACATAGGGGGCTTGTGAGCTCCTCGTGATAGCAAACAAAGTTAAAAAAAAAAAAAGTTTTGAAAAGTTTATTAAATAAAATAATAAAAAAAGTCCCCCCAATTTTTGTTTAAAGTCCCTTGCGTACATGCACATACTAATGCAAACACACATCGGGTGTACCTACATACCAAAAAGACAATTGTTCCATATGTGTTAGGTATTTCTTTGTATGCCAGAGAGAGAGTAATAGCTCTAGGGCCAATATTCATGGATATCATTAAACTGGTGACCTGTACAGGCTTTTAAATTGTTGCCTATGGACAATTTGGGATACTGTATTTTTTTCACCATTTCACAGGCACACACAATTTTTAAGCTTGGCGTGTTGGGTATTTATTTACTCAGCACAACCTCATCTTGTATAATTTACAAAACATGTGGGTATTATATTGTGTTTTGTGTACTAAAATTAACTTAAGTGTACCTTTCTTTGACCTTTTGGGTTTGATAAAGAGGTGCGTTAATATCATGCAACGTAAAAATTTGCAATAGCCGACATTTTATTCTACAGGGTCTGTGCTTTCAGGAAATATATAATTTTGGGGGATTTTAAATAATTTTCAGGCCTAAAATGTGGATTATAACACCTGAAAAAACCCCACAAAACCAACTATGGCAGCAAAAGGGTTAAAGCAGGTGTAAAGGCCATTTTTCAGTATTCAGCGCTGCGGTACTTTGACTGACGTTTATTCCGTTATGCAGCGCTGTACTGAAATGAATTTTATACCATTTTTTGGGGACAGATAGAGCTTTCTTTTGGTGGTTTTTAATCACCACTGCGGGTTTTATTTTTTAATATATTCAGGAGAAATTACTGAAAATTGTGAACATTTTTTTTTAACATTATGTTATAAAACAACTAATATTACCCACTTTTTTTGGTAAAATATAAAAGACGGGGTCACATCGGGTAAAAAGACACCAAACATGTCAAGCTTAAAAATTGCACGCACTCGTGAAATCGCAAAAAACTAGCATACGCAAAACTGGCCATAGGCGACACTTTAAAAGCTTTTACAGCTCATCAGTTTCGTGTTATCAGTGATTGATGGCCCTAAAATTATTGCTCTCACTGCGACGTTCGCAGCAATATGTAACATGTGCGGCGTAATGGGCGCAATCGTCGTTTTCGCAGGTATGCGCACCTGACGCATGTTTACATGCGTTTATGCAGGGGTGCAAACTTTTTTTAAAAAAATTATTTTTTTAATTCTTTTTTATGTGTAACTTAAACATTTTTGGGGGGAAACTACATTTTTTTCCTATTTTTTTTTCCACTTAACTTTATTGCTATCACAGAGGGGGCTAAGAAACCCCTATATGTGATAGCAAAAGAAGTGACAGGTCCTCTTTATGGAAACATCAGGGGTCTCCCAGATCCCTTGTGTCACCTAGGACCCCCTTGAAGAAGCTGATGAAGCACCGATCTGCTTCATCAGCTTCTCTCCAGCATCTGAAGCTGGAGAGTGACACAAGAATGCGGAAGTGATGTAATATATAACACTTCCGCATTCTGACAGCGGAGAGGGGACCGGAGGGAGATCGTGAACCGACCTCCCTCTCATCCCCTGTTACAGAGGCACAGCAGAGCCCGGGATCAGCGTGACAGCGGGAGGGGGGGAGATGCACATACCGGGACCCCATACAAGCGATTCGTCGGCTCTATAGCCGTCAAATTGCTTGTATGTTGACAGGCATCGCTGCCGGTTTTTAAATTATGTGTCTTTCCCGCTCGTGCGCGCCGCACGCATGAGTGGGCGGGACTAACAGGACGTGTATACACGCCCAGTTACATCCAAGAAGCTCCCGGCAGGCCATGTACACACAACAGCCGGCCGGGAGGTAGTTAAAAAATATGGCAAAAATTGTCTAAATACCTTTTTTTCCCACCTTTTAAAAATTGGTAAAATGACTGCTATCTTCTTTTATACAGTGAGATCTTCAAAGGCTGTGGATGGATATAACCAATGGGGTGCTGCATCTTCCGCCAACTTCATATCACGAGTTGAAGGAAGCAGTCACTAGGAAGAAGAGGTGGTACCTGGCGTGACCCGCTTATATGGGTGTGATCAACCTCCCTCTCCTGAGTTACAACGATACTATGCAAGGGGAAGAGGCGCTGTCATCAGGCAGCAATAAAGTCTAGCGATTGGGTCGTTGAGAAGAGGGTGTCAACACTCTCTGAATGTCAAGCACATCAGCATCATGTAATATCTTAAATTAAACTTGACATGGCAGTTTCAACGATGAACCCTTGAAGAAGGTTCACCCTTGAAATGTGGGAGCCAGGACGCACACTCCAAGCAGTGACTACATGTTTCTCAATTGTATCAATGCTTGACCATCTCTTGTATCCAGTTGGTTGAGCATGACTCAACGTAGATAAATGTTTATGTGATGTGGTGGTGTCATAACGATCACATGGCTTTATTCTAAACAAAGGGTTAGGGTTGGCACTAGGGTAAGCGCTAGGGTTGGAGTTACAAAGTATTCAAATTGAAGTACAAACTATCAGGCCTTGAGTGGTGGAAGAATGCAGACGTCCATTAAAGTCTTCCCATTGTAGTTACCACTGATATTCATAGCCTTGCAGCTTTTCCAGATGATACCATGTTGTACTGGTAACTTCTTACTAACTATATTCAGAACTAGGGATGCACCACTGCCGATACTAGTATCGGTATCGGTGCCGATACCAAGTATTTGGGTGAATACTCGTAATCGCCCAAATGCTCCAATTCCTTCCCTGATACCGGAACGTCTGGTCATAGAAAGATTTCCTCTGACCGGCAGTACTGTGGGGCACATGGAGCTGGCTTCCTAGCCACACAGGAAGCCGGGCGGTGGGTAATGACTTGCCGCTCGGCTTCCTGATTGGCCGGGAAGCCGGCTCCATGTTGTTTGGCCAGTTCCATGCTGATTTGTTGCCAAGCCGGCCAAACAGCGTGGAGCTGGCTTCACAGCCAATCAGCATCCAGCCAGCCAAACAGCATAGAGCTGGCTTCCCATCTAATCAGGAAGCTGGTCAGTGGGTGATGTCCCGGCTCCCGTCGTCCTGATTGGCTGGAAAGCCGCCTCCATACTGATTGGCTGGAAAGCCGGCTTCCCGGCCAATCAGCATCGAGCTGGCCAATCAGCATCGAGGTGGCCAAACAGCATCCAGCCGGCTTCCCGGAAGTACTTGTATCGGTACTTGGTATCGGCAAGTACTAAAAGAGAAATAACAGTACTAGTACTCGATACCGAAAGAAACGGTATTGGCACATCCCTATTCAGAACCATTTCACAACTCACCATGGTGGTTTGGCTTTGTTATCATACAAAGCCATGTGGTTTCCATGTTGGTGGTGTCATAAGGATCACATGGCTTTGTTTAGGGTTAGCACAAAAGTTAGGTGAAGTACAAACTATCAGTGCTTGAGTAGTGGAGGAATCTAATTCTTCTGTGTGGAGACTTCTCCATCCATGTAAATGTTCCCTTTACAGTTACCCCTGATGTCCAAGACCTTGCAGCTTTCTCCAGCTGAAGCCATTGTGGGCTGGTAACTTCTTATTGGCTACTTCAATGCATGTTACCCTAGAACCCCACAAGAAGATAAGGGAACTTACCGGTTAGGTGCGCAGTGGGTTACTTCTTCTGCATAGTCCACATAGCTAGCCCAAGCCCTGTCCCCCTTTGAGGACCTGGACATTGGCTACATGCATCCTCCTCACCCTGAATAGTAATCACAGTCTGGTGTGATGTACAAACTAAATAGGACAAGAAAAGATTTTCTTTTTCCTGCCTTACATTATTATTTATACGCGTTACACTACAAAGCCGTGCGCGGTTACTAGGATTTTAACTTATTTACACTCGTCCTTATTTACGACCCAGTGAAAGTTCTGGCATATTAATAACTTAAAAGAATAGCACGGATACTATTTATAGCGTATTACCGGGCAGATCCGCCGGCACCAGGAAAATTAACTGAGAAAAGTTGTCAAGTGAAAAACATTATTGTTTACCAACAGATCCATCAACTTGTGACGAGTGTGAATTGTGCTTTTCTTTCTATTGCATTTATCTGCTGTGACAGATGCTTTCAATACAAGCCGTGTTTTATTACAACGGTGTGCACTGCCAGTCACAAGATGAGTCAAATAATATTAAATTATTATTCCCGCTTTCATATCTAGCTTATAAAAAAAAAAAAAAAAGGTGCTCGAGAAACACGTCTGCTTTATTCTGTTCAGTCATGCGATTAAAGATTTGGTGCAGATATGTTACTTCGGAAAGTGTGATGGCGTCTGCCTTAAAATGACTCTGTCGCTTGAAAAAAAAAAAGAAAAATGCGAATGAAAGCCGCTTCATACAAATAGAGAAGCACCGGGCTGTTCCAGGAAGCTAAAATCAACTTTATTATTCCACCGCAACACAGAATACGCCTTTCTAGCACCTCGTTGGCGCATTTCAAGCTTCACTAAAGTAGTATTAAGCTCTCAATCCTTTTTTTCAATAATGATTCCAGATCAAACAAATCTACATTTCCCAGCAAAGTATTCCTTTACATTTTTGCTCAAGCGCTTACAGTCATTATATTCCAGGGCAGCTCCAGATTTCTTAGCTCAGCTTTCCTGAACTTCCTGTGCAGTACAAGATCACAAGGGACAGAGCAGTCTGTGGCAACTGTCCATCTAATACCTTAAAGAAGGGCGATGGGAGGAAGAAAGAAGGATCTGGAACCTGGATAAGGAGTGGGTTGGAGGGAAACTCCCTACTTTCTTGGCAACTCTTTGATAGGATACATCTTCCTCCTCCCAACGGACCATGGACTCCTCCCGATGGACCACCCTTAGCAAATCCCTCCACAGATTCCTCCCCATGGACCACCTTTAGGAAATCCCTGCATGGACTCTTCCCCATGGACCACCCTTAGGAAATCCCTCCACAGATTCTTCCCATGGACCACCCTTAGGAAATCCCTCCACAGATTCCTCCCCATGGACCACCTTTAGGAAATCCCTGCATGGACTCTTCCCCATGGACCACTGCAAGGGTTAAAATATTATTAAACTCTTCTACTTTTTTTTCAATAATGAATCCAGATTAAACAAGTATACATCGCCCAGCAAAGTATTCCTTTAAATTTTTGCCCAGGCACTCACAGTTACCATGTTTCCAGCCAGGTCCAACTCTCTCAGCTCGGCTTCCCTGAACATCCTATCCAATACAAGACCAAAAGGGACAGTGCAGTATCCAGCAGCTGTCCATCTACTACCTTAGAGAAGGAGGATGGGAGGAAGAAAGAAGGATCCAGAGCCTAGACATACAGTGGGTTTGAGGGAAACTCACATGCCGTTGGCAACTCTTCGACTGGATAAGTCTTCCTTCTCCTCCTGGACTCCTCCCCATGGACCACCCTTAGGAGATCCCTCCACGGACTCTTCCCCATGGACCACCTCTATAAATCCCTCCACAGACTTCTCCACATCGGCCATTCTTAGCAAATCCCTTCATGGGCCACCCTTAGAAAATCCGCCCAAGGACTCATCCCAATGGACCAGCCTTAGAAAATCCCTCCATGGACTCCTTCCCATAAAGCACCCTTAGGAAATCCCTCCACTGACTCCTCCCCATGGACCACACTTAGGAAATCCCCCCATGGACTCCTCTCCATGGACCGTGCTTGGGAAATCTCTCCCTGCAGAACGTTTTGCCCACTCACCCTTGTAGTAAGCAGCCACTACTTCTGAACTATCCCTGACCTGAAAACGTAACTTTGTGTGACCTAGCCCCCTTTCTCCCCTTGTCACGCTGTCACGCTGTCCCCCCAATTCTTTGCTTTTTCTTGTGCTTCAGACCTGTCTAGATCAGCAGGTGAGAATAAAGGGAAAAAGACTTTCAAACTTTCCGAGATGAGAAAGAGAGACAACTTTAAGTACAATTTATGTAGGCCATGCCTCCCTCCCCTTTCATTCCTTTCCCCAGTTAAGTAGGCCACAAAGGATTGATATGCAAAAAAAAAGCAACTACAAAAAATAAATAAAAATCATCCATTTGGCACAATTTTTCAGGAACTTACCTTACTTTGGAGAGATGTCCTCTCACTTCCTGTTGTGTTTACAGGACAGGAAGTGAAGGAAAATCTATGGAATTAAACATCATAAAAAATACAGAGGTTTTAAACTATTCCCTACTATATACAGTATATACATTAAACTAATGCTTAGCCCCCTAACCTATATCTTAACCACTGGCTTAAACTAATCTTAACCTAACCCACTACTCTTAACACCTATCTCTAGGTTAACTCCTTCCAACATGTTCTTCCTTCACCCAAACCATCATGCCATGCTGTCCTGGGATCCCGAAAAACTCTGCACCAAAAAATGTTGCTCCAAGGTCCTGCTGTCTTAACCAAGAGATGTACACGTCCAGATGTAGAGTAAACTAATCATTTTGTCTTCTGGCTCAAATTATTTTCACAGATACGCGAGCGCCTGCAAAGTTTTAGCTGGGATTTAAATAGAATTTCAACGGCATTTATCTGTAATCCTCACAAAATGGCAGGATTTGAAGGGATTGTGTATTGGATACAAGTTTTCCTTCTTTGTTTATAATGACCATGACCAATAAAAAAATAAAATGGTGACATATTTGTGTTAGTTACATTAATATCAAAGATTGGATAATAATATCTAACGATGTTCTATACATCCAGCAGGTGGTGCTCTAGAGTCATTTTTACATCATTAGCATGCTTTGATTTCACCTGTGCTGAGAGACATCTTCTTTTTACAGAAATCAACGGGGAACATTTATGAATTCAATTGCACCTCGATCAGTAGTTTAATTAATCTTTAAGTCTGTTTTGCAAACAAAGTCTCTGTCTACCTCTTTTCTCTATTATGCCACAACTGCTAGCGATGACATCGAAGCTCAGAGCTGTGGCAGAACATAGAAGTGCTAAGGGGAACGTTTTAAAACACGTTCAGATATGTCAATTTTCCTCAAGACAAATTAATTGATGCATGCAAAAAATAAATCTGTCCCTAAATTGCATTTAAATAAAAGAAATAACGAATTGCCCCATCAGACCAGGAACTCCTCCCAGATAGCGCAGTACTTAGGGGGTTATTCATAAAGCTGCTGAAGGCAGCCGAGTGAGTAACCGAGCCGAAGTGAAGTGAGACGAACGCTGTTTGGCTATTTACTTCAGCCTTGTACGGCTGATTTCAGCCGTACCTCGGCTAAAATCAGTCGTACATGGGCTGCCTTCGGTCAGCCGAACATGCTCTGCAAGTTCGGCTGAGCCAGAGTGCAGAAGGAGTTCGACTCATCTGGATCGGCTGAGCCGAAGCGCCGGCAGCTCACTCGCTGCAGGATCGCCCCTATTCTCATAGGAGCCGAACGGCAGTAAGTGAATAGCTTAATGCCACTGAGCGTCATTCGGCTCGGCTATTCTGCTCGGTACCTCTGAGGTATTTGGCAGAATAGTAAAAAAGTGAAATGAATAAAAGTTTTTTGTTTTTTTTAATGAAAAATTATTTAAAAAATTTTTAAAAATAGGAAAATTAAAAAAAAGAAAAATAATTTAAAGAAAGGAAAAAAAAAAGAAAAGAAAGAAAATGATGCATGACAACCCGACCGCACACGACAAACTCCTGCCATATATTGTCAAATCTGACAGATGACAGCAAAATAACAACAATTGGGCAGAGCTGGTGGTGACATCACTGCTAGCTCTGCCCCAATTGTTTCCTATTGACGTCACAGCCTGCTCCACCCAGTTGTTATTGTTTAATGACAGATCAGTGTCCCCAGGTCATTTGGGAATGCTGATCTGTCATTACAACTGGGCGGAGCGAGCTGTGACATCACGGTTGTCTCCGCCCAGCTGTCATTTACGTGGAGAAAGGTTGGCTTCGGCCGACCTTTCTCCACGATTCGGCTGTCACTTTGGCTCAGTCAAGCCGAAGCATGTGTCTTCGGCTCAGCTGCTGTACAGGTTATAGTGAATATCCCGTGCAGAAGCCCTTAGGTTTGACTGCAACTGAAGCTAGCCGAAGGAGCTGGTATCTCAGGCAGGAAGTGAGGGGAACGCGCCAACAACAACACAGACAGAATTACTAATGCTTTTTCTTTGTAATAAGGAGAGGAAGTCTAGAACCCCTGTCTGTATCCTTGTTACAGATTTTCCCTCACCTCCTGTCTGGTATCAGCAGGACAGGAAGTGATGGTAAGGACACATTCACACCTGTGCTCTCACGTACCTGGTAGAGGACTGAATGAGCTGAGGAGGCCTCCCTTGCGGCTCTTGTCTCACACCCCTGGACGTGTGGACAGGGAGTGAGTAGACAGAGAGTAGCAAGGTGTCAAGGTGTTCAGACACCGTGCCAGGTAAGAGTCCAGCAATAGGTTCCCAAAGGTGATGAGCTGGACTGGTATTTAGCTGGGAGGTCTGCGTGGCCTGAAGCAGGAACTGGAGCGAATTCAAACAAGCCATGTTTTCCGACAATGCAGAAAACTAAGACCCGCGCATGCGGAGTAGCGCACAAACTCCCGGACATAGCCTTACATGTGCATTGTGTAAATGTACTGGAAAATGCGTGTCCTATCATGTGTCACCGCAAATGCGCAGCAACTTGCGTACTGCAGTGGAATGCATTTCAGTATTCAGCGCTGCAGTACTTTGAGTGACATTTATTCCGTCATGCAACGCTGTACTGAAATGAATCTTATACCATTTTTTTGGGGACAGATAGAGCTTTCTTTTTGGTGGTATTTAATCCCCACTGCGGGTTTTATTTTTTGCTATATTAAGGAAAAATTATTGAAATTTTTTTTTCCATTATGTTAGGAAACAATGATTATTACCCATATTTTTGGTAAAATATAAAAGACGGGGTCACGTCGGGTAAATAGACACCAAACATGTCAAGCTTTAAAATTGGGCGCACCAGCGCAATCGCAAAAAACTACCATACCCATATAAGCGACGCTTTAAAAGCTTTTACCGCTCATCAGTTTAGTGTTATCAGTGATTGATGGACCTAAAATTATTGCTCTCACTGCGACAATTCTTTTTTTATGTGTAACTGAAATTTTTTTGGGGGGAATGTTAATTTTTTTTTCCTATTTTTTTCCCACTTAACTTTATTGCTATCAGATAGGGGGCTAAGAAACTCCTCTATGTGATAGCAAAAGATGTGACAGGTCCTCTTTATGGAGACATCAGGGGTCTCTAAAACCCCTAATGTCACCTAGGGACCCCTAGGGGCGCAATTCACGGGACCTCATACAAGCGATCCGCCGGCTCTATAGCCGGCGGATCGCTTGTATGTTAACAGGCATCCCTGCCTGTTTTTAAATTTTAGGACTTTCCTGCTGCCGCATAGCACACGTGAGGGGGCGTGGCTGAGCGTCTAAAGACACCCGCTCAGATCTAGAGGGCTCCCGGCTGGCCATCTTTTTACAATTGTGACATTAAATATGAATGGGCTTTTAATGCAGCGTACTTAAAACGTGTGATAATGCACTTTTAATGCAACACACAGGTGTAACCATACTCTAAAAACAGGAGTTCCAATCTAATCTAAGAAAGCTTTTGGCTTGCCATACACCGATCAGCAATGACACCTGCAAGTGGAGGGGATACATTTGGCAACACATGAACATTTTGTCCCTGAAGTTGATGTGTTGGAAGCAGAAAAAATGGACACGTGTAAGGATTTGAGCGACTTTGACAGGGACCAAATTATGGCAACTCCAGAACTGCAGCTCTTGTGGGATGTCCCCAATCTGCAGTGGTCAGGACCTACCAAAAGTGATCGAAAGAAGGAAAACCAGTGAACCGGCAACAGGGTCATGGGCGGCAAGGCCCATGTAGTCAGATCCAATAGAAAAGCTACTGTAGCTCAGATTGCTGAAAAAGGTAATGCTTTTTCCAATAGAAAGATGTCTGAACACACAGAGCATTGCAGTTTGTTGTGTATGGGACTGTGAGGTTTGGTGGAGTCCATGCCTTAACGGGTCAGGGCTGTTTTGACGGCAAAAGGGGGACCCATTCGATATTAGGTGGGTGTTCATAATTAGGGATGCACCGATTCAGACCAGAAAGCTGGCTCCATGCCTTCTTGTCACCTAGTGACGGGAAGCATGGAGACGGCTTCACTGCTAATCGGGAAGCCAGGTGGCGAGTCTCTACATGCTGCCTGGCTTCCTTAATGGGACTTCGGGTACCGGTATTCGGTATCGGCAAGTACCGGAAAAAAATACCGGTACTCGATACCGAAAAACCGCTATCGGTTCATCCCTATTCATAATTTTGGTGTACATTTTTAAAGCATAAGTGCACTTTTAGACGAAGAGCACATATACATTTTGCCCCCCTTCCTTGAACTAAACGATCCCACCCTCCACAAATCTACTGAGATCCGAGGGCCGCCACTTTACTGTGTATTGACATCCAGCGCTGAAAGTCTCCCTCTTCTGGCTGCATCCCTCCTCAGCTAGGAGATGGCCCCATAGAAGTCTATTGGGCTGTAATGTGCAGGTGCAGCCAGCAGAGGGAGCATTGCCACGCTGGTTGTAAACAGTAATGGAACCTTGCCCATTAGATCTCAGTAAGTACAGGTATGTGGAGAGGGAGGATGGGTTTGTTTAGGTCAGGGATGAGTGGGGCAAAAAGGATAAGGGCATTTTAGGTTACAGTGCGCTTATTTAAAAAAAATTATATAACCTTTAAAAAAGCCACAAAAATAAAATAAAAAGGCAAAAAAGCTTCCATATTTCAGCGTAATAAATGTGTGAAAAAAACAATAGATTTGCTATCCCAGCAGACTTCATTGTTTGAGACTACTCCAACAAATCAGCCTTCCAACAACGTGCCCCCAGAAATCTTTTTAAAATACTCGCAGCTCCTCCTGTTACTAAGCATTGAAAATCCCTGCCGTAGATGAGCCACAAATCTCCCTACAATGTCTCATGCTTTAAACACACATCAGTAAACTCCTCCATCAGGAGTCGCAGCATTTATATTCCTCACTTTGTGTTTGAACAATAACCTGATCACGTAGAATAAGTAGCACAACCGTATTCTGCCGCATGGAGAAAAGCAGGCCAAATCTCTCATATAGTGTGCAGAAGTCAAAAGCTAACAATAGATACTCAGCTTTCATTTCTTATTACCTCTTCAAAGGCGTCTCACCATCCCTCTCATCCCTCGCCTTTCATGTTATCTCCTCGGGTTCCGTTTGTGTTCATTCTGTCAACAATTATTCTGACAACTACACCCATTTTCCCATTTAGTACACTAACAATATACAAAACGTAATATTATTACCCTAGGTGTCGAATAATAATAATAATAGACTCTTTTTTTTTTCCTTCCTCCTTTTGTTTAGCTCCAGTGTGAGAGCTCAGGGGGAGCACAGGCCGTACAAATATGTGACAATGCTGCCATCTCTTGTTAGGTGGAGACCGGAGTATAATTCGATGTCTTGTTGTTATGTGTAAAAGCTTAAACCCCATGCGTTTTCTGTTGATTTTATATCAAAGCGCAACAAAGAAAAGAACAATGGATGCTTTAAAGCAGCCTTTGCCAAACAGGGGTACATGGAACCCTAGGGATCCCCCTGAGGTTGCCATGGGTTCCTTGAGCAGTGAGCAATGCTGAATTGATTTCCTACCTGCACTGACCACCAATGCAAGGGGACATATCTACAAAGACCACTAATGTAATGGGACATGTCTATGCTGACCACCAATGCAAGGGGACATATCTACAAAGACCACTAATGTAATGGGACATGTTTATAATGATTGGAATGGACCATATTTATAATGGTCACAGGAGACTAAGTTTATTCTACATCCAATGTTTTATCTTTATCAATGCTTTAAAGCAGCCTTTGCCAAACAGGGGTACATGGAACCCTAGGGATCCCCCTGAGGTTGCCATGGGTTCCTTGAGCAGTGAGCAATGCTGAATTGATTTCCTACCTGCACTGACCACCAATGCAAGGGGACATATCTACAATAACCACTAATGTAATGGGACATGTCTATGCTGACCACCAATGCAAGGGGACATATCTACAATAACCACTAATGTAATGGGACATGTCTATGCTGACCACCAATGCAAGCGGGCATGTCTACAATGACTACTAATGCGAATGGACATGTTTATAATGATTGGAATGGACCATATTTATAATGGTCACAGGAGACTAAGTTTATTCTACATCCAATGTTTTATCTTCTATTTACTTAATGGACTATTGAAGATCCAGGATCATGGACATTTTTTAACCATTTATTATTTTCACTGGAGTGCAAGTTACACACATGCGTTTTTCTTGTCGGTATTCTTTGCACATTGCATGACATTGATTCACAGTTAATATTTAGTGCATTGGATTTTTCATTATGGATATTTTGTAGCAATTACATTTACACTAAGGTGCATGTTATATACATGCGTTTCTTTTTTGTTTTGCACTTTTTACACATTGTATCACATTACTCCAAGGTCAGCATCTACTATATCTGACACTTTGCGGTCTCATTCACACAGCGCGGCTTTTACCATTAATTTCATACGTTATATCTGACCACACAGATTTCAGCTGCTGCTTAACTTGACTAGAGTAGTGGCGCGAGGTTTCACATCATTCATGTTTATAATGATGACTAATGTAATGGGACATGTCTACAATGACCACAAATGAAAGTGTGAAAGTGGACATGTCTATGCTAATTGCCAATGCAAAGGGACATGTCTACAATGACTACTAATGTAATGGGACATGTGTGCACTAGTTTAGGTGGACATGTCAACACTGACCACTAATGTAAAGGTGGCCATACACCTTACAACCCTCGCATTGGCTTTCGTTGTGCGATGGTTGTAAGGTGATTTAAAGTTCGTACGAACTGCCCATCTTAGGCAGGCAGATCGTACTTGCGATCATCGCTAGCCCTCCCCGCTGAGGGGAGGGCTTACAGATGATTGCATTGGTAAGCGGCCAGTGTGCACTTGCGCACCTCGGGCCGTGTGGCTTTCGTCTTGCGATCACGCTACCAACCAGCCACAAATTGTACGATTTTCAGCGTGTTTTCTAGCGTGCTCGTAATATGAAAATCGTGCGACCTTACAGTGAATGCGGTCGCACGCTGCCCTGACGATTATCACACGATCGCAAGGTCACCCGCGGTTATCATACGATAATTGTCAAGTGGATGGGCATCTTAAAGGAGAACTATGGGGTTAGGGCTTTTCCCCATAGTTCTCTTTAGGGTAATGGGAGGACACAAACTAGCGTCCTCCCGTCACCCTAGGCTCAGGCTACAGCTCGCGGTATACTGAGACGCCGCAGCTGAAGCAGATCCCGACAATTATGTCTGGATCCGCCCAGCTGCGTGAGTGACAGCTGGCTCTGCCTATCTAGAGGCAGAGCCAGCTGTACCCTCCCCCGTCCGTTCCGCCAGTCAGAGTTGGCAGATCGGAGCGGGGAGGGGGGAATCCAGCCCCTCCTCTGTCACGGTAGACCGCTGTGACAGGATCGAGAAGTTCGAGAAGTGAGCGAACGCCGGTATGTGTTTGCTAACTTCCCGATCTACTGAGCCGACCTGTGACAGTTTTATTGTCACAGATCGGCTAGAACTATGAGGATGAGTGAAAAGCACTCCCCTCATAGTTCTCCTTTAAGGGGACATGTCTACGATGATGACTAATGTAAGAAGACATGTCTATACTGCCCAACAATGCAAGGGGACATATTTTAATGACCACATATGTAAGGGGATATGTCTCCAATGACCATTAGTGCAATGGGACACGCCTACAATTGCCACTAAAATAAGAGGACATGTCTACAATGATCACTAATATAAGGGGACATGTCTACAATGACCACTAATATAAGAGGACATGTCTACAATGATCACTAATATAAGGTGACATGTCTACAATGACCACTAATATAAGGGGATATGTCTACAATGATCACTAATATAAGGGGACATGTCTACAATGACCACTAATATAAGGGGATATGTCTACAATGACCACTAATATAAGGGGGTATGTCTACAGTGACCACTAATATAAGGGAATATGTCTACAATGACCACTAATATAAGGAGATATGTCTACAGGGACCACTAATATAAGAGGAAATGTCTACAATGACCACTAATATAAGGGGATGTGTCTACAATGACCACTAATATAAGGGGACATGTCTACAATGACCACTAATATAAGGGGACATGTCTACAATGACCACTAATATAAGGGGATATGTCTACACTTACCACTAATATAAGAGGACATGTCTACAATAACTACAAGTGTAAGGGGATATGTCTACTGTACATTGACCGCTAATGTAAAGGGGACACCACAATATTTCTGCATTTCTTTTCTATTATTATGATTCATTTCGTTGTTGTATAGTGCAGCGTTGTGTAAAAGGTGATCTGTGTCAAGCATGCTAGGTATGCCAAGGTCTTTTTTCTCATATTTAGCCACTTGAGTTGTTTGGATGTGCCTGATACAGCCAGGCTTTCAAGTGGTTAAAACAAGCTAAAATCCGTTCATATTTCAGTATGCATGCAATGTACCCCTTAACATTCGAAATGTCCCCCCACAACCTTGGTAGACTCCGATTACAGACACAGTCGCTAGTGATGGTAACAGCAATATCGCTTATCTCTCTTATTCTTACTCTGTGCAGTGAAACCGGTTTTGTTTTTTTTCTTTTCCTATTGTTTTATTACTTTGCTATTATGTTTGTTAAATTGGTACATAATGTCGACAGAGTTGGTACACTCCTTTGATTTCCCTTGAACAATCTAGCACTCCAACCTTGTTCTCAAGAATGATTGATCTGTATGTACCTCTATTATTATGATTGTATTGTATTCTGATACTTTGATTGTTCTTCTTGTGTATGCTTTGAAAATTCAATAAAAATTACATGCACCGAAAAAAAAAAAAAAACAAGCTCAAAGGTATTTGTTTTGTTCAAGCTTTTATGTGAAAGGGATCTGGGCAGCTGCAGAGCTATGCATCGTGGATGATGCCCTTACCTACCCAACCCCACCCCCTTATGGTTTCCTGCGCTCTCCCACTGTTCCCAGGTGCTTGAGACCATAACAACCACAGTCAGTATAGTGAGCAGGTGGTGGTTCCCTGATGTTCTCTGCAGTCTGTGAATCCAGATGCCCGCAGTTCTGAGCATATCTGCATTGAGAACTGTCAAAATCCTGGCTGAACAGCAAATCAAGCACAAGCCTGTACTCGGTTGGCTGGAGCAGAGGACCGGGGAGACATCAAAGGTCTAATAGACCATTGGTGTCTCCATTAAAGAGTAATTATCAGTTCCCTAATGCTATCACATGGTGGGGGTTATTAGGTGAAGGTGAAAAAGTGTTACAAAATGAAAAACTTTATTAAATGAAATAATAATTCACATACACGTGTCCTACAAGAGCACTGACAGATTGTAGTCTATCCCGGGAGCGAACACTAAACTCAATGCCAACACTAACCTTCCTTCTGGGGGGAGTGAGTTTGGAGTGATGGCTACTTTACAACACACACAGGGACCATGGGGAACACAAGTATCCCCCCTCCAGAAGGAAGGACAGTGTCAGCACCAATTCAGAGGTGATCGGAGGATCTACAGCCGAGCAATACACAAATAAGATACAATTTTGTTAATAGTTAAAGGAGAACTATGAAGTGAGTGAAAATCACCTCATGCTCATAGTTCTAGCCGACGTGTGACAATGAAACTGGGTGATAGGCAGAGCCAGCTGTCACTCACGCAGCTGGGTGGATCTCAACAGTAATGTCGGGATCCGTCCCGGCTGCGGCGGTCTCAGTATAGCGCGAGCTGTAGCTCGCAATATACTGAGCTTTGGGTCACGGGAGGAGGTTAGTATATGTTCTCCCGTGACCCTGAGGAGAACTATGGGGAAAAACACTGACTCCATAGTTCTCTTTTAACTCCTGAGTTTAGTGTCACGTTAAAACCCCCCGACTGCCCCACGCACACACATAAGAATGTCAAATGTTCTACGATTGAGCTACTGTATCGCGATTTGTAGGTATATTATTTTTAGCAGTGATTCCGAGAGACCTGTAAAATATTTTAAGGATTCCTCTGGGGTAAAAAAAAAAAAAAA
>NW_017306326.1:482929-486428 GCF_000935625.1 Nanorana parkeri | reverse complement strand
TGACCACTAATATAAGGGGATATGTCTACAATGACCACTAATATAAGGGGATATGTCTACAATGACCACTAATATAAGGGGATATGTCTACAATGACCACTAATATAAGGGGGCATGTCTACACTGACCACTAATATAAGGGGACATGTCTACAATGACCACTAATATAAGGGGATGTGTCTACAATGACCACTAATATAAGAGGACATGTCTACAATGACCACTAATATAAGGGGATGTGTCTACAATGACCACTAATATAAGGGGGTATGTCTACAGTGACCACTAATATAAGGGAATATGTCTACAATGACCACTAATATAAGGAGATATGTCTACAGGGACCACTAATATAAGAGGAAATGTCTACAATGACCACTAATATAAGGGGATGTGTCTACAATGACCACTAATATAAGGGGACATGTCTACAATGACCACTAATATAAGGGGACATGTCTACAATGACCACTAATATAAGGGGATGTGTCTACAATGACCACTAATATAAGGGGACATGTCTACAATGACCACTAATATAAGGGGACATGTCTACAATGACCACTAATATAAGGGGATATGTCTACACTTACCACTAATATAAGAGGACATGTCTACAATAACTACAAGTGTAAGGGGATATGTCTACTGTACATTGACCGCTAATGTAAAGGGGACACCACAATATTTCTGCATTTCTTTTCTATTATTATGATTCATTTCGTTGTTGTATAGTGCAGCGTTGTGTAAAAGGTGATCTGTGTCAAGCATGCTAGGTATGCCAAGGTCTTTTTTCTCATATTTAGCCACTTGAGTTGTTTGGATGTGCCTGATACAGCCAGGCTTTCAAGTGGTTAAAACAAGCTAAAATCCGTTCATATTTCAGTATGCATGCAATGTACCCCTTAACATTCGAAATGTCCCCCCACAACCTTGGTAGACTCCGATTACAGACACAGTCGCTAGTGATGGTAACAGCAATATCGCTTATCTCTCTTATTCTTACTCTGTGCAGTGAAACCGGTTTTGTTTTTTTTCTTTTCCTATTGTTTTATTACTTTGCTATTATGTTTGTTAAATTGGTACATAATGTCGACAGAGTTGGTACACTCCTTTGATTTCCCTTGAACAATCTAGCACTCCAACCTTGTTCTCAAGAATGATTGATCTGTATGTACCTCTATTATTATGATTGTATTGTATTCTGATACTTTGATTGTTCTTCTTGTGTATGCTTTGAAAATTCAATAAAAATTACATGCACCGAAAAAAAAAAAAAAACAAGCTCAAAGGTATTTGTTTTGTTCAAGCTTTTATGTGAAAGGGATCTGGGCAGCTGCAGAGCTATGCATCGTGGATGATGCCCTTACCTACCCAACCCCACCCCCTTATGGTTTCCTGCGCTCTCCCACTGTTCCCAGGTGCTTGAGACCATAACAACCACAGTCAGTATAGTGAGCAGGTGGTGGTTCCCTGATGTTCTCTGCAGTCTGTGAATCCAGATGCCCGCAGTTCTGAGCATATCTGCATTGAGAACTGTCAAAATCCTGGCTGAACAGCAAATCAAGCACAAGCCTGTACTCGGTTGGCTGGAGCAGAGGACCGGGGAGACATCAAAGGTCTAATAGACCATTGGTGTCTCCATTAAAGAGTAATTATCAGTTCCCTAATGCTATCACATGGTGGGGGTTATTAGGTGAAGGTGAAAAAGTGTTACAAAATGAAAAACTTTATTAAATGAAATAATAATTCACATACACGTGTCCTACAAGAGCACTGACAGATTGTAGTCTATCCCGGGAGCGAACACTAAACTCAATGCCAACACTAACCTTCCTTCTGGGGGGAGTGAGTTTGGAGTGATGGCTACTTTACAACACACACAGGGACCATGGGGAACACAAGTATCCCCCCTCCAGAAGGAAGGACAGTGTCAGCACCAATTCAGAGGTGATCGGAGGATCTACAGCCGAGCAATACACAAATAAGATACAATTTTGTTAATAGTTAAAGGAGAACTATGAAGTGAGTGAAAATCACCTCATGCTCATAGTTCTAGCCGACGTGTGACAATGAAACTGGGTGATAGGCAGAGCCAGCTGTCACTCACGCAGCTGGGTGGATCTCAACAGTAATGTCGGGATCCGTCCCGGCTGCGGCGGTCTCAGTATAGCGCGAGCTGTAGCTCGCAATATACTGAGCTTTGGGTCACGGGAGGAGGTTAGTATATGTTCTCCCGTGACCCTGAGGAGAACTATGGGGAAAAACACTGACTCCATAGTTCTCTTTTAACTCCTGAGTTTAGTGTCACGTTAAAACCCCCCGACTGCCCCACGCACACACATAAGAATGTCAAATGTTCTACGATTGAGCTACTGTATCGCGATTTGTAGGTATATTATTTTTAGCAGTGATTCCGAGAGACCTGTAAAATATTTTAAGGATTCCTCTGGGGTAAAAAAAAAAAAAAAAAAAGTTGAGAGATGCTCTTTTTAGATGTAAAATTGTCCCTTGGTAAAGGTGTGTGAAAATTATACTGGAAAACGTAGAATAGATATTCCGTATATACAGAGGCATTGCCTAGCTTCATAGTCGAGCTGTTGTTTTCAGTGCTGAGATCGCAAAGGTTTGACATGTAGCTTGTGCTGCCAATTGTCTCAGCATCACCAGAGTCAGCTAAAGTGATTTTGCCACTTAAAAATGAAAAGAAAAGTGCTGATAGGTGTAAAATGCAAACATCTAAGATTGCTGTCACATACTTGCAGTAGCTTTCAGGGCTTGTTCACACCAACTCCAGTGTGTTCCAACATGGTTAGTGGCTGGAATGCACTGGATCGCATAATGAAAGTTTCCTGCGTTCTGGGCATTCAATGTCGCCACAGCCACGTCTCCCACCTGTAGTGCGATTGCCCGCTCCAGAACGCGTTGCACAGTAATGCCTGCGGTCCGGTCCGACCACAAAAAATAGTGTGTGGGTGTATTAGAGTTCTTCTTTAATGTTAGGTTTAGGTCATATTAAGGGTCATACTAAAGGGTGTATTTCTAAACAATTTGGAGAGCCATTCATTCTGTGAAACTGCATGTACCTTCGTTCTGTGCAAATGGAAGCAACATGAATGTTATTCGCATATTTTCTTTCCAGATCAAATGTAATTTCAGGTAAATAACCCATTATGGCCACTAGATGGAGCTGAGGAGCATAGGCAATAAATACTTCTTTCCTATGCTCCTCCGCTCCAGCTAGTGGCCATAATGGGTTATTTACCTGAAATTACATTTGATCTGGAAAGAAAATATGCAAATTACATTAGTTTTTTGCTTCCATTCACACATACAAAAGATATAGTCAGAACATTCAACAATGTCATTAGAGACTTGACGAATGTCCTTTCAAATTTCCTTAAATCCCTCTCCTGGCTTCTATCCACTGCCCTCCTCTGCCAATCCCTCCACTAGCTTCCATCCACTGCCCTCCTCTGCCAATCCCTCCAGTGGCTTC
>NW_017306326.1:474485-482414 GCF_000935625.1 Nanorana parkeri | reverse complement strand
AATCCCTCTACTGGCTTCCATCCACTGCCCCCCTCTGCCAGTCCCTCCACTGGCTTCCAATCACCCAAAGGATAACATTCTAAATATTAACAAACACTTACTAAGCCATCCACAACTCTGCCCCCCGGCTATATCTTCAACCTCGTCTTAAAGTATCACCCTAAATGTCCTCTCTGCTACTCTCAAGACCTCCTGCTCTCTGAGCTCCCTTGTCAACTCCTCCCATGCTCACCTCCAAGACTTCTGTAGAGTCTCTCCCATCCTCTTGAACCTATTACCCTTTACCCGCTCTGCTTGCCCAAAGAAGGGATAAATGTAGAAAGCAACTACCCACCCCGCACCCGGAACTGCATGTCCCGGGCATCGGGAGATAGGAATTCTACACCCCTGCTGCCCCTCTACTCCCTGCTGCCCCAAGGCCTTGGTTGGCCTTGTGGGAAATCTGGCCCTGTCTCCTTTAGGTGATCCCTGAAGACTCATCTCTTCAGGGAAGCCTATCCCACCTCAACCCAACCACTGAACCATCACCTTCTCAAACAATTCATCCCCACTCAGCTACCTCCTCATGTATCACCTCCCCCTCCCTTTTAGATTGTAATCCCTCAGGGGCAGGGCCCTCCTTACCATCTTGTCTTGCATTGTATGGTATCTGTAATGTCTTCCTTATATTGTAAAGCGCTGTGCAAACTGTTGGCGCTATATAAATCCTGTATAATAATAGTAATAATCATTCAGTTAGGGTTCACCGTGATGTTAACACCATACTCTGTCACTGTACTTCCATACTTTTCTCTTTTCAAACAAAAAAAAATCCTTTATTTGCCCCTTTTGCTGTCGAGGAACTCACAGTTACCAGGAGGGCTCGACATGGAATATTCCGCCAGTGATTTAAGCCGGTCTTCCACCACATTAAAGAGACAAACAATTATTCTTTGTCAAATAAATAACAATTCCCAACAAGGGTCAGAGAGCCATCACTCACCACGCAGAGAACATCCAGAGAAAATGGCTTTTCTGCTGAGGGGACAATTTATCACATCTGATAATAATTTCACTCTTTTCTGGTGTTTTATGATGGCTTTTGACGCACATCAAACCACCGGCGGCAAGCGAGGGGGCCCCGATAACGTGAATTAGCAGGAAACAATTGAAACGCAACGTTCCCTGACATATTGCCAACTAATATACGACATCAAAACAACTTTGGTTTTTGGAGAGAATGTTTAAAATAAAAGATACTGAAAGTTTTTTCAGTATTTTTTGTTTAATTTAGAGTAGGGGCGGGGTTAGATGAAATGTCTACGTATTTGTTGGAAAGTCTTCCCTGTAGAAACATTGTTACTCTCCAACATGGATGCAGGAACGCAGAAGAGACCAAGAGGTCTATCGAGTCTGCCCTATTTTTAACCTTTTTGTCCAATAATATAACATAGATGTACGCTAATCTCAATCATTTTAAAGTGGAAATTACTTAAAGTAGTGAATATTTCCTTTTATAGGTAAAATTTGTAAATGATAATTGTGCCCAAGCAATATACTAAAAAAGTGTTTTGTCTGAAATCCCTCCTAAAAAATTGCAGAGCACTTCCTGGTATGCGAGAGTGTCTAGGCTCTCCTGTGCCTACTTCCTCATAGTTGTATATCTGCAGTGTGTGATCTAAGGCACTGCTGCCTCTGACTGCTAGTCTCAGGGGATTTGGAGTGAGATTTGGTGATGTCACTACTGTGCTGCTCACTGTTCTCCTTGCTGGAGGCTCTGACATGAGGAAGAAATGTCCTGCATCTAGAAAATGGCCATCTCCAATTCACCTCCCCCTCCCTTTTAGATTGTAATCCCTCAGGGGCAGGGCCCTCCTTACCATCTTGTCTTGCATTGTATGGTATCTGTAATGTCTTCCTTATATTGTAAAGCGCTGTGCAAACTGTTGGCGCTATATAAATCCTGTATAATAATAGTAATAATCATTCAGTTAGGGTTCACCGTGATGTTAACACCATACTCTGTCACTGTACTTCCATACTTTTCTCTTTTCAAACAAAAAAAAATCCTTTATTTGCCCCTTTTGCTGTCGAGGAACTCACAGTTACCAGGAGGGCTCGACATGGAATATTCCGCCAGTGATTTAAGCCGGTCTTCCACCACATTAAAGAGACAAACAATTATTCTTTGTCAAATAAATAACAATTCCCAACAAGGGTCAGAGAGCCATCACTCACCACGCAGAGAACATCCAGAGAAAATGGCTTTTCTGCTGAGGGGACAATTTATCACATCTGATAATAATTTCACTCTTTTCTGGTGTTTTATGATGGCTTTTGACGCACATCAAACCACCGGCGGCAAGCGAGGGGGCCCCGATAACGTGAATTAGCAGGAAACAATTGAAACGCAACGTTCCCTGACATATTGCCAACTAATATACGACATCAAAACAACTTTGGTTTTTGGAGAGAATGTTTAAAATAAAAGATACTGAAAGTTTTTTCAGTATTTTTTGTTTAATTTAGAGTAGGGGCGGGGTTAGATGAAATGTCTACGTATTTGTTGGAAAGTCTTCCCTGTAGAAACATTGTTACTCTCCAACATGGATGCAGGAACGCAGAAGAGACCAAGAGGTCTATCGAGTCTGCCCTATTTTTAACCTTTTTGTCCAATAATATAACATAGATGTACGCTAATCTCAATCATTTTAAAGTGGAAATTACTTAAAGTAGTGAATATTTCCTTTTATAGGTAAAATTTGTAAATGATAATTGTGCCCAAGCAATATACTAAAAAAGTGTTTTGTCTGAAATCCCTCCTAAAAAATTGCAGAGCACTTCCTGGTATGCGAGAGTGTCTAGGCTCTCCTGTGCCTACTTCCTCATAGTTGTATATCTGCAGTGTGTGATCTAAGGCACTGCTGCCTCTGACTGCTAGTCTCAGGGGATTTGGAGTGAGATTTGGTGATGTCACTACTGTGCTGCTCACTGTTCTCCTTGCTGGAGGCTCTGACATGAGGAAGAAATGTCCTGCATCTAGAAAATGGCCATCTCCAAACCGAGACACAGTGCAGAACAAGGCATGGGAAGTCAGTTATGGAGAAAGGATCATATCTGTGAAGATCACAGACAATACTGATGACTAGTCCTTGACTAGTTGATTCACTGCCTGAACCTAGTTGAGCAGACAAAATCTGGAGCAGCTGTGCATGGCAACCAATCAGCTTCTCTCTTCAGTTTGTTCAGTTAAGATTTGAAAATGAAAGAGAGAAACTGATTGGTTTCCATGCACAGCTCCTCCAGATTTTGTCTGCTCCAGTTTTGATCAATTCCCTTGACTGAGTCTAGTTTTGAACTTTCCTCCCGGTAGTTTGAGGTCATGTCACCTTGTTCTTGATCTTAGCTTCATATTGCAAATTCAGCCCTTCTGAAGCTTCTCACACACTTACAGGGTTATTCACTAAAGGGTGAAGCGTTTGGAGAAGGCAGGAGAAGTGAACAATCTAGGACAACATAGGTGAACTGGGAAGTGAGCTGAATTGGATAATTTTTCCATATCTGCTATGTTGTCCTAGATTGTTCCCTTCTCCTGCCTTCTCCAAACTCTTCACCCTTTTGTGAATAGACCTGCTAATGTATCTAAAGGATTCCTTCCTCCTGCTGGAGATCCCTCTAGTGATAACTAAAGTTCTATATAGAGGAATCAGGACCTCCTTCCTCCTGCTGGGGATCCCTCTAGTGATAACTAAAGATCTATATAGAGAAATCAGGACCTCCTTCCTCCTGCTGGGGCTCCCTCTAGTGATAATTAAGATCTATATATGGGAATCAGGACCTCCTTCCACCTGCTGATGATCCCTCTAGTGATAACTAAAGATCTATATAGAGAAATCAGGACCTCCTTCCTCCTGCTGGGGCTCCCTCTAGTGATAATTAAGATCTATATATGGGAATCAGGACCTCCTTCCACCTGCTGATGATCCCTCTAGTGATAACTAAAGATCTATAAAGGTGGCCATACACTCTAAACCATCGCAAGACTTTAGTCTTGCGATGGTTTAGAGTGTATGGCCACCTTTATAGATCTTTAGTTATCACTAGACAGATCCCCAGCATGAGGAAGGAGGTCCTGATTCCCATATATAGATCTTAATTATCACTAGAGGGAGCCCCAGCAGGAGGAAGGAGGTCCTGATTCCCATATATAGATCTTAATTATCACTAGAGGGAGCCCCAGCAGGAGGAAGGAGGTCCTGATTCCCATATATAGATCTTAATTATCACTAGAGGGAGCCCCAGCAGGAGGAAGGAGGTCCTGATTCCTCTATAAGGTGCCCATACACTGCCCGATTATCGTACGATAATCGTGCAGTGTATGGGCACCTTATAGAGGAATCAGGACCTCCTTCCTCATGCTGGGGATCTGTCTAGTGATAACTAAAGATCTATATAGAGAAATCAGGACCTCCTTCCTCCTGCTGGTGATCCCTCTAGTGATATCTAAAGTTCTATATAGGGAAATCAGGATCATATGCAACAAAAGTGTTTCTGCTGAGGTGTATGCGTGTCTAGTGGGTACGAAGCCTGTGTCGTATGTGTGCCCTGCATACAGCAAGTAGGCTCAGGTTTTCTTTAAGCCTCTCCTACTGTTAGCACAAACTGGCAACACTCACTGTTTGCCACGGTGCCCGGAGAAAACCGCATCATTGCTCTTCATTGGGTGCCCAAAGATGTCTCAGGTCTTGTACAATCCTAGCAACACCCCTGTCCAAGAACAACTTTAGCAGAATAGTCAAGTATAAGGGAAATTGTCACAGGGGTAAGGGAAGTTTACCTGAGAATGCAGCATTTGTTTAACTCTAGCAGCCAATAAAACCAGGGGGGGATTATGGGAGCAGGTCACCTGGTTTAGCTGGGTAAGCACAGCAGAAAATAATTACTCCTTCCTTAGCGAGACCTCAAATGGCCCTCCATATACAGACTGCTAATGATAATGATTGGAAGGTTAAACTGTTTAGTCTATAGAAGTGTGTGCCGGTACATTTGCAAGTGCCGTGACCTTTCTTTAGCCTGATCTCTATGTAAACGGTATTTGTTCAAGGAAACCCTTTATGGAGTCACCTCTTTTTCTTGCTTTATTATCCAACATGTTTGCTACACTGTCCTAAACTAATGGTGTCAATGCACACACAGACCTAATCAATCAACAGCTTACTGATTTCAAAGCAATCACAAAAATCTGATGCAAGCTTTAACATTTTATTTGAATTTGGAAATTCATTTTCAATATGATTATATCTGCAGCTTTCATTCAAATAATACTTGGTGATCCAGCCATGCAAGTCCCTGTTCAAGCACTTCCTGTTATAGGGTGACAGCGCACTGTCCTTTTTCAGCTCCTGTGTTGTCACCCTGTCATAAGGGATTCTGATGGAGCCCCCTATGTCATAGCATTGGGCAGGTGACAGGTAAGCTTTATAGAGACATCAAGAGTCTATTGGACCCCTAATGTCACCCCTACCCTCTACCTTAACCAATTAAGCACAGACTGTGCTCAATCCCCCGGGGTTTGGGGTTGACAGCTCTGACCTTGGAAATGCTTGGTGAAGAGTCTGTAAAAAATAAGTCAAGGCAACAGGACTTGCTGTATTTTTCATGAAGATGTTTCACTGGTCATCCAACCAGCTTTCTGACCACTGATACGACTTCAAGAACAATACAGCAAGTCCAGTTGCCTTGACTTATTTTTTACAAATATACAATGACCTGGATGAATGAGAACCTAAACAGACATATCAGTGCTGAGCAGGGGCGTCCCGAGGCACCCCGTGAGACGTCACCGTGCATGCGCGAGACGTCACCGTGCATGCGCGTGACGTCATCGCGCACGCGCGGCAGTATTCTGATACCTGCCGGCGGCCATCTTGGTGATGGACACCGGAAGAGAGAGGAGGAGACAGCCACCCGGCGGGATAAGGTATGCCGCCGGGTCCCCTCCTCTCTCCTGACACTGTCGGGCGTTCGGTCCATGACCGAGCGCCCGACTTTTCAGAGGGGGGTGAAACCAAAATGACTGTGGTGACCTCCAATGACCTCCAATGGTGTCACCCGGGTGAGGGCCGCACCCCCCGCACCCCCCTTGTGACGCCACTGGTGCTGAGTGCTTCCTGGTTCACAAACTGTAGAAGACATAAAGAAACCAATGTTCTCTCGCTTGTCATCCTGACACTCTTTGTTGTGGTCTCAGAAGAAGCAGGAGAGCCCGGAAACCACAGAGTCATGGGGTCTGGTAACCTGGTTGGGGAGAACCACCCCGCCATTCACATGAAAGTGATCTGATATGTGAGGAACCGGAAGAACAGCAAGAGCTGGCTGCGGCCATGAGCTCATTTTAACCAGTTCATAGCTAGACCTAGGACAGAACCCTGAAGTGGATAAAAAATATATTTCAGGAAATATCAACAGCTGAATTGAACAATCATTTTGAACCTACTGATGGAAGCAAACCATTTTTTTGTCCCTTTATTTTGAAGTAGGTTTGCAGAATGCGCTGTGGCTTGAGCGCTGTGACGGCCGATGACCTTTATTCCTCTGTCCTCGTGTAATGTCACTTTTGGTCAGCTCATCAACGTTGCTGAAGCAGCAGCTGTGCAGTGATGTCTTTCATCTTCAGCCCTTTCTATTTATTGTCAGCATTTCAGCCGCACTCCATGTAGTACATTTCACTCCGTCTCCCGCCCTTTATCTTTTTAATGTTTCACAACTCAGCTACAGACAGGCCCGTCATGCTGACGACGGTTAATACTCTGCGCGGCAATTATAAGCCCTGGCCAGCCTTGTCATTAGCTGACCCTGTGCTTCTGTACTCACTGATTCCTATAGGCTTAGAAGGAGATCATGCCAAGTTTGTTATTCTCAGCATTCTAGCTGGACTCCGCTTCAACGGCAATATGAACAGTTGATATATTGTTTCAGCCTTAGACACTCGGTTCCACACTTCAGGGTGAGGTGGGTGACTTTCATTTTTTGTGTCCTAATAAAGCTAGATCATCTCCAGTGTGTACCTGGAGCCCACCAGAGGAAATGGCAATTAGCTAACTATGGGGATTAGTGTAATTCACTCACCCCATAGTTCTCCTTTAATTAAAAATTAACTTCATTTTTTGGGGGGGGGGGTTGGTCATTTTAGTTCTGTACTGGTCCTCTTAGTCCGTGCTGGTCATCTTAGTCCATGCTGGTCATCTTAGTCCATACTGGTCATCTTAGTTCATACTTGTCATCTTAGTCTGTACTGGTCCTCTTAGTCTGTACTGGTCATTTTAGTCCATACTGTTTATCTCAGTCCGTACTGGGCCTCTTAGGCCCCATTCACACCAGGGCAGTAGCGGATCAGCGCCCTTCTTTTTAAAAGGGCTGTTTTGGGAGTTTTTATTTGCGTTTCAGCGCGGTTACTTTGGAAGCAGGATGGAATAAGGTTAAGGGAGCAATTCTGTGGGGGGGAATCGGACCGCGCGGACCCACGCGGTCGCATGAATGGTCCCTATACCGTGTTTCCCCGAAAATAAGACAGTGTCTTATTTTATTTTTTTTCACGAAAAAAGACACTTGGTCTTATTTTCGGGGCATGTCTTACCTGGCTGCTGCTGCCCGCTCTGCCGTCCAGGGAGCCACTGCAATGTATGGGACCGTTCATGTCGGCGGATCCGCACGGCCAATTCCGTGTGGCCAAACCACCCAAGTGTGAAAGGGTGTTTAGTCTATACTTGTCATCTTAGTCTATATTGGTCCTCTTAGTCCATACTGGTAATTTTAGTACATACTGGTCATTTTATTCCCTACTGGACCTCTTAGTCTATACTGGTCATCTTTGTCCATACTGGTCATCTTAGTCCATACTGTTCATCTTTGTCTGTACTAGTCATTAGAGTGGGAAATTTGGATGAAATG
>NW_017306326.1:445614-473227 GCF_000935625.1 Nanorana parkeri | reverse complement strand
GGGGGGGGGGGGGGGGGCAAAACAGATACATTCAAATTTGGAAATTCTGATGCATTCCAATATCCGAATTTAAAGAAATGAGTCCGAATTTCAATGTAAAAAGGAAACTCACATGTCTAACCCTGATTGGGTGCAGTTAAACAAGCTTGGTTTAACAGCCACAGACTATTCATAGTGAGCACAGGAACCTAGATCAAGTTTAACCCCTTCGTGACTGACGACGTTCAGTGTACGTCGCCAGCATCGGGGCTGTCTAAACAGACTCTGGCGACTTTTGCCGCCGGGACTCTGTTTAAACTTGTAGAGCCGACTGTCGGCTTTACAACAGAAGCGATTCTGGCGACTTACCTGTCACCAGATCGCTTCTGTGTCCCGAAGAAGGGGCTGCCCCCCCCTGCGGACACCGCCGCCGTGCTTCCCGGGCTCCGTTGCCCCTCCTACTCCATTATATTGTATAGGGTCTTGGCATTCAGAAAATATATAATGTGTGAGGGTTTTAAGTAATTTTCAGGCCTAAAATGTGGAATATAACATGGGTGCAAAAAATGAAAAAAAGGCCTCAGTCATGAAGGGGTTAACCAATTGCCTAATGCCCTACATTTTAAAATGGCGGACTGGTGGCTGTAGTATTCTGAAGCACCGTTTTAAAACAGCGTTTAGTTTACTACCTGTGTGCCTGCCTAGCACGTCTGCAATGTCTGTGATCATGCTGTCATTAAACAGTGGATTGGTGGCCATGGCATTCTGGAGCGCCTTTTTTAAAATGACGCACTGGGGACTACTTGTGCACGCACCCGCCAAGCGCACAATCTCTGACAAAATGGACAGAGCCAATCCGAGTGACTCTGTGCCTTGTGATTGCTGTGATGGCCAATCATGGCGATCACAAATGTAAACACTGCCAGTGTTCACAATTGAGACACCTCTTATGAATTAAGGATTTCATGCATAAGCCCCCACTCACATGTGTAGTGCGATAATGCATGCAAAATCCCACACAAAAAAAAGTGTCACGCTTGCGCCGCCATTGATTCTTAACGGCATGCCAAATGTGCCGAGCAAACGTGCAACAAAATGCTCAACCAACTCGCACAGAATGTGTGGTTAAAAATGCACAAAGCTCCAAGGGGTGCATGAGCTGCTTTGCCGCATTTGTCATGCACAGTGCAGTGCATTAAAATGAATGTACGATGCATGACAAATGTGCAATAACTGCATAAACACCACATAAGATGTTGTGCTACACAAGTGTGAATGGGGACTGAAGGGCAGGCAACTGCAGATTTGATGCATGTGATGAATTTTAATGTGAGGTCGTTTTTTAACCACCTCATTACCATTATGTTTCTTTATTTCCAAAAAAAATTTAATACCTTGGAGTGCCTGCTTTCTAAAAAGGGATCATTTTGGGGTGTTCATACTGTCCTTTTTTTTTTATTATGTTTTATAACAGACAGTAATGGAGTTTTTTTCCCCCAAAATTTTGGACTGTTTTCCTTTATATAGTAAAAAAAAAATAATAATAACAAAAACAGCAATTATTAAATACCATCAAAATAAAGCTCTATCAGAGTGGAAAAAAATAAAATAAATTTGGGTAGGGTGTATCATGTCGGAGTACTTGTCAGTCAAACTATCACAGCCCTGAAAACTGAACAATAGCCCGGTAATGAAGGGGTATTACAGGCTGGTACGCAAAGGGTTAAAGAAAACATGTTATTGATATTTACAAAGCAATAAAACATTACATAGTGCACATTCACTTCAGTCCCCGCCCTCGAGGAGCTCACAATATAAGTTCCATATCTCTTTTACATACATACATACATACATACATACAGAGCCAATGTAACCTTCCAGCATGTCTTTGGAGTCTGGGAGGAAACCCACGCAAGCACAGAAAGAAAATGCAAAATCCTTGCAGATATGGCCCTGACCGGGATTCAAACCGGGGACCACCAGTGCTGCAAGGCTGTGGGCAAGGCAAGTGCTAACCACTAAGCCTCTGTACTGTTTTTCTGATAAAAAAATGTTTTCATTCTGTCTTACAGTATCTGGATCGCCTAGCCTACCTGCAAACCAATATGTCTGTTCAAATGTTACAAGGACTGCTCGCATGGTAAAAACTTGAGGAGATATCGCTCATGCATTACAAAATACTGATAGAGACTGCATACTTCTAACAGAAGATTGTGAATGGCTGCTCCTGCACTACAAATATTTAAAGTGACATTAAACCCCTCCCCCCCCCCCTCCCCCCCAATGATGCTGTACAGACTTACCTTAAGTGATGCCTCTTGATCCGATCATCTTCTTCTTTCCAGTAGTTTTCATCTGTCCCTCCAGCGCTGGTGCCGGTCTCTGATCCAGCGCAGACTGCTGTCTCTTCCTGCCCCACAGATTCTGTCCGGCGTGCACACTCACAGCTTTGTGCATTGTCTTTCACTGACAGGGTTATTCACAAAAGGGTGAAGGGTTTGGAGAAGGCAGGAAAAGTGAACAATCTAGGATAACATAGCTGAGCTGGAAAGTGAGCTGAATTGGTGAATTTTTTTAATTTAGCTATGATGTCCTAGATTGGTCACTTCTCCGGCCTTCTCCAAACTCTTCACCCTTTTGTGAATAACCCCCTGAATCTCTACTCTTCTCCCCGCTGTTGATCTCCACTGCGCATGCTCCTGGCTACATCCTCCTCCTCCTCCACGGCCATTCAAGAAGGCGATTTCTGCAGCCGGGAGCGCACTGCGGAGGCACAGGTTAATATTTAACTGTTTGGTAACTTTAATTTTTTTATGTTTTTGTGTATATCTACTGTTTGCTAGCAGTAGATATATGTAAAAAAAATTAAAGACTTAATTCTACTTTAACTACCTCCCGGCCAGCCGCTGTGTATACACGGCCTGCCGGGAGCTTCTTGGATGTAACTGTGTATACACGGGTAGATTTTTGAAGGAACGTTCGTATGAAAAATCCTTTTGGAACATTATATAATGCCATCGGAGACTTGACGAATGTCGTTCAAAATTTCATTTAATTTTAGTTTTAATTTAGCATTCAATTTTGGAATGAATGGAGTTGCTTAACGAAAACCACATTTGCTGTTAGAATTTCATTTGATCGAGGACAATTTTCCAATATGCTCCTGTCTGTCTGTCTGTCTGTCTATCCAGTGGCTGAACTATTGCCATAGCAACCCAGGCGACCACTATGGGGCCCGGGGTACAGGGGGGCCCAGCCAGGACGAGGAACAAAGGGCAACAAAGGAGTCCCCCTGATGCCGTGCGGGTCACCTGGGTCGCTATGGCATTGCGGGCTGCTGGCTGTCAGTGGCAGCTGTGAGGAGGAATGCGCCACTGTTCAGATCACTGACAACATTTCAACTGCTGCTGAGTCGCAGAGGAGGAGTCGGGGCCCGGTGTCAGCAGAGGAGGAGGAGGCATGGCCTGGCGTCGGCAGCAAAGGAGGAGGCAGGGCCCAACGACGGATGAGGAGGCGGGGCCTGACAGCGACCGTGAAGGAGGAGGAGACGGGGCCCGGCGGTGGAGGAGGCTGATAGTGGATTGGGGCTGACAGGTAAAAGGTGCTCAGGGGTGTGACCAGCCCACCTGAGACCCTGCAGAGCCCACCATAGAGTCTATGGTGGGCTCTGCAGAGTCACTCTCAGGTGGGCTGTGTGGGATCTCAGGTGGGCTCTGCAAGGGGCGTAACTAGAAATCACAGGGCCGCATACTAAATGTTACTATGGTGCCCTGTGATTTCTAGGTACGCCCCTCTATCTATCTATCTATCTATCTATCTATCTATCTATCTATCTATCTATCTATCTATCTATCTATCATCCATCTAATAATAATATTTTTATTCCATTGTTTTCCTACAGTTAATAACATTGCCAAATTTAAATAGCAGTAGCAGAAAAATAAGGATCCAGAAACAGTAGATGAATGCTAATGATGTGGCCGGACCAAATCTAAAACCAAAAAAGAGGGAATTTTGCATGCACTCTGCGTCATTTACCTCAATTATCAATTACCAGCGTAGCTTCATTAACAGCTTGCTGTGACTTTTTAACAAACATCTGTCCTCTTCATAGAAAATGAGTGAAGAACTGTAAGCGATACCACTCTGCAAGGAGGCTGCAAGTTAGAAGAGTATCCGACACCAGGAAAGAAGAATTTGGCTATGCAGCAGTTTAATAATAACTTGTTTCTATAAAAGTGTAATATATGCGCATACTGTATGTTAATATAAAATCATGTGAACAGTATTTGCTGGGCTGGATTCATTTAGGGCAAGACCAATGCTCACTCTTTTACCCCCTCTCTTCATCTGCAATGCAAGTATGGGTAAGGTCACTTGTGATGAGGGGTGTGGTTGTTACTTAGCTCTGACACCAAAGACCACTGGAATGGGAACGTAGGTAGCAGCATTTTTACTAAGAGAACAATGTGTTTCAGAGTGACACTAAACTCAGGAGTTTAATCTTTAAAATACATTCAAGTCCCCTATCTATTAACAAAAATGTATCTTATTTGTGTATAACTCGGCTGTAGATCCTCCAATCATCTCTTGGTGCTGACACTGTCCTTCCTTCTGGAGGGGGGCTACTTTTGTTCCCCATGGTCCCTGTGTGTGTCATAAAGTAATCACGGCTCCAAGCTCACTCCTGTGATAGACTACAACAGTGGTTCTCAACCTGGGGGTCGGGACCCCCTCGGGGGTCGAATGGCGATTTGCCAGGGGTCGCCTAGCGGCTTCCGGCCACCCAGGAGAGAAGCGCTTTCTCTGCTCTTTTTTTTCTGACAGGGATAAAATTAACCCTGCCGCTCCACGTGCACAGTGAGTGGGGATAGCAGTCTTCCCCTCTCACCTGTCACAGAAGTTCCAGCACGGTGCTGTGCTAGGACTCCTGTTTTGGAGGTGACAGGGTCAATAAAGAGAACCTGTCACCTCCAATTGCTATTACACAGGGGCTTGTTACCTCTGTGTGATAGCAATGAAGTTAAGTGGGAAAAAAATAGATAATAAAAATATTAAAGAAATAGAAATAAAAGAATTAAAAAAATAAAAAAGCGATTAAAAAGAGATAAGAAACAAATTATTAAAAAATAAGAAAATTATAGTAAATAAACAATAATAAGGTGAGAGTCCTCCTCAGCCCTCTCCTAGGGCAGCAGTGTCAGTTCTCCCGCCACACCGCCAGATGTCGCTGCAGCAGCCGCGTCATCCCTAAATTTTACCGTTGGGGGTCACCATAACTTGGCAAATGTTACCAAGGGGTCCCGGCCCTAGAAAGGTTGAGAACCACTGGACTACAATCTCATGTTTAGTTTACTCATTTGTATTGAAATTGTAGTCCATCCCGGGAGAGAGCTTGGAGCATTGACTACTTTATGACACACACAGGGACCATGGGGAACAAAAACAGCCCCCCTCCAGGAGGAAGTGCTAAAATGGTGTCAGACTTCAAATTGGGTTTTAAAGAAGTTGAGGTGTCCATAAATAGGAAGGAAATTTGTAATGAGAGAAAAACAGACTTTACCATGGCAGGCCTCATTCTAAAATTTGCTAGCTGCCTGGCTGTCCATGGCTTCAAGACTTTCCAAGACGTTAACCCAGAGACTGCATGCAGACCAAACCAGAACTCTCATTCTGCATCTGTGATCCAGGAAAATGATTAAGAAAGTCCAATAAATGAAAAATTGTATCATACTAACCCAGGGGTAGCCAAACTCCGGCCCTCCAGCTGTGGTGAAACTACAAATCCCATGATGCATCTCTCTCCGGGAGTCATGTCTGTGAGAATCTTGCAAAGCCAGCTGTGGTGGATGTGCTGCCACAATAGTTGTATTCATAGCCACAGTCAATATTCACATTAATGTTAGATCAGAAATTATATATTTATTTTCCTTAAGCCATTTACTTATGGATATTGTATGGCTAAGTTCATATACTGCCATCTAGTGGTCATATTGGTTATTGCACATGTTTTTTCTGCGTTCCCTTCCCTCACATCTATGATGTATTCCCTTGTGTCTAACGCTCCGCCCTTCTTCTTCAATAGTCATTTCATAGTGTCATGGCTGCTTGTAACAGGACCACATGTTAATCTGCATTACATGCTTGGAAACATTATCATCTTTGAACCATAAATACTGCCAATTAATCTGAAGTATCCTGTTGTCTGCTGTAACCCGATGTACAGAATAAAGCACCTTTGAGGATGGAAAAGGTATTTGGTGAGTTCAGCTATCTGATAAGGATTGTCTGCAGTGATTCTATCTGCTTATAGAGGTCTCAGCATGGGTTAAATTGCTAATACAACAAGCGGAGTCAGAATTGTGGAACTACAAATCCCATAAGACATTGCAAGATTACCCATCATTTTCCTTTCCTGGTGCCGATCCATGCCAGCATACATGTGCATTCCAGTATACTGCCATGCTGGCACATGGAAAATGGAAAACTGTATCATACACTGCCGTAGGTTTTCTTACAGGTAAGTATGATATAATCTTCCATTTTCCTGGTGCAGACATTACATCATACTGGAATGCACATGTATGCTGCCATGTTGACGCCAGGAAACCAATGTAGAAGTGTGATCACCAGAGCATTAGAAGTTTTATAAAGGGGTCAGAGGTCGACCATGGAAGCCTGCATGCTTCCTTAAGACATGTTCCTTTTAATAAGTTCCTTTATTAGTCAATTTTATTGGCACCAATATAAACAGTATAAAACCGATCCTGCAGGAGAAGAAGATATACATGATGCTGAGTCCTTTGTATTTATGGAAGGCTATTAACTGTCTACCCGCTTTGTATACCTTTCTACTCATGTGGTTTGAAGGTTTTTGCCTTGAGCGAAATGATAATATTACATAATTATGCCTTCACCCGGGAGGCATCGCAGAGTAATATCTTACTAGTGCTAATGTAGCTTAAAATATTAGCTCAGCGTTCTTGCAGGAGACCAACGTTATACCTTCAGAAGAGAGAGTTAGATTTAGGCATTAACTATCACCTGCCTGAAAAGTTAACAGGAGCCTGAAATCGTGTCCATATACTTACCTTGTGTCTCTCTTCGCGTCCCGGCCGAAAATGTAAACTGCGCATGCGCCCGCCCCAAGATCCTTTGCGGCCGCCCGAGCAGTTTCACATTTTCGGACGGGAGCGCGCGGGGAAGATACAGGTAAGTTTAAACCGCTGTTAAAGCGTTTTTTGTTTTTTAAAAACTTTTTGCATACATCTACTGGTTGCTAGCGGTAGATATATGCAAAAAAACCTTTAACCTAACCCACTCGCTGCCAGAAGTTTTTTTTTGTAAAAAGGGACGCTGGACCCTTAAGGTCTGGTAGGAATTGTAAGGAGGAACACCACCCCCAAAATGGGGGGGTGGACGCTCCCCCATAAAACTCCATACCAGACCCTTGATCCGATCAAAGGCCTGGCAGAACCGGAAAGGGGGGGGCGTCACTGGGAGGGTGCTTTTCCGAGGTCGCCCCTGGAAAAGCACTTTGTCCCCGTACTGATGGGGACAAGGGCCTCTTCCCCAAAAGCCCTGGGGCATTGGTTGTGGGGGTGCGGGCAGGGGGCTTCTTCACATCACCCAGATGTGGTCCCCCCCTTGTGCATGAGTAAGGGGTACTTGTACACCTACCCATTCACTAAAGGGTGAAAAAAATTAAATAAAAAAAACAGACTTTTGGAAAAAATCCTTTATTTGAAGAAAAAAAACCAACAAAGGATTTTGACAAGTCCTTTATTGTTAACCCCCCCCCCCCCCAAAAAAAAAATGGATCCACCGACATAATCCAGGGTCAATCACAACATCCAGCATTGTCGATGACGACTCGACTAAATAAAAAAATAAAACAATAAAAAATACATAGAAATGTATGGCAATGGCATTTTGACAGATACCGGCAAAACATAAACAATTGGGTGGAGCTAGTGGTGACAGCTAGCTCCACCCAACTGTGTACAGTTTCACGTCATCTGACAGGTGAGCCATGATTGGGCATGATTGCGCCCGGCAGGTAGTTGTTTCCTTCATTTAGCCCTGCTTTGGGCAAGCAGGGCTAAATGTACAGCGGGGAAGCTGTGGCTTGTTTTGTACAAGTGATCTCTGCAATTTCAACGAGATCACTTTTATGCAGCCTGCTTACAGGGGGCCCATTGAGGAACCTGGCCTTGGGGCAGCATAGAGAGTAAATCCGGCCCTGCACACTGGGGCAGAAAGCGATGGAGAAATCCAAAATGTTACAGTTGTAACTACGATTAGGAACAGTGGGAAAATCATCCAATAGAGACACCTCTTCCAGACATTGTAGAAGTTGATGACGAGGAAGGTAATACAATACAGGAAGCTACTAAAGGGCTAACCTACAAATCAGTATATGTGATACAAATATAGACGTATGGTACAGAAAGCATGTAAGAATGTGAAAGTCACATCACATGGAGGCATATTCCTGGTGACTGGCTTATAGGATCCTTCACTTTGGAGAAATTTCCTCTCATTTTTTGTTGTGCTCATAGGACGTAGATGGCAAAAAAAAACTGACAGGGATTAAACCCCTCCCTAGTCTATCAGAAATGAAAATAAAATGTTTTGGTCTTATCTCAGGGATCAGTGACCCGTTTGACATTAACAGGTCTATTCACTAAAGGGTGAAGAGCTTGGAGAAGACAGGAGAAGTGAACAATCTAGGACAACATTGCTGATTTGGAAAAATTCTCCAGTTCAGCTCACTTTCCAGTTCGGCTATGTTGTCCTAGATTGTTCCCTTCTCCTGCCTTCTCCAAGCTCTTCACCCTTTTGTGAATAGACCTGTAAGTATCAAGTGCTGCGCAAAGTGTTGGCGCTATATAAATCCTATATAATAATAATAATTTACAAGTGTTAGACAACTGGCAGTGAACAATAGAGCGCCATCGTTGAAAACTTCATTTTTGATGTTTGCAATCATAATTTTACTGCTAACAACATGTTGAATTCATACAGATCAGCCCCTACTGATGTACACTGAGTGGCCAGATTATTATGACCACCTGACGTTTGTAGGCAAATTAGCTATAATTTGGCGCTGAAGTTGCTAGAGGGCCAGACCATTATAAATAGGGAAGCAGGTTGTTTACCACGACAGTAGAAGTGATTTGTTTCTGAAGATACGGGGAAACAACGCGATTTAACAGCCTTTGAATGTGGGATGATTGTTGGCGCTCGGAGCCATGGAGCAGGTATCATGGTACCAGAATAGGAACTCATGGAAAAAAGTTGAAAAAATGTAAATAAATAATAAATGTAAAGAAAAACAAATAAAGATTTTTTTTTTAAAGAAAAAAAAAAGTCTTCTAGCAGGTCCCGGTTCAGATCAGCCCCAATAACTGCATCTTCATATCTCAGATCACCTCAATTACTGCACCTTCACATCTCAGATCAGCCCCAATTCCTGCACTTTCACATCTCAGATCAGCCCCAATTCCTGCACCTTCACCCCTCAGATCAACCCCAATTCCTGCACCTTCACACCTCAGATCAGCCCTAATTCCTGCACCTTCACACCTCAGATCAGCACCAATTCCTGAACCTTTATACCTCAGATCAGCCCAAATTCCTGCCCCTTCACACATCAGATCAGCCCCAATTCCTGCACCTTCATACCTCAGATCAACCCTAATACTTGTACCAAGATATCTCAGATCAGCCTCAGTTCCCACACCTTCAGACCTCATATCATTCCCAATGCATGCTTCAGACCTCAGATCAGCCCCAATCCAAACACATTAGACCTGAAACTCCCCCAAACCCTGGACCTTCAGAAATGCTGGCTACCATTGTAGGCATGCCTGCAGATGGGCTTCCTCAGCACAGCACACTAATGTCCTCAGCCACAAACATGCTTTCACTGATGTCAGGGAGGTGGGTGGTCTGGGCTCTATAATTGACAGCGTAGGGATGTGTTAATTATAGCCACTGTAACTGCAGCCACTATCAGGCTTTCATTGACATCAGGGAGGTGGGTGGGCAGGATGGAATTGACAGCCCAGAGATACTGTATATCAATTACAGGTAATGCCATTGAGTACCGGCACAGATTGCATGATGTTCCCCCAAGCATCCCCCAGGTATGCTTGCCGAGGGTTGTCAGCCCCTACTTTAGCTTTACTTTAATGAAGATGCCAAGCTTGCAATACTCAGTATATACTGTATATCAATAGTATATGTCTACATTACCAGGATACCACGGTACAGTAGTTATAATGGCTAGTAAGTCCTCTTCACCCCTCAATAGTCCTGGAAGAGAGAACAAGAGGTAGTGGGTGTTTCACGGGGAGCTTCAACTAATCAAATGACCCCTCAAAAGACACCTTAGATCTGTTATTTGTTGTCAATAAAGGATAATAACATATAAAAATGTATTGCTTAGTATCAGCATGACTGCAGAATCTAATAAAGGAATATAAATCACTCCACCGTCCTTTAGTGTTTGTGTGTCTCAAGGTAGCAACCAAAAGTTCATCATGCAAAAAGTTACCTAGCCCAAGTGAATGCATGACACGCAGCAGCAATTATGTCGCCATAACAAGTAAGGATAATACATGGAATAACTTATTTAGGCTGCGGTTGTTGCAAGTAAACAAGGATTCGATTAGGAATGAGTAAAATTTGGACGGGAACTTATTTTGAAAAACAATGTCAGTCATTTGTGCTTTGAGACAAGCCATTATCTCCATGTTCCTCTGCTAACAAAATTAAATTATATGAAAAGGGTCTTAATGTGACTTTAATTTCAATTATGCAAAGTGCTCTGTAAGAATTAGTAATTATTAAAAACGCAAAAAATGCAAATTAAATTCCGGAATAATTGCACAATACATAAAAGTTTACAGGGAGAGAAGGCAAATGATGAAAAAGTGCGTCCAATCTACATTAATAATAAAAAAACTTGTGCAATAAACAGATTTGTTTTCCAATAATTGTTTTGGGATGGGACCATTTATAAACTAATTTAAAGAATATCCCAACCACTGAGTGAATCTAAAAACACATAAAACATTTTCCTGGTTGGTCATTATTGTTCCCGCCCGTGATAAGGATGGCAAGAGTCAGTACACATGTGCATGTTTATATCATAACAATCCTGACAAACGATTAGCTGGTGATCACATCATCTGTGATCCCTTGTGGATGGGTAACTCATCAGCAGTGATCCCTTGTGGATGGGTAACTCATCAGCAGTGATCCCTTGTGGATGGGTACCTCATCAACTGTGATCCCTTGTGGATGGGTACCTCATCATCTGTGATCCTTTGTGGATGGGTACTTCATCATCAGTGTTCCCTTGTGGATGGGTACCTCATCATCAGTGATCCCTTGTGTATGGATAACTCATCATCAGTGATCTCTTGTGGATGGGTACCTCATCATCTGTGATCCTTTGTGGATGGGTACTTCATCATTAGTGTTCCCTTGTGGATGGGTACTTCATTATCTGTAATCACTTCTGGATGGGCACTTCATCATCTGTGATCCCTTGTAGATGGGTATCTTGTCATCTGTGATCCTTTGTGGATGGGTACCTCAAAAATGGACTAGGTTTCTATACTTCCCTATACAATGCAAGCAATTCATGGGGTGGTAGTAGGGGCCGGCAAGGTACTGTACATAATTTCCTAAAAACATTGCAGCACCCTGGCTCTTTACTTCTCTCAAGAGTCATCAGCCCTGATGCAAGTGGCGAGGTAGCTCTTGGGAGGAGTTATGTAAATATCAAAATGCCTTGACGGGTGAATATTAGTCTGGAGGAGTGGACATTCCTTGGCAGACTGTATTTGCCTGCAGACCACCCTAGGTAATGTTGCCATGTGACGTTCTGACGAAACCCCAGGGGGAGGGGCGAAACGCGTTAACATTTCCAGCCTAACAGGGTTACCGTTGTTCACCCGAGAGCATACAAAGATGACATAGGTATGATACCTTGCAGCCACTTTATTACAGATCGCAGATCGATAAAAACTTGGAGACCTGAGGACATTTCACTGCAAAGGGGAAAGCCGGTTAGTACCTTATGAACGCCCTTGGCGTTCGTTTGTGGAAGGCAAAAATGTCTTGATAGTGACCGAATGGTCCGCTTCAATTATCCCAGCATAAGGGTATTTTGTTGAAAGGTTTCCAGGTACGAGTCAAGCCTCTGCAGTCCTCGATTTGGTTACCACAGACTGGGGAGGGCCCTGGGCCACGTTTGTATAACTTAACTGCATTATATTCTTCTTAGAGGTCCAGAAACTGGTGCTGGTATCTGGCAAGGGTGTCTAGATCACAAGGTTGGCTGAAGAAAATTATAAATTTCAGCAGGTAGCACAGTAAATGTACTTCAGCTGTATGTGTGGCTGTTTGTCTGGTGTTCAGGTTTAAGCAGAATATCAGCAATGGCAGCTCCCATATTTATATTCTGAAAGCTTGCCTTTAAAATGATGAGCCTGATATCCTGTTAGATAGATAGATACTATATACACTGAGTGGCCAGATTATTATGACCACTCCATCAGTACTTCGTTGGGCCACGAGATGACTCCACGAGATGACTTTGTTGGGCCGCCTCGTGACTCCACGAGATGTTGAAAGGTGATGCGAGGAATCTGACACTGCACTGTTGCCCTTCTGTTGTCTTGTACCAGTCTTGCCACTCTCCGTTCTGCCCTAACATTGACTATTCGCTGACGGCCACAATTTTCAGACCCAGATTTTCGGCTGACAGTCCACTTTAACAACAGCTGCTCTTGAACATTTAACGAATTCTGCTGTTTTGCTGATACTCGCTCCATGGCTCTGAGCGCCAACAATCATCCCACGTTCAAAGGCTGTTAAATCGCGTTGTTTACCCGTATCTTCAGAAACAAATCACTTCTACTGTCGTGGTAAACAACCTGCTTCCCTATTTATAATGGTCTGGCCCTCTAGCAACTTCAGCGCGAAATTATAGCTAATTTGCCTACAAACGTCAGGTGGTCATAATAATTTGGCCACTCAGTGTATATATATGCACACACACACACACACACAATGTCAAACACGTTTCAATGAGATGTGATTTGGAGATTTACTTGCATTTCCTGTAAAATATGTAGCTGGATAGCGCATCGCCAGTTGTTACTAAGGAAGAATTTTATGCCAAGTCATGTTGTGATGGCCCAGAGGCTCTAACAAGATCAACATTGCCATCTACTGGAAATTTGGTTTGCACAGCTGGCATGTTCAGTTGCAGACCGAGGTTTTTACCGATATACAAGCAGACGAAAACCCACCGAAAGACAGAAAAATAAGGCATCTACAAAATGCATTCCAGAGAGTGGAGGTGAACTGAACTATTTATGATGTTTCTTTGATAAAAGTGGATGGTGATCCACCTGAATGCCGGAAAATAATCTATACTTTGTTTTAAGGGTATGAACAGTACTGTAGCTGCTACGCTAGTTCTACAGAGGAGCACTGGGTTATGACCTTACACCGGATACTATCTAGGTGACGTTTGTAAGTTCTCCTCTTCTTAGTGAGTTTTATCTAGGTGCTTCGGTTTATTTACCAAACTGTTGGCAGGTTTTTCATCTTTCACCCGACAATGCACCTACAGTGTGTTTGATTGCTTTTAGTGTGCATGTGTTTGGTAGTTGAGGTGTGCACTATGGAGGGAATGGGCCATTAAGTTATTTGGGTTGGTTGCATGAGTTGCTGCAAGTCTCCAGGCAGTGTCAGACCTCGCCCCACCACAGCAAAACAATTTGAACTAATCATTGGTTACTAGTTGGTGCATTATGCAGTTTCTGGAACTGTTATTACCAAGTGATGCATTAACAGTATGCAGACCTGTCACTGTTTTATCTAGATAGGTGGCCTTTTTACTGCCTTATAGTTTTGTCACTGTAGTTTGTAGGACAGGCTCTACAGCAGAGTCACCAGTCTAGAGTGGAAACCTATTCATCAAAGAGCCACGTGTGAGGGATCATCCTGAGCGTTGTTGCTCCTGTTAGGAAGCATCATGCAAAAAAAGTGTCTGCGTGCAATCCTGAGATCTAAGGGGCTATGACTACAACCATTGAAGCGGGTGGTGGACAAGGGTGACAGGAGGACAACCACTTGAAAAAAAGCTTGACATGACACTTGACATGTGCACGTCTTTGCAAGATATATTGGTTTTTGTCACCGGAGGTGCTAGTGCTGATATTTGACAACACACTAAAGGTAAATGTGCAAAAAGTGTTGACCTACCTGACTTATCCCCGAATAGTTACCTTTATGCTGAACCTAACACACAACATTCCTCTGGGCTGCACCCAAAAACATAAAGGGTCAGTCTACCCAAAATTGTTTTGTTACTTATTGATTCATTTTAGCAAGCTGAGTCAATCCTTGGCTTCTTATATGTCTTGGATACTGAATAGACAAATCAAAAGCGCCAAGTAGAATCATCAACTGAAAAATGCATGTAAAGGATTACTAGGGGCGCTGCCCCACTTCAGCCAAGGGAACTGTAGCACTATGAGAAAACAAAAGAGAATCTGCACAGCCTAGTGCAGATTGTTTTTAATATTGAAAGGTAGCAAAACAGAGTAGAAACATACTCACAATGGTAGATCAAATGAGAGCATTCAACAAAAACGTAGAGGACATCGGTGAGAAGCTGCACAGTCAGCCTGTGTGCCAGCAAAGAATGCCTGCGTTAATGCGTTTCCAGGGTCACGCCCCCTTCCTCAGAACATTCTGCACTAGGCTGGGCGCCCTTCTCTTTTGTTTTCTCATGTCTTGGATACTCTACAGAGATCTCCCTGCCGTCCTGAGTCAATCATTGGCTTCTTATATGTCTTGGATGCTCCAGAGAGATCTCCCTGCCATCATTCCTGACTGTTCGTGCCCACCATTTGGTTGGTTCCACTAACCTTTGTATGTTCCAGCTCCTTTTGTTGCATTTCCCATAATACTAAATAAAAAATCCCATTTTCACCCAACACTGGAAATGTAAATATATTGAAACCCAATCGCTAAAATCTCATATAGGTTTTGCATATTAATGCAATTCTAAATGTTGTTTTCAAACTTTTAAATCTGCAGCGGTTATTACAATAATGCCTGTTGATCCTGCACTGAAGGGTTTTGTTCAGGCACTTCCAGTTATGGAGAACCGACTGTCTCCCAACTGTGCGGCTGCAATGGCACCCTGTCAAATGGGCATCAAGTGGGCCTTTGGTGGACATTGCACAGTCATTGTGCACCTTTGTTACAATAAGAAAGCCAGTACAGCCCTAAGGATGTGGCTGAAAGAGGTTACCTTATCTCCTGGCTGGAGGACATCCAGCATTATCTAGCTCTGTCCTCGCTAGGTTTACTGTCCCTAACCCACCATTTACAGCCATTTGGCTGGAGTTCGTTTAATCATGGAAGCTCAGCATCACCATGTGAAAACCTATTAATCCACACTGACATCCACCCATTAACCACTTGCCGTCCGCCCGCTATAAAAAAACGGACGGACGGCACTGCAGCATTAGCGGGTTGCCGTCGCCAGACGGCATTTTTTTTCTGCTCGCGCGCGCCCCCTAGCGGGCACGCACGGGCTGAAAAGACCCGACCAAAGCAAACACCCGTTACCGGGTGTGTATTTGAATTAGAGCTGAGGGCTCTTAAGAGCAGTATTGAGGCAGGGTGCTGTGCTGTTCTCAAGAAGCTATGGACAGCACTTTCCCGGATCTTCCCACCAACCATGAGTGTGAATTGCATAGAGAAGCACCGAGACCCATCGCTGGGTCTAATGTAAGGTATGTAATGAAAACAGAAAGTTTTTGTTGTACCCTGTTGATGAGGGGATAGGGACTAACAGGAAATGCAAAATATAAGCAGATTAAACTTCAGCTTTAACCCAATACTGAAATGTGACCTAGAACTCAATATCATTCTAAAATAATAAGTTTAAAATTGTTTATATTGATCATCAAACTTTCTGTCAAAACTCTGAATTCTGCACCAACATCGACCTCCACCCAACACCACTGACTCAACCTATTTGCCTTCCCGTATTGTTGTACAAAGCTGTGATAAACACATTTGACTTTTCATGTGTTCTTCACTTATTGAAATGCTTCTATATGGGCCGGTTTTGTTTCAGGGATGCCTCAGTGCAATTTAACTTATAGGTAAATCAATGTCGTTCTTGAGAAAGAACCATTGTTCTTGCAGCTAGCTGCTCTGCTGCATTATTTAGAGGATACAAAGGGGGATCGCTTCTGTTCGGGCTAATTGATTTTACTGCCGGGTGTGAAAAGCTGATGAGGAAATGAAAGATGAAAGAACTATTTTGTACATGCCTTAAAGTTTACACCGTCTTCGGGGACGGAAGGGCCTATGGTGACATACATTATACAGAACAACTGGCGAGGGTTTCTTGATGCTACAGCGGCACCAGCAGCTGGAAGTAGAGGCAGGCCGGCTTTTCATGCTAGGGATAAAAGTGAACCACCGTGACAATTTTGTTAAGATTCTGCCGGTGGAATAGATTATTGTGGCCACTGGGTGCATTCTAATGGGATGCAGCCACGAGCAAAGAATTTCTTTTGTGTTGAAGGAAAACCATTATACTGGAAGCATTGATATGGACTTGGATAAAAAGAGTTATCTCTGTATAGCTGGCAGCTATGCAATACGGGAAGTGATGGGGAATCTGTCCAGCAGGGACATAGATAAAAAGCAAAAACACATTTATAGTAGAGTGGAGAAAAGTTGGAACTTCTGGAAATATTTTTGTTTTGCTGTGTTATAGGGATGAGCTTCAAGTTCGGGTTCATGAGTTTGACCTGAACCCAAGCTGCTTGCAGTTCAAATGGGTGCATGATTTGGCCAAATTGCCATGTGGCGAACCTCTGTGTCCTTGCAACCAACAACGTATGGAGCTCAGTCGCAAGTGGCTCACACAGCGTCATTGGTTGTTAAGACATAAACAACCCTGGGTTTGATAAATATGGACATTTGTGGGACCTGGCTTTCTGGCTGGATTTGGTGAACGTCCAAGTGAAGATGTAATTTGCTTATCACTGCAGTTAGGCCTAAAATTAAAATGGGCAAAGCAATGGGTGTAGGGACTACATGACAGGGTTTAAATGGATGAGAGGTATAAAGGGTTAAAGAAAGGGAAAGGTAGTTGGGAGTTGTACCTACAGGACTGGTGGGGTGGAGATGGACAGGAGTGGCTTCAGGTCTGGAGCAGGGGGTGGGATCTAGGATCAATCAGACGGAGAGAAGAAGTGGTCAGTTGAACTTCCCACGCTAGCACCCTACTTATTCTTTTCATTTGTATGTGGCAGGTTTTTCCTGGTTGTTTGGGAAAGGTTTGTTGGGTTTGTCCTAGCAGTGGACAAGTTTTCAAGGTCAATGAAAGTGGACACTTAGGTACGGCCCTACTCCCCTTCTGCTTTTGCTAGTTTGCATGTTCAGTATAATGGGGAGTGGGCGTATCTGCAGTCAATGATGCAAGTGTCTCTGAGTCGTTGTTCCTGTGGCTGTATGCCTACTTACGGGTACGCAGATAAGGTTCCTTGGTTAAAGTGCCTAAAAGGACCTTGGGCCCTATTTTTGACTGTGGTTTTTGTGAGGGGGATGCACCGATACCGATACTAGTATCAGTATTGGTGCTGATACCGAGTATTTGGGAGAGTACTTGTACTCGCCCAAATGCTCCAATACTTACCCCCAATACCGGAACTTCTAGGCAGAGGTCAAGGTACCCTTAGTACCCTGGGCAACAAAAAGTGGTCCTCACTAAAAGGCTTGTATGCCAAAGCGTTCAGTCTATATAGCTCTATACTAAAGCCTCACCTTGCAGTGGGGATATCCCAGCACTGCAAGGGTTAACGTCTTCAAGTCTGGGGGTAGGGCATAAATACTTTTACTTACCTGATCCCCACTCACCCAGAGGTTGGCACGATACACTGTCGCTCAGCATCCTCACATCTAATGCAAGGTTATAGGCCCTGTATTAGATGTGATGACATCAGACAGCCTCTGACTGCCGGAGCTCAGGGGGGAGGAGCCTGCAGGCACCAGTTTTTGAGCCTGTGGGATCAGGGAAGTACAAATCAAATCCTTAACACAAGTTCCCTAGACATAAATGAGCAGTTATCCCTAGAAGTGCGGGGGTAGTCTCACTGCAAGGGTAGTATTTTTTCTTATTAAACTGGTTATAGGCTTAAAAGTGCAAAACAAGAAAGCAGCAGAAGGTTAAAGTCTATAATCCTCCAGATAAAATTGCAAGGTTTCGACCCACTAATCACAGGCACTTTTTGAAGCATGGAGTACGAAGAATGCATCCCCAAATGACCCTATATACCAACCATACCCACCAAATCACAACAAACTAATTAGAATAAGGCAAACAGTAGCAATTGTAAAAACACATGGGAGGATCCATACAAACTGACCTGATGGGACACTTAGGGGTCTATTTATAAACAATTAGCAGGGCCCTTCATCCTGCTAATATCTGTGAACAGTCATTTTTTTGTGCATAATGACAAAAATCAATGTTCTTAATATACTTTCTTTTCAGGTCGAATGTATTGTAATGTAATACTGCCTTATGGCCACTAGCTGAAGCTGAGAAGCATAGGAAATGAGTATTTCCAATGAAAATTGTTTTTTAGGTAGACCCCTATGTATTTCATAAAAATTACCAGTGTGCAAATTGTCTTGAGTTCCGTAGCACCTCTAGCAATCCAATCACATCACATGCATGAGTAATAATGGTCCTACATATGACGAAGCTCCATATAACTTTATCTTTAAATACATGTCCAGAGGGGACCAGAAATAAAACTACCTTCAAAACACCAGAGCCAATCATAACAATGCTGAGATTACAAAAATCCCGCCCATCGGCCACAGAAGCAGAGCTCATGAGCACTATGCCTTTCTGTTACAGTGACAATCCTTCCGTCGTTTCTTGTACTGGTGGCACAGGGACAGTCAAAGTGGGAAAATCTCCCCAGTGGGGTCACAGAAAAAAATAAAAACCTAACAGGAATATTCCCCCGTCATCAACGTGATAATTAAACTTTCAACCTTTACTTTTTTATTTTACGTTTTGTAGGACCCAGAGAGGCCATCACTGGGTCCCTATGCTTCTCTATACAATGCAGGCAGATAATAGCTGGTAGGAGGGGCTGGCAGGGTGCTGTGATGTTTTCAGGAAGCTGTGTACAGCACCCTGCCAGCCCATCCCACCAGCTATTATCTGCCTGCATTGTATAGAGAAGCATAGGGACCCAGTGATGGCCTCTCTGGGTCCTACAAAATGTAGTACTCTTCTCAAGAGCCATCGGCCCTGATATGAACTATAGGAAAGGCCAGGCTGCCATCACTAAAGTGCGTTTAGACAGGACGTGGCTGCAGTAGCAGCAAGTTATGAGCAGCACTTGACATGCAACAAAGAATGAAAAAAGTCAAATGTTTATTATAGACAGGAAACTAAATTCTGTGTAATTCTGCATATCCTTGAAGTTAGCGCATCCGTCGGCACTGGTGGGTGCATCTCGCTGTAAAAGCTCAGCTACTGTAGCCGTTTGCCTTCTATAAATATGCTAAATTAATTCCCTAGGTAGGAAACCTCGGACAAGGTAGGAAAATAGCGTGTGGCCGCGCTCCCCCCTTCCCCAGCTGACTTGTGTGACCTTGAGAATTGTAATGGCAGCTCAGATAAAATGATCATAATCGCTGGGACAGCGGGGAGAAGGGAACGGCTGGCTACATCTGTTGTATTACTGGGCTGTCTGAACAGTCAATGAAGCAGCTCGGAGCCATAAGAGCCTCGCGCAGTTCAACTCCGGGGTCCGCACACCCAGAGCACGCTCATTTATCTTTATTTACTAAAGTCTGCATTTTGTGTTTGAGGAAGGCTGACAGGCTCATGCCACGCAAGTTGGTGCCGCTGCCCGCTCCAAGGACACCAGTGTGTGCCCTTTCTTCTGTTCGCAGCCATTATCACCGCCGCAGAATAGATCAATGGCACAAAACAAATGGATTTCCAATTGCCCTTGCTAACTATTTCAAAACCAAAATATGTACAGGCACCTTTACATGGAAGGGAGGAGACAGGGAGGAGCCTCCCTGTCCCTCACTTGCTCGTCACTGTTGAGGCATCGATATTGATGGCCTCAGTGTTTTGTTTTTTTTCGCTTTGCCATTGGTCCAAGCCATCCACAGAGCTTGCACCTCTAACACAGAGTAGAGGCTGTGAGAGCTCTGGCTTCAAAAGTTAGATTACACCAGCAGTGGGGAAGCCCGCTGCTGTGTAACCTAACTACCTGTCAAAAGCTGGATACAGCCTGTAAATAACAGTCAGCGCTTCGTCCATGACAGGCTACACAGCGCGGGGGGGGATTTCCCTGCTGTGTAACCTGTTAGATGACGATCTGAATGGAGAAAAAGCTGTCAGCTTCAGACTTTTCCTCCATAATTCTAGGTGAGGCTCTGCCTTACCTGCCTCCCCTGTCCGCACGTCCCTGCATCAATTACAATACAAATCCATACAAAAGGATTGGAAGGACCCTGCTTGTGAGAGCTTACAATCTATTTAATTACAATTGATTTTATTTATTTAAAAATGTATAATAATAATAATGTGATATAAATAAATCCTGAGATATTTATCTGTTGTAAAGTAAGTCTCTTGGCCCCTCTCTGTTTGGTTTCCTGTTTTCTGAAAACAGGTTACAAAAAAAAAAAAGAAAATGTTTCTTTATTTGACAGAATTTCCGTAGCTCCCTGAGGATGTCTTCTTCCCTTCTCTGTACTCAACAGATGAGTTGTCAGCGATGGAAACACACAAGTGAATGGTCTGGTACACTGATTATGAAAAATCTCCCAAATACCCTTTTTTTTTTTTTTTAAATGTTCTGTGCTGCGGTTCTGATGACAGATTGCTTGTTATAAAAAAAATTATAGTGTCTCTGTACTTAAAGGCTCATCCACACCAGCTTGCGCAGATTTAACTCTTAGAGCGGCAGTGCCTTGCGTTATAGCATGGTGGAAGAACTGGACATGACCTTTTCTCAGCGCACATCAACGCTGCACGCAAACAAATGCTGCTCAACACAGCCCAACAGGGTCAATGAGCCCTAACTACCTGGAGATGCCTTCTACCCCTTCCTGCACTTCACCGATTCTGGGTTGTTGGCAGATTTCTTATTGGAAAAGCATTCTATTGGTATTACTTTTTATTTGCTGGTGTATCTGTCCCTGACCCACTGGATATGTCTTTCCCTACTGCATGCACTTGGCAATGTGTGGAATATGGCCAATGTGTCATCAGGGAAGAAGAAATCCATTGATGGAAAAACCTGATCATTCAGTATATTCAGGTAGCAGCTGACTGCATTTTTTGGGCACATAACATTGCTGAACCTAGACCTACCCAACTGAAGCAACCCCAGATCATAACACTGCTCGAAAATCCAGGTGCTGACCTTTTTTGGCCAGGCAGTGTACTTCAATTAAAAATAAAAAAATGAAAGTAAAGGATATAAAGCATACATTTCGATGTTGAAAATCCGCTTGATGGCTGTCTCACTGGAAGCATCCCTTAGTAATGGAAGCTGTGGGCTGATTTATTATAGCATCCCAGTGTTTGACTGCCCTCTTCCTCTTGGCCCAGAAGTGTGCACAGGAAGGTTCTCCATCACTTCACAGAGACAATGGTCACTAGGACCAATAGTGAGGGGGAATCGTCCCAAAGGGCACAAATAGAGCAACTAAAAAGACTGGGGTTCCAACCTCTAAACACTCTACTTACAATTAATAAAATCAAAGCTTTGGCGTTGCTCACCTTTCAACTTTTTGACCAGTTTTGACAAAATGCATTGGCCAATTTGTTCCAATCCCCTTCTTTCTGGTCTGTCAAAATCACCATCGTCAGCAGCATCACAACTATGAATTACTATCACCAGTCCAATTACCAGTACCAGTAGGACTTTAGAAGATGTCAATAACTTGGTTTTACTTTACATGTGGATAGCTAGAAACAAAAGACAAAAAGACAAAGGATCAGCTAGGTCATGCAGACCTTCTGTAACAATTGTAAAGCCTTGGAGAGTACTTGTAACCACTCTACATTGCCAGTGCAGCCCTACATGCCCCAATCCTTGCCCAAGCATAGACTTGTATGGGGCCAACCCTTTGCTGGAGCTCCTTCTTGAGATGGCCCTATATGAGTCTATGAGGGCTTAGAGCACAGGCACGGCTGGTTCAGGAGAAGATTTCTGCCTGCGGAAAAGTATACCTTGCAAAGAATGCAAGAAGCTGGGTTGGGCAGGATTAGTGCAGGTTAGGGTGGGGTTGGGGTATTCCAGACGAGTTTATTAAAAAAATACTCTTGTCCTTCAAAGCTGAACTCTTGTCCTTGTACAAGAGTCATATGTATCCTCCCTTGAATCTTGGTGAGCTTAGTGTATTTCTTCCAGATCTGTGCAGTAATCCAGAGTGAAATTGGGAGCTTCCTGTTGTAGTTTCCTCCTGACCCCGAAGGCCTGAGGTAGACCCTCAAAGTGTAGGGAGGGCTGACATTTCACTCTCAGGGGTGGATCCTTAGCTGGGTTGTGGGATGTGAACAGTACATTGGGTGCCAGTCACTTTAAAGACTTTTTAGATGCTTTATTAAAGAACAGCCAAACTAGGAGAGAGGGTGAAGGGCTTCAGACATCCAAGGGCAAAAATAGACCCCAGACTCACCAATCCCTTCCAGCTTCCACAGTGTTGAAATACTTCAGTAGAACAGAGGATGACACTGTGTAGTAGAACAACTGATGAATAGGGATGTGCATGAGATCTTACCAGGGAGGGACACCAGATTTGTTCATGAGGTCCATATCGTCTCCTGGCCTTCCTGGTACCTCCAGCAGTCATAGGGCTCCTCTGGTTCTCCTCCCCAGAGAGTTCCGGACCCCACCTGGATCCACATGTGGCCTCCTCCAGACTTGAGGCCTAATCAGCTTCTCCAGTCTTGTACATCCCACCCACAGGCCAAACCCAGGGGTGGACTGAACCAAGCACATGGCAATTTCTGCGTATTTATGCACTTCCCCAGCATGCACCGCCATTTCTTTAGATTTCTATAGTGGGTAGTGTCTGCTAGTCCCCTCCCACTGCTCTGCTCCCTGTACAGCACTGTGATGATGTCACTGCTACTTTTCCAAGGCAATAACTCAGTTTGCCTAGACATTTGGGGCACACACTGTGGATTTATAACCTTTGTGGCTACTGATAATATATATTTACATGAAGGTTTTTGCGCCCGGAGTTCAGCTTTACGTTGTGATTTCTCCAGTAGAGGAAATAGAGTTGTGTAGAGAAGAGGATAAAATGTGCTTCTCAGCATAGCCTTTATTATTTCCTTTGCTTTTTCATGCGTCATGTTTCATTTTTTAGCACAGTGACAGATTTAATCTAATCCAATTAAGTAAACAGCAGGGGGGGGAGGGGGCTTTATATCGTTTTATTTCATCCCAAAGCAGAGTTTTGTTTCAGGGTGGTAAAGGGTTGTCATTGATAGTGAGATCAAAGCAGATTTCGGTCCTGTTTTGCCCTATTTGTCTCCATATGATAAATATATTATAAGCAGAGATGTTTATGAAAACAGACAACAAGTAAACAGCCCCTGTGAGATCCGGGCTATATTATAAATGTTTGATACGCATCCTTCTAAAGGTAAAGCGTGCTGTTTTGTAAGTGGACATACATTCTAAATTGTTGTGGTGTATAACGTAAACAACTTTGTGATCTGGCTTTCACATTTCTCCTGCTTTCTTTCCATAATTTTGTTATTGTGTTAAAACTTATCTTTGGACAAAAGCATTCACCTCCTTCCTTCCAATCCCCACCATCCGCCTGTCTTGACCATCCAAATTGCCTTCTCCAGTTGTGGTGAGAATGGTGCGCAGCTGCAGTCCACACCCGCCAACGCTGGTCTTGTTACCACCCCTTGATGTGATGTCATCATGCCTCTACAGTCTTCAGGATCTTGTGGGAACTCTGTGGACCATCTCAGACACCTCTTTGAGCCAGTTAAAAAAAATAATGTCACCAGGGAGGACCATGCATTACACATGTAAGCTGCGGAAAAAATTGGTTCGGTTCGGATATTGCATTATTTCGCGATTCAGGATTCGGATTCGAAATTCAATTCGGTTCAGATTTCGGATTAAGACAAAATCCGAATTTTCGTTAGTTTAGGATGAGTTTACAAATATTCATTGCAAATGCCACAGAAAACCAAATAACAATATTAATACTAAATCTGAATCTACTAGACCCGAATGGGATTCGGGAGCTCCCAAATGCAATTCGGAAATTCGGATCTCGATTGCCGTTGGGGCCTGGGAGCCATATACATAAATTACTAAAACTGAGACTCCCACACCAGAATGGCATTCGGGAGCTCCCAAATGCAATTCGGAAATTCGGATCTCGATTGCCGTTGGGGCCTGGGAGCCATATACATAAATTACTAAAGCTGAGGCTCCCAGAGCCGAATGGCATTCGGAATCCAAATTTTAAAATTGCATTTGGGAGCTCCCGAATGCCATTCTGGTGTGGGAGTCTCAGTTTTAGTAATTTATGTATATAGCTCCGGGACCCGAATGGCATGCTATTCGGAAATTCGGATCCTGAATGCCATTCGTGTCTGGGAGCCATATACATTACATATATTACTAAAGCTGAGGCTCCCAGACCCGAATGGCATTCGTAATCCGAATTTCTGAATTGCATTTGGGAGGTCCCGAATCCCATTCGTGTCTGGGAGCCTCAGCTTTAGTAATATGTGTATATGGCTCCCAGACCCGAATGGCATTCAGGAGCTCCCAAAAGCAATTCGGAAATTCGGATCCTGTGTCATAAAGGTAAATGCCCAGTCCACCACTGGCAGACCTTCAGCAGTATAAAGACTCCTGGTAAGCCACCATTGACAGACCTCCAGTATAATAATTACAACTGCCCAGGAAACAACTGACAGACCTCCAGTAGTATAAAGACTACTGATAAGACCCCACCAATAGATCTCCAGTGAGATGAAGGCTGCTGGTAACATACCACTGATGGACCTTCAGTGGAATATACACCACTGTTCAGGGAACCACTGAAAGTCCTTCAGAGGGATAAACACCACTGCCCTGGCAAATACTGACAGACCTCCACTTAGATAAAGACTGCTCATAAGAAGCTGCTGATAGACCTCCATGATAAGACACAGCTGTTATACCTCCAGTGGTATAAGGACTGATGGTAAGACACCCCTAATAGACCTCTAGTAGGATAAAGATAAATTCCCACCCACCCTTTACAGACCTCCAGTAGTATAAAGACTCCAAGGAAGACACCAATAACAGACCTCTGGTGGGTTTAAGGCAACTGCCCAGCCCACTACTGACAAACATTCAGTGGAATAAAGATGGATGCAAAGACACCATTGACAAACCTCCCAAAGGATAAAGACCAACCCAGGAAAGTATTACCAGACCTCTAGTGAAGACTGAAGGCCGTACACTACTGAAAACCCCTGACACAATAAAAAGTATTGCCCAGGACACCAATGTCAGACCTTTCATGGGTTAAAGACTACCTTCTAAATTAGAATTCTCACACAATAGCCTATATTCCCTCAAGAACATTCTGAGCCAGTGAACGTTTTGGTGAAAGATTTAAGGTTCAAAAGATCAGCAGGCCTTTTTTTCACTTTTCAGCAACCTAATTGGTTGCTTGAAATGGCCTGACGTGAGCACCGTTTGTGGTAAATTGTTATAATTATATTTGGAGGTAATGAAGTTATAAACAATTCTCTTTGTTTATGGTACAGTACAATTCTTCTTCCCTTAGGAGTTACAAGAATGAAGCAGAGGACTGAGGTGATGAATCTTTAATAGTAAGTTAAATCCAGTTTTAGCACTTTTAGAGGATATCAAATATTCATTCCATTGTTAGAAGTATTACAATTATTTATTTATAGCACAACACCTTTTGATTGTGTTTCATTCTTAAATACTTTAGAATTTATCAGTGGAATATGAATACGCTGTTTTAGTTTTTATTCAATAAGCAGAAAGCGGAAGAATTTCCATGATTTACAATTACCTACAGCAACCGATGAAGTACATTTTTCATTAGTCTGGCTATGCAAAACCATGAGGAATGGATGTTTTGTTGCTGTGTTCCTTTTGTCTTTTTTTTACAATTGGCCCAGATAAGTCCATACCACTAAGGACCAGCCATTGGGGAGAGATGGCACAAATTGGCTAGGGTCAAAACTCCAAAACATCTCAGGGGGTTCTGCTGCTTTGGACCTCTGCAGCCTACTCTTCCATCTCATTCTGCTTTGCTGTATAGGAGACTTTCTTCTTGACAAGATAGGGTGTGCACTATGGTCTAGTCTTGGTCACTAAATGGCAGTTTACAATGTCCGACCAAGAACCAAAAAAGAGGACCAATTCATGTCTAGTCTTGTAAGATAGGAGACCTTCCTCTTGACAAGATAGGGTCTGTACTATGTTCTGGTCTTGGTCACTAAATGGCAGTTTACAATGGTCAATTTAGAGCCAAAAAAAGACAACCAATTTATGTCTAGTCTTGTAAGATAGGAAACCTTCCTCTTGACATGATAGGGTGTGCGCTATGTTCTGGTCTTGTTCACTAAATGGCAATTTACAATGGCCGACCAAGAACCATAAAAGACAACCAATTCATGTCTAGTCTTCCAAGATAGGAGACTTTCCTCTTGGGAAGATGGGGTGTGTACTTGGTCACTAAATGGCAGTTTACAATGGCCAAACAAGAACCAAAAATGACAACTTTATATCTACCGTTGCAAGATATTTGCCTTGGGAAACACAGTAGCCACCCAGTGAGTCATCAATTTGGCTACACACGGGGATTGCGGTATTACTGTGGGTTAACCTGGCACCATTCTGAAGGTACCAATACATCACCCTAGAGTATTTCTCGTAGAATCACATGCTGCCAACACAGCATCATGTTTTGTTAACTTGAAAACTCAAAGTCACCCTATAAGCCTTCTCTCAGCATGGCATTCTTCTAGCTTTACCATACAAACATGGCTTGTCTATGGTCAGACCCTGACAATATGGTATCACTCTGACCACTCCCTGACAACATAAACTTATATTGGCTTCACCAATATTGCCTCACCTGGAAAATCAAAAACTTTATAAACTCTCTATCAGCATGGCATAGCTCTGGCTACACCCTACAAATATGGCATAATTCTGGTTAAACCTTGGCAATGTGAAATTATTCTGGCTGCACCCTGTCAACATGGGCTCCCATATCACACTCTGGAATTGTGACATGACTTTAGCCTGGCTGCATCCTGTGAATGAACATAACCTTAGCCACAAACTGACAATAAGACATCATACTGGCTAAAAGGATGCACCAAGACAACATGGAACTTCCCAAGTTGCCCTGCCCTACCAACATAACATCATGGTATCTACCATGTTATGAAAGTGTGTGTGTGTGTGTGTGTGTGTGTGTGTGTGTGTGTGGGGGGGGGGGGCGGGGT
>NW_017306326.1:411237-445100 GCF_000935625.1 Nanorana parkeri | reverse complement strand
GTGTGTGTGTGTGTGTGTGTGTGTGTGTGTGTGTGTGTGTAGGGGAAGGGGGGGTTGTCTGAGCATAGTACCTCTTGGGAAAAAAGACCATTTGCTTGAAATGTAGTTCTCTGACAAACTTCATTCTCCTGTTAGCTGAAAACACCATATTCTGTGAGTTGCCAAGAGACCCAATCTCATAAGCCAATGCTTTGTTTAGTTATTTACAAAGAGATTCTATTATTCATAATTCAGAATTGACTTTCTAACTGGGTTGAAGAATTTCTTCCAGAGAGGGAAATAATATACAGTTATGAAGTGTTGCTTGGAGATAACTTTTTTTTCTCGTGTTAACCAATAGTTGGTTTTTATGCAAAACAACAAGCTAATTATGTGAGGGTACTTCTTCACTCTCCATGGAAACTTTTATCCTCTTAAGAAGATTAGGTATACATGCGGAGACATTCATTTTAAGCAATTAATTTGAGCCCCAGCCGTGTGAAGATAGAAAGGAAAGGACATTATCAAGACTAGATATTAACTTAATAGCTGCTGATACCGACTTCATCAAAAAGCCTGTACAAAACATCAAAGAGATAGATATTTCAGTTCTAGTACATTGCTCAGCTGCATACCATCATATCTGCTTACATGGGTCATAAAGATTATTTGTACATTAGAAAGAAAGTATTCATCAAATTGACTGGAAACGGGAAGTGTGCATTTATCAATTATACAAGTACATTTCCTTGCCGGCTTAGGAGACAGCTTCTCTGAGATGTGCCGAAAAAAATGGTGGATAAAAACCTGTCTGTAGAGGATTAAAAAAGAGACAAAAATAATAATGCTCCCTTCTGTAGTGCTAGACAAGAATTAAAAAAGCAACACTGACAATTTAAAATAGTTATAGGTCTTTTCCATTTATGTAGACAGAATCATCTTGTCCATTAAGGGCAAAGTAACAGTCCCTGTGCAAAGTCCCTCTCCCTCCCGAACCACTGATACTAACCATACCATCACTTTCCGGCCTCTTTTGTCTTGAACACAGCTGGTGACAATACCCACTGCTTCTAGATTTGGGGGGCCATGTGACCCCCGGCCATGTGCTCAGATCTAGCAGCCAATAACTAGGCCCACGCACTGTCTCAGGACAGAGGGGTGATGTCACCACTCCAACATCAGCCACCAGTCACCAAAGTGAGTATTAGTGAATCTGAAGGGTGGGGCCCTTGTAAAGACATGGGCCCAATAAAATATCAGTGGTAAGTATTAGTGAATCTGGAGGGTGGGGCCTTTGTAATGAGATAGACCCAACAAAATATCAGTGGTGAGTGTTAGTGAATCTGGAGGGTGGGGCCTTTGAAATGACATGGGCCCAATAAAATATCAGTGGTAAGTATTAGTGAATCTGGAGGGTGGGGCCTTTGTAATGAGATGGACCCAATAAAATATCAGTGGTAAGTGTTAGTGAATCTGGTGGGTGGGGCTTTTGTAATGACATAGGCCCAATAAAATATCAGTGGTACGTATTAGTGAATCTGGAGGGTGGGGCTTTTGTAATGACATAGGCCCAATCAAATATCAGCAGTGCAACATTAAAGTAGTGAATATTATGTCCAATGCAAAGCACCTTGTCTCCATGTTGATTGGGACAAGGCCCTCATCCCCACATTCTGTTCCCCAATCTCCTCCCCACTGCTGAATGAGTAAGGGCTACACAGTGCTCCTTGATATACTCATTCAGAATTAAAATCTAAATAGTAAATAAAAACACTAACACAGAGCAAAATGTCCTTATTGGGCAATGCCCAATGACCCACTGGCATGGTGATGATGAAATATTTTGGTCACCCAGCATCCCAGGCCCTGTGGTTTACATTTGGGCAGTACTGGAATTCTCTTGTTTTGCAGTGGGAGTTTGGCAAGTTGTCTGGCATTGCTCATCATTATTGGTGGTCAGGCTACATCCCTGCACAATGTGACTGATGCTGGATTTACCTCATGGGACATTATAGGTGGTAGGGCTGGATATCTTGGGGTCCCTTTATTCTAAGGGGATTCGATTCTGTTAAGTTCCTTACACATCCCTTTTGTGGGACAGGATGTGGGGATGAGGCCCTTGTCTGCATCACCATGGGAATAACTTGGCCCCCTCTTGCAAGATACCATCCCAATGTTGAGGGCATATAGCTTGGTATGGTTCAAGAGTGGCAGAAGGGCAAAAAACCCAGCATGGGGTCCCCCTAAAAATCCATACAAGACCCTTATCCAGGCATGCAGCCTGGCTGGCCAAGAAACATCCACCCCCCTTCCTTTCTGAACTATACCAGGCCAAATGCCCCCAACATTGGGACAATACCTTGGAAGGGGGTGGCTAAGCCCTCCCCCCCTTGCATGGCACCTTGTCAACAAGTTGAAAGTGGTCTCAATGGTCCAAGTGTATGTGGGAGTAGGGGGAACTTATTAGAATCTGGAAGCCCTCTTTACAATAAGGGGGCTCCTATATCTGGGGTACATATACTGTACATAGTGACTCATGAAAAAAAAAGTTGAAACAGTAGATAAATATAACCACACCCTGCAAAAGGTTTTAATTCAATTTAAAGGCAGCAAAAGGGGTTGATTGCCCAAAGAGTTAGCATTTAGAAATAAAGTATAGGTTTCAAATTGACCCTAATCTCTCCAGTTTGTCCGTTTTCCACATACATTCCCTACAGCAGCTTCCAATACGCTAACACTGTACCTTCTCTGTGTCCCCCTACACCCTTAGTGAGAGGGCTGGCCTAACCAAAATACCCTTTATTGTCCCTTCTAAGGCTGATGACCATAGTTCAAAGTTCATTATGATTTAAAATAATTTTGCCAGGTGACTCTGCACATAAATTCCCCAGGACTGCAAACCTCGAACCTGCCGCATTCATCTCAAGCCCATGGTAGTGGTCAACCCGCCCCCCTGTGATGACATATTAAGTACAGTAGACACCAGCAACCAATAAGTATTCTGCCAAGATCTAAGAGACCGTTTCTAATTTGGTTAGCTGTGAGTTTCCTCACTCAGGACGTCACAATTACTCCCCGTGTCTTGTGGAATAAGCTCCCGCCGCGTAAGACATAGTCCTACATAAGCTCACCCTATATGAAAATAAAAAAAACTCACTAAATAAAATGGAAAGATCAATGACAGCTTATTGCTAAAAGTGCCGAGCAGAAAACTGATTATTTTCTTATTATGTGTCTGAGCTTCTTGGAAACATGACATTTTAATAAATAAAAACATCTCATGAATCATAGGCTGTCTACCTCGCTGACCTTTTCTCCTTTCATTTACTGTCACATATTTTAGTTTTCTGGTTTGGAAAATTTGATTTTAGAAAGCGCACTCGGCCTAGGCCTCCCTGCGAAGGGTGGTCATCAATTTCCGTTCACCTCTCTAACCCGTATTTCTTTATAAATTGTAGCAGTGTCCTGCGCTTGCAGACATCCCCTCATTATCTTGTGGTCGGCTGATCGTAATGTCTGGTTTCTGTATTGCAATATTTATTTCATTGATAATGTATGCTACGGTTAGACATTTCACCGTGACCTATTTGTTGGGTTTTGATTAACAACATGTCTTGGGCAGGTTATTCAGAAATATGTTACTCGTCTCTGTTCCATTAGTTGAAGGCAAAAGAAACTTCTTTTAGAAAGGAACATAACTTTTTTGGGGGTCGTGGAGGCCGGAGGAGAATATTCCTATCAGATCTTAACATTAATAACATCTAAAACCTGAGTTTTCTTGGCTATCTTACTCCATCCTTGTCACTCAATCAGTTTAAAGAAAACCTGTCTTGGGGCTGTTTTATAACACAGCAGATTATAAATGTGCAAATCAAGAAGCCATCACTATTTTTGGGCACAGCAGCCACAACCCTACTGAACACTGAACCAACCTGACCACAACCCTACTGAACACTGAACCAACCTGACCACAAACCTACTGAACACTAAACCAACCAACCACAACCCTACTGAACACTGAACCAACCTGACCACAACCCTACTGAACACTGAACCAACCTGACCACAAACCTACTGAACACTAAACCAACCAACCACAACCCTACTGAACACTGAACCAACCTGACCACAACCCTACTGAACACTGAACCAACCTGACCACAACCCTACTGAACACTAAACCAACCAACCACAACCCTACTGAACACTGGACCAACCTGACCACAGCCCTACTGAACACTGAACCAACCTGATCACAACCCTACTGAACACCGTTGGGATGAATTAGAAAGCCAAATGTAAGATAGGTCTTGTTTCCCAACATCAGTAACCTGACCCACAAATGTTCTTTTGGCTAAATGGGTACAAATTCCAACAGACACACCAAAATCTTGTGGAAAGCCTTTCCTGAATAGTAGAGACTGTAATAACTGCAAAGGCAGTATTGCTCAATTAAGTATGATGGTTAGGTGTCCACAAACCTTTGGTCAGATAGTATATTTTTTCAGTTTCAGAAAACCTGCTTGTTAAAGAAGCATACAGTATAAACATATTTTTGTTGCCTTGTGCATACCATAAAATTCCATGCCTGAGCTTCATGAAGGTGCATGGGCTGGACTAACCATTATGCAAAATAAGAATGTTCTTAAGGCACCAAGGGAAAGGGGCACCACTGATATTGTGTACCTAGTTTTAATGCCCTTAAACGATAAGTGCACTTTAAACAAAGTGCACTTATCCATTTGACCCCTGTGCCTTGAGCTAACAGATCCCACCTTCCTCCTTTATACATCTATACTTGCCAAACCCAGACTGTTGTAACCTCCTTTCTTTATTTACATCCAGCACCACAAGTCCTTTCTTTCCTGCCCACACAGGCGCATTACAACCCAATGGACTTCTCCTGGCTGGGAGACAAAGATAGACGAGCACCAAAGACTTTAAACTTTTATTGAACTGTCAGCACTTATTGAGTCTTTATGCCTTGTCAGTTCAAGCTGAACTCCAGGTATAAATATTTATACTTCCATTGGTCCAGCTTGGCTCAATGTAGCTGCAGCTACTAAATAGCTTTACAGGATCGCCGTGGCCCTTCTAGATATAAAATATATATAGATCTATATCTATATATAGATCTATATATATCTATATATAGATCTATATCTGGATATAGATCTATATATATATACTTGCATTGGGCTAAGCTGGACCAATGAATGCATGTATAAAATATTTATACCTGGAGTTCAGCTTTAAACAATGGAGTGGCCAAGAAGGGCACCATTGTTGGGCAGTGCTTAGGGCATCAGTTGCCCTTACTCTGGCCTTGGCACAGAGTATCATAATAGTTCGAACTGCTATTATCTGCCTGAAGAAAAAGAACATTATTTATGTGTGGGGTGAAAAAGGTTCATATTGCTAAAAATGAAAACAATGTGTGATAAATGATGGACTTTAGCGCGTGGCCCTTTGGGGTTCCTGTCTTGTTGTGTGCAAAAACAGAGACGGAGCAGAATATTAAATCAATATAGGACTAATGATGTGATATTATGTCACCGTGTATTGTCATTATACTTATTTGAATGCAGGTTCGGTTGCCTATCTTGGGTAATATCGGGTTAACTGGCACTCCATCTAAAGTTAAAGAACTCAATGAAAAAAGCATTAAATACCCTTTTAGTACAATTTTGCATATTTACAAAATGTGTTAATGATTTTTCAACTCAGCTATTGTAACTGTCTGAATTATGTATCTATATTGGGTTGGTACACACCAGCTGAAAACTAAGGTCTGCCTTGCAGCAGGTGTGCCTGTTCCTAAAGTAGAATAGTAAATACAAAAAATGTCAAATACATTTCCATGTTTAGCATGGATTTCCTAAGGAACTGCTGGATTGTGAAAGGGAACAACAATATGGCCTAACTACTGTGTAAAGCCTTGATTCTCAACTGGTGGGTCGTGACCCCGTGTTCAGTGGGTCACCACATGCCTTCCACTTTTCTCCTCAGCCTCCCCCTAGGGCAGCACTGTTAGTTCTCATGCCAAGCAGCCATTCAACATATGCTGCCCGATGCCGCATGTCAGCTTGAGGTGGGATGGGGCTATGGCCGCAATTGAGTTCCATCCATACGTGCATTGCTTACACCTCCCTCACATGTATATATCGGCCCCTAAGGCCTGTCAGCGTGGTACACTGGCACTTTAGTATTATTTATGCACTTAATGCACGATTGGCTTTTTTTAAAAAGCATAGTTTGACCCACAGATGCTGAAGGTGCAGGTTTCTTCGGGGCCTATTCCTGATGCTGGGAGGAGATTCTGTGCCTCCTATGGGGTTCTCTGTCTCCTCCCACCCAGGAGGGGGGTTTCTCTTCGGGAGATCCCCCCTGCCTAGTACTGTGAGGGACCTGCTGCGGCAGGTCCCCGAAGGAAATGGGTCCACTGGCCTTCGGGTTGGTGGGCCAACAGTCTCAACCCCTGTCAGGAGCCTTGCGCCCCGGGGGGTCGGGAAAGTAGGTCCCTTCTTTGGAAGGACCTTGCACCCTTGTGCACAGGGGGAAGTTTGTTTTGATGCACGTCCACGGGCTTCGATAGAATAAAACATGTCCTATAGAGGTGCCTGGACTGGAGTGATGTCACATTCTGGCTCCCTACAGGGCACGCAAGGGAGCTGTACAAGCAATGTACATATGGATGGAGCTGCATCACAGCACAGCAGCCCACAGTGGACCCCAGGCTGAGGATCCACTCCAGTTCTCATAAGATAGGGACACTGGGTGTATCGTCAAAAAAGAAAAAAAATTGGGGGGAGTGTGATTGTGAGAATGTCTGTGAGTGTGTGAGATTGTGTCTGTGGTTGTGCGTGTCTGTCAATGTTTTTGAGGGCCTGTTCACAGTAGTACAGTGCGTTAATCGCACAGTCCCAAGCAATTAATGCATTGTACCACGCAATCACACCTACCGCACATTCTGGTGTGGGAGGCGTGTTGCATTACCATTCATTTTAATGGCAACCCAAATGCACCTCCCACCCACAGTTCGATTGCCCGCACCGGAACGTGTGGTGCCGCAATGCCGTACGCTCCATTGCACTGTGACTTGGGTCACGACTTAATGACGAAGGACACAAGTTGGTCCTGAGGTAGAGAACCGCTGCTGTAAAGTACCCATTTATCTACTGGCCGTTGAAATAATAAACAAGTCTGCCAGGGGTTGGGCCTCTAAACTCGCTTTGGTGTGCTCACACTCAGGCAAGGGTGACTTGGAACCACAAGCTACGGAGGTAATACTCCCAAGGTGTCCTGGACAGAGCACTACTGGTGACAGCACAGTTCCAAAGAAAGCTAGCAAGTTTTAATAAAAATAAGCCAAGAGGCCTCTCACCACTGATGTTGTGTAAGTGTCCTTGGGTCAACTGTCCATCCATTGATGGTCACTCCTGTTGGTTGGATGGAGGGATTCTCTCTCGTGCCTAGTGGGTCTCCCAAGGCTAAATATGGCTTAATCTTTCTCTTGCTTTGCAGAAAATAGAAAAGCCAACTATGCAGCCTGTTCCTCTCCACAGTCTTGCTTCTCCACAGCACTTATTTTACATCCCGTCTGCCCTATAAGTCAGTGGGTGGAGTTAAGTCCAGGCTATAGTTGTGGTCAATATGAATGCTCCTCTCCCTGTCACACTGACTTATTAGGGCAGGGAGGAGAGACAAGATGCAGTGGTGGAGTTGTCCATGTGACTCCTGAGGCTTAACAGAGCTGCCAGCCTTGGCTACACTTGTATATATTAACATTTTAAAAAATTGCTTTTGCTAAAATATGATATCAGTGTGGTGCTATCCTCTGCTTATAGTCAACTCCTCTCATGGTTGGAGCTGCTCTTCTGGATTCAATGATGGCCAGCATCAGTCAACTTGCTTCCTGTGAGCCCAGGCTGTGATGGACAACCCCCCTTGGGATGCATAATGGGACTACACGGCCGTAGCGTCAAGCATTACGATTGTATCTAAATATTTGGCGAAATTACTCTTAATCTCTCGAACATATAGTTTTTGTGGATGAGTGCACTAGGCAATTATTTTAGTCTGAAAAAGTTATTATCTTTTTTTTCCCTCTTTTTTTAAACCTGTGAGTTCCAAAAATACAGCCACTGCCATTGTCTTTCATTTGATATATATTATTTTTTTTTGCCATTGATGTTCATTCGCGGGTAATAACAGCGTTCTGTATAAATTATAATTACTCTGAGCGTTATTATCGCCGTCGTGATCTGCATGCATATTGGCAAAAGTGCGGGCGATCGATGAAATTAGTCGCGGGAAATTAGGACAACAGAAGAAGCTGCTGCATGAATATGCATAGTGTGGAATATTTTGTCTTATTGTTTTATTTGGTATGAAATCATGTTTATTTCTCCAGCTAAGAATGTAATTATCACGGAGTTAGTAACAACTGAGTTACGGGTTCCTGTTAGGGAGGTTCCACTAGGGAAACAGACACGGCAACTCCTCATAGGCTGGCGGCTTAGACGTTAGTTCTCAATGCTCATACTAAGTAACTGTAAGCTCCTAGGTTCATCCCCCTGGAACCAGGTTGGAGTAGATCCTCTCTGGGTCAAGGATAGGCACAGCTGAATATGCTTGCAAAGGGCTTTATATGAGTTTTTAGCTTGTTATAATTGGCATGGTTGCTTTGTGCGGGAGTTTAGCTCCAAACATTTTCAGCATAATTATCATTTATTGCATCCCTCTCGTCCAGAAAAATTCATTGCACTGAAAAAAGAAATGCCTCAAACCCCCAAAAAAGTTAGTCACCTATGAACACTTGATCATAATGTAACTCCCAAGCTTTAAAACGTTTTTTATTAGTTTTGGATAGTGCGGGAGAAGGTTACTTCTCTCCAACTCCTCTGCACCATGGTATTGTTTACTTCTGCTTCTTGATGGGGAGTTTTCCCCGGCCAATCACTAAGAGTAGGGATGCACCGATACCGATTTTCCGATATTTTTTTTTTTTGCTACTCGCTGATACCAAGTACCAATACCGGTGCAGTGTGCCCCGATTATCAGTAAGCCGGGCCGTGCATCATGACGCACCGCCCAGCTTCCTGATTCCCTGGGAATTCAGGCTGTGATGGACAACCCCCCTTGGGATGTATAATCACATTGGCGTGGGCTCACAGTACTGCAGCACAGGCCATGGCTCACACTCCATTAGATTCTTTGCTGCAGTTAAAACCACCCACCACTGATGCTGGACAAGAAGAGGATGGGATATGCCTCTTAGAAACAGGTACATGAAATGTCTATCCTCATTGTAGCTTACTATTGCTGAGTGAGATAAAATCACAGGTTAAGCGTTAGGTTAACTGTTACTAAGCCCCTGCCTGCCCACTGCACCTGCTACACAGGCAGGCGCAGAGGCTGAGGAGTTTTGCTGTTGGGTGGGTGGATCCTGATAGAGAATTATAGAGTCCTCCATCAGGTCCACCTACCTTTGCGATTGACAATGGATGACAGTGGAAGGATTCCATAAGTGCTAGCAGGCTGTCTACTGGCTATGAACTACACCCACTGCCTTCCACTGTCAAACACAAGGAATGTGGAGGTGATGAGGAACTAGTCTCCTAGATTCCAGTTTCTCAGCTACCCCATCATCAGTCTCTGCCCACTGTCAATCCATTCCCATGTCACTGGTTGCTAGGACGCAGCTAGCTGGGCATTAAAGCAACCCTACTGCATAGTAAGCTGTTTGCTCCCCTGTCTCTGTATGCCAGCGTACAGTTGGACTTAACTACCTCCAATCTCATTATCTATGAACTGGGGGGTAATTCTTGTTCAATTTATCGCAGTCATACCACTCCATTGTGAAAATGGCTCAAATAAAAGCTACCTGAATCTGTTGTGTGTGTCAGAACTCTTAGGCCTCATTCACACTAGAAACGGCCGGCACGTACAGCTCTGTGCTGCGTGCACGGCCGTATCAGGCAGCTACCGGGAAGGACAGGTGCTGTGTGTGATTAGTACGTAGTCCCCGTCCTTCTCTATGGTACTATGATGCCGTACGCCCCCCTACACACACCTCAAGTGCAGGTCTGTACGGATGATTGTTTCCTGGCTCGGACCCAGACAGGATCCATCCTGTCAGAGTACGAGTACGCTCACCCGCACGGACATGCAGGGCGGATGAGCGGAGGGTGTACGGCCGCGTAGTCCCATAGAGAAGGACGGGGGCTGCGTACTAATCACACGCAGCACCTGTCCTTCCCGGGAGCTGCCCGATACGGCCCTGCACGGAGCTGTACGTGCCGGCCGATTACAGTGTGAATGAGCCCTTAAGAAAACTGTCTAAAGGCTTTCATGAATTAGACGCAGGATTTTTTAAAGGGTTCATGCTGCTAGAATTTGGTCGCAAATGCTTTACTGAATTGCCCCCACTGTGCGCACACACAGAAATGTCTCTGAAAATGCAGCATGCAAAGAATCATGGGGCATGTAGCTGTGAGGTCAGGTGCTCCTTTTATGCATGCTCCTCGACCAGAAGCAAGTGGCAGCGGTAGGCACAGCACAAAAAGGTACAAAAATCCATTTAGAAACAGTTTTGATAGAAAAAAAAATGGGATTTTGCAACGTAAAGTGTATACTTAAAGAGAATTTAATATTAATTGTGAAGGGTCTAATATTACTTTAAGTGAAAAAAAGAAAGACATTTGACGCCCTGTCATGGCAAAAAAAAAAAAAGTATTGAGCCGCAATGTAATCCAAACTAAATTTTAAATGGAGCCGGTGAAGTTCATTAGGAATTTCAGTCCGTCAGTCGGCTGGATCTTTATAGCCGGCACCATTGTAATTCTTTAGTGCTTCATTTACTTATTGCTTATTAATATAAGAAACTATTATAGTGTAATGTTCAAAAGGGCATTCGGTAAGTATTGTGTAATGAGTTTAGGCCTATAACAATGCAAAATGCCCTTCTAGCGGAACTGCTCCGATATTAACTTGCCACACTTCATGAATTTTAGTTTAGTACAATCTCTTTTGATGTCACAGATCCATTCCACGTATCCACTTGGCTTATCAAGCATTACGATTGTATCTAAATATTTGGCGAAATTACTCTTAATCTCTCGAACATATAGTTTTTGTGGATGAGTGCACTAGGCAATTATTTTAGTCTGAAAAAGTTATTATCTTTTTTTTTTCCTCTTTTTTTAAACCTGTGAGTTCCAAAAATACAGCCACTGCCATTGTCTTTCATTTGATATATATTATTTTTTTTTTGCCATTGATGTTCATTCGTGGGTAATAACAGCGTTCTGTATAAATTATAATTACTCTGAGCGTTATTATCGCCGTCGTGATCTGCATGCATATTGGCAAAAGTGCGGGCGATCGATGAAATTAGTCGCGGGAAATTAGGACAACAGAAGAAGCTGCTGCATGAATATGCATAGTGTGGAATATTTTGTCTTATTGTTTTATTTGGTATGAAATCATGTTTATTTCTCCAGCTAAGAATGTAATTATCACGGAGTTAGTAACAACTGAGTTACGGGTTCCTGTTAGGGAGGTTCCACTAGGGAAACAGACACGGCAACTCCTCATAGGCTGGCGGCTTAGACGTTAGTTCTCAATGCTCATACTAAGTAACTGTAAGCTCCTAGGTTCATCCCCCTGGAACCAGGTTGGAGTAGATCCTCTCTGGGTCAAGGATAGGCACAGCTGAATATGCTTGCAAAGGGCTTTATATGAGTTTTTAGCTTGTTATAATTGGCATGGTTGCTTTGTGCGGGAGTTTAGCTCCAAACATTTTCAGCATAATTATCATTTATTGCATCCCTCTCGTCCAGAAAAATTCATTGCACTGAAAAAAGAAATGCCTCAAACCCCCAAAAAAGTTAGTCACCTATGAACACTTGATCATAATGTAACTCCCAAGCTTTAAAACGTTTTTTATTAGTTTTGGATAGTGCGGGAGAAGGTTACTTCTCTCCAACTCCTCTGCACCATGGTATTGTTTACTTCTGCTTCTTGATGGGGAGTTTTCCCCGGCCAATCACTAAGAGTAGGGATGCACCGATACCGATTTTCCGATATTTTTTTTTTTGCTACTCGCTGATACCAAGTACCAATACCGGTGCTGTGTGCCCCGATTATCAGTAAGCCGGGCCGTGCATCATGACGCACCGCCCAGCTTCCTGATTCCCTGGGAATTCAGTGTTCTAGCAAAAAACACCAGCTTCACTTGCCGAGGCTACCTGGCTTCCTGACCAATCAGGAAGCCAGGCGGAGGGTCATGAGGTGTCGTCCGGCTTCCTGATTGGCTAAGCAGCCTCGCTTCCTGACCAATCAGGAAGCTGGGTGGCACATCATGACCCACCTCCCGGATACCTCATTGGCTAGGAAGCTGGCTTCACTTGTTGCTAGGCAGCCTGGCTTTCTGACCAATCAGGAAGCCGGGAGGCAGGTCATGATGTGCCGCCCGGATTTCTGATCGGTTAGGAAGCCAGGCTGCCTACCAACAAGTGAAGCTGACTTCCTAGCCAATCAGCACTGCCAGTCAGAGAGGGATCTCTCTCTGATTGGAAGTTCCTGTATTGGAGGTATCAGAGCATTTGGGCGAGTATGAGTACTCGCCCAAATACTCAGTGTCGGCATCATTACCGATACTAGTATTGGTATCAATGCATCCCTAAGTAAGAGACTTATTAGTTATGTGGTCTAGGGAAGAAAATAGATTTTGCCTCCCAGGCTTTGGAGAGGATGTTAATGTAAGAGATACAGGTGAAACTTGAATAATTAGAATATCGTGCAAAGTTCATTTATTTCACTAATGCAACTTATGCGGTGAAACTAATATATGAGAGAGTCTCATTACATGCAAAGCAAGATAGTTCAAGCCGTGATTTGTCATCATTGTGATGATTATGGCTTACAGCTCATGAAAACCCCAAGAACCCCAAATCCACAACCTCAAAAAAGTAGATTATTACATGCAATCAATAAAACAAGGATTGTACATAGAATAATATCGGACCTCTGAAAAGTACAAGCATGCATATGTACTCAGTACTTGGTTTGGGCCCCTTTTGCAGCACTTACTGCAATTACTTTTGCACGATATTCTAATTATTCGAGTTTCACCTGTATGTCTGTGAAGGTTCTCATTCATCCAGGCCATGGTATATCTATAAAAAAAAGATGCACTGCCAAAGCATCCCAGGCTGCCTAGGAACAGTACAAAGAGTAAAGAGGCCCTTTATCCCCCAGACCTGCTGCTTGAGGAGGAAAATGTCCCAGTGCTTAGGAATGAGCCTATACTAGGGCTTGGAAGAAAGGCTGGAGTGGAAGAAAACGTTTGTCCCCTTTCCACAGTGGCAAGTACCCAGCCTCCATTTTTTTTGCCCAGAAGGCCATGCAAGCCTGAGCAGAGTATTTACATTTCTTTTTTTTACTATGTACTGGGTAACTTTTCTGAGGGACAGAAAGGATGTAGAATGGTGTGCTTTCTGTCTTGCAGAGTAGTGATGGCGACAGCTCAGTTACCTCTGCCACTTCTCCTTAATGGTCTCATCAAATGACTTGTCATAACCCACATCTTGACATGTTGGTAGTGAGGACCAGAAGGAGGACTTGGGCAGACTTCCACAGTACGTTTTACCCCTCCCAAACCCAGGTCTTGTAGAGTGAGATTGAACGACAAAGGGGATGCAAGTTTCACTGCTGAATGGGCTTATGCATGCTGCAGTGCCTGTGCTGAAGTCCTAGAGGGAGCAATAAATGTGTCACTTGGAGGAGGTGCTGCAGAGAGAACTCTTGGTCAGCTTTCCAAAGAGTGTTACGATCCCTTTTTATGGCCAATGTACCTTTGGTCAGTGAAAGAAGGGCAGCATGGTAGTGGCTGCCTCAGCAAGGCTTTAAAGTCATTCTTTAGAATGCATTGGACATACCTGTCAACAGTTACAGGCAGTGTCTAAACCATATGATCTCAGATTACCTTGGGTCCACGGTGGATATGGACACCCTTCTCACTGAGGACCCTCTGGGCTTTTGGCTGTCCAGTCTGGACCACTGGCTAGAGCTTGACCAGTATTCAAGCTGCTGGCCTACCCTGCTGCCAGTGTGCTGTCAAAGAAGACATTCAGCACAGTGTGCATTATTTCTGCATCCGCCTGTCCCCAGACCGATTCACTTTTTTTTTAAAAATTAACTAGTCCTGGTAATAATAATGAATATATTTTTCTTGGCAGTTGGCTGCAAAAACGTTAGTATACCTTGCAGCATTACCAACTTCTGCTGCTTCTGCTGGCCTGCCACCATAAATATCTACTGCAACCATTTTAAGATCCTGCCACCATTACCAGCTGCCAGCCAGCTGATGCTCAGCTACAATTTGGGTAGTTTTTTTTCTGCAGAGTCAATCCTGCATTGCACCTCAATTTTAAACTGAATTCTTGTGATCAGGCACTGTCATGGTGCCACAAATAATGTTTCTGCCTCTGGTTCTCAGCTGCAAAATGTATAGTCTTTGCTGCAGGGTAGATCATGCACTGTGTCTCCTAGTGTTTGGCCTATTCCACTGCTCCATCTGTCAAAATTATATTGGTTCTCTAAAATAGTAAACTCTAACTGTGATTTCTTCACGAAAGCCTGCCTGGTATTTCCCCATTAAACTTCAGTCTGTTACATGTGCTTACATACTGACATGGAGGTGGTAAAATATGTTGCTTTTACTTTTTTGTAAAATAATATGTTGACTTTTTTGATTAGTGTTTCCCCAATTCAAAATGCATCCAAGTAACAATGTTTGGTGTGTATGGAGTCAGTGCAATATCTAGTTGTCTTTTTGTTCTGTGAATTGCACTCTAAAGTAGATTGCTCTGTTTGAAAGCTGACTGTTGTCCCTCCTGTGACAAATGCAGCCTACAAAAAGTCCTTAAGTGCTGTCAATTTTGTTTGCTAAATATGTACACCTACATGTGGATTTTTAGGCTGTAAAACTGCATGTGGTTTGCCATTTTCAAACTGTGACCTACAAGAGATTGTTGAAATACTGTCTCGGGAGTCTGTACAACATTCCACTGTATATCAGGTTGGTGGTAGCCCAGACGCAGGGGAATTGCCAGTACGGTTGGTACCTCTACTCATGTAGACTAGGATAATGCACAATCTCCTGCGTACTGCTAGCCAGGACAGTGGCAGTCCAAGAGTACGGTAGCAAAATCACAATCCGGAATCATAGTTGTTAAACATAGCAGAGGTCGGGGCAGGCAGCAAAGTATCAGGGTCACGGAACAGGACAGGGGTTGGTAACAGGAATCAGAAACAGGTATAATGCAGGCACTCTGAGAACAAGCTTAACAATAACCAAACACAGAATGACTCACCCTTCCTGCTTATATACCTGTTGGCAATGAGATTATGTCATTTCCAGGGGCGGACCACTTCCTTGGAGGGGCATGCACTGTCCTTTTAAGAGGCGGTTCAGTGCTTGTGCGTGCCTCTTCCTGTACAACTCTGGATGATGGAACAAGCGGACACCACACACAGCAGCCGTTGGGCTCAGTGCTGCACAAGGAGGCCACCCGACAGCACGAGACCCTGCTGGAGGTAGGAGATAAGTCCTCACATTGTATCAACAGTGAAAAATACATTTTATTTAGTTTTTTGCCTTTAAAAGCTGCATGTAGTATGTATTTTAGCACATGCGGCCTCCCTTTTTGTTTCCAAAATTATGTCTATGCAATGTCTACCATATTCCTTCCTTTTATTTATTTATTTTTTTGCCCTCCAAAGTAAATGAAGGATGTGGTATAGCCAAAGAAGCTTACAAGAAACATTAGTAATACTATGTATGTTGTGTGTAGCATATTACTATTTCATCTTAAAAAAATATAAACGTTATAGTTTTTTTCCTCAAGTGCTAAATAAGGGAAATGGTTTAGTCAATGAGGCTTACAAGAAATAAGACAAGGCCTTTGTCTCAAAAACAATACATTCTAAATTGCATTTTACAATAAAATCTTCCTCATCTTTCATCATTTTTAATTGTGGCCTTGTAAAACTGTTTACACGATGTGGAGTGAGTCTGCACAATTTTTCTGGCTGTTGTCTCTGACGTTATACACTGTAATTTTAATTTCATGATTAAACCTGCCTCGTCTATCCCTCCTACACTGCAGTTTAGTAAAACTGCTTACATAATGTTCACTGAATCTGTACAATATTTCTGGCTGCTGTCTTTGAAATAATGTAGTCTTATTTTAAATTTTTGGATAAAACTGCCTTGTCTCTCCCGCTTACATTGCAGCCCAATCAAGCTGCTTACATACACTCCAGCCACCGTGCTGTGCCTGGAGATTGTCTCTGAAAAATAGAACTGTAATTTTTATTGCCTCGTCTCTGGAATGTGGGGTTGTTGCTTTAAAGTGTTTTTGTGTACACGCTGTTGACATTTTATTAAACGTTATAAACAATACAGTGTGGTACTGCAAAAAAAAATGATCACAGGCTGTGCCATTAAAAATTGTATTGGCACTATTTTGCAATTTGTATGATGTTGAGGGGTTTAACTTTTTAAGTGTAAACTTTCTCATAGCTTTTAGATCTGTTGTGTCTGCTACCTCCACCACTAAAATTCTGACCTATTACCGCTGGATAGAAAAATCTACCTCAAAGTGATATTTTATCAAGTTGACTTATACAAAAATTATCTGGGAATAAATATGGTGAATCTTGTTCCAATCCACAGCAACTGTTAATTGCAACCAGTTGTTGATTGCATTTGCATGATCAGAGTGTAGGAGGTTTTATTAACCTGCCCAGGGAGAGGTGTTAAAACAGCATAATAGATGTCATGCTTCATTCAAGCTTGGCTTCTCCATTTTTACATAAATGGCCTCTTTCACACCTCTTTTAAACCAGTTTCTCCTCCCTATCTAGGATGCATACTTGACTATCTTCAAAGAAGTGACCTTTTCCCTTTAGATGTAGGTATACTGCTGAATCCTGACCAGAGGGTTTGGCTCTTCTATGCTGTGCCATACGCTGGTGTAGCTGCTGTTTTGTTTCACCGACATACAACTCTGAGCACTCTGGGTAGGTTAATAACACCTCCTAGCTCCAATTATGCAAATGCAATCAACACCTGGTTGCAATTAACAGTTGCTGTGGATTGGAGCGACATTCACCATATTTATTCACCATATTTGTACTAGTCATTCTGAATTAAGAAAGCTGGTTGGGTGACCAGTGGAATGTCTTCAAGAATAACTACAGCAAGTCCAGTTGCCTTGACTTATTTTTTTACAGATATACCATGACCTGGATGAACGAGAACCTTCACAGACAGGACTGGACGTGGCATGCGTGATTAATCGTTAAACCGTCATTTCTTTGAAAAACAATTGGCGGGATTATGGCATCATCATGATGTCAGGGGGGAGGTGCCACGATCATTTGGTGGTTTGCCACTGTATATAACTGTTTCACTAATGGCTTGTTGTTGTCACTGTGATTGCCTGATGAAGGGCCATGCTCGGTTCCGAAACGTTGCTTTTTTCCACTGTGTCACTATGATTGCCTAGCATCTGAATAAATGACATCCAGCATCTTTGTCCTTGGAGTGCGAGTGACTATATCAATAGTGTACATCAGAAATGTCACCAGCACACCAATGGATGATGTCCAAAATAAAGTGTTGTTTTTTCACACATATTGTCACATCAAAAATGCCAAAAATTTCAATAGTACAAATGATGACGCTTATTGGACATGAAGTCCCAGGGGAAGGAACCCTGACATTTATATTGCAACCACAGAAGCTGATCTCAGCACTTCTTTTGTCCTATGTTTCTTCTACGTTAAAAGCTTGCAGTTTTTTTTAATTGAGCCAGTCCAAAAGATTGCTGCCCCAGCTTTCCTGCTCATGGGTTACTACATTCCCTTGCAGGGTCCTATGGAGCCACTCGTTCGTGCTCGCTGCCAGTAGACAGACTACAGTCTGATGTTATAACACTGCCTGACCCAACATGCACAGATGACCAGAGAGGACTAGACGTAGCAAGCATGGTTATTCTTTGAGCTGTCATTTATTTGAAAAACAATTGGCGGGATTATGACATCATCATGACATCAGGGGGAAGGTTCCACATTAATTTGATGGTTTGCCACTGTATATAATTGTTTCCCTAATTGCTTGTTGTTGTTACTGTGTTTGCCTGATGAAGGGACCATGCTTGGTTCGGAAACATTGCTTTTTGTGTCAGGTCCACAAAAAACAACGTTTGTGTCAGGTCCTAGCAGGTTCCAGCCAATGAATAACAACTGGGCGGAGCCGGCCGCGATGTCACGGCTGGCTGCGCCAAGTTGTCATTGTTTAATGACAGTTCAGCGGTTTGCAATGACCCTGATCTGTCATTGCAACTGGGCGGAGCCAGCGGTGAGAACACGGCTGGCTCCGCCCAGTTGTCAGTTGTGAGGCTCTGAAGGGCTCCGGCGGCCAAAGCTAGCCGAAAGATTTTTAAGCAGACATTTATTGTCCTCTGCTCCATTGGTCAATAGACAGTACCTGCAATTCAGGTAAAAATTCAGGTAAGGCTTTAGTGCTACTTTAATTATAGGACATGGTCAATGTAACTGATTTTTTTTTAATGGCTTGTTTCATGAATGGGATATTGAAATAAAGTGTGACCCGTTCCTTTTTTATAAAGCAACAAAACAGAAAGAAAAACAGGATTAAAAAAAAACAGCCTCTGAAGGGGATAAACATCCTTTTTAACATGGAGATCATGGTGTCACCTTAATGATGCCAGTATCGCACAGCTAATGCCAGGCAACGCTGAACCTGACAGCCCGTTATCTTTATTCAATCTTAGCATGGTCCATCGTCTACTCCGCGGTGATTACCATTACCACAAGAACATCCCTCGGTAGCCGGCACCCAATGCCAAGGTTAACAGCAAATAAATTGTGTTTCTTTTTTTTTCTGATTGCAATGACCCTTAGTCTGTAGAATGAGATAGAGCAAGTCATTTTTTTCATAATGCCTCTAATAATGCCATGCTGTCTTCACCTTTATTTCCAATCCTGTGGGGCATCCAAGGATTTATTCAAAACCATGCAGCCCCTAAAATAATCATTATATGCGGTATAATGGATGGCATTATACGCGCGGCACTTTCCCTCGCCGCGATGTCTGTCAAAAGCCCAATTTTCCAGCTTTGGAGCTCATACGGCTCTCTTTCTTACTCACAGTGACCCAAAATAGAAACGATTTTTCTTTTCATTACTAGCTGTCAGTTTTTCATCTTGGCAGAATGATGATAGACTTTCATTCATCTCCTATATTACCTTACCGGGGACTTCTGACACCGGGTGACACAATGCAAAATGCAAGACGTTCCTCGGCATATGCTGACAGTCTGAAGGAAGAGGCGCCATCGCCTGAGAGCTCGGCGACATCCCGGACTTTTTTCTTCACGGACGTGCTAAAGAAGGAGTCTGGGCAATTATATGTAAACAAGCTCTAGTTCGTTAATGGATTCCGTTAAAGGCATGAAGTTGCTGGGGTTTTATTTATTAAAAAGGAACTCCAGGAATGAATAAAATTAACCCTTTCAGTGGGTTCTACTAAGTTGCTCACTGTTCTCCTTGCTGGAAAGGAAGCAGCACATGAGGACCTGCAGTGCAAGGATCTCCCTGCCTCTGCTTCATGCATTCTGTAGATCTGTGCTTCCTCTTCCGTCTCTCTCGATATTTCATCATCATTCATTGAAGGGGCAGCTCTGACATGAGAAAGCAAAGGCCTGCCTCTACTATGATGGCCACCTCCACACTGAGATGCAGCATTTCAGCTTTTGAAATAGCTTAAAAAACGTTTTAACTTTAATAACACTTTGAATAAAATGTTTTACATCTGCCCAAAATTCATCTTTAGGGCAGGTTCACACCATTTTCCAGAATTGATCTGCTCCGAAAAATGGTGTGAACCTGTCCACAGTTCCTGTGAATTCCAGACCAGACAAAATGAGACATGCAGTATTTCTCTGGCCTGGTCTGGAATGGACTGTGCTTGTGTGAACAGAGGCCAGAAATATCATAGGCAGGGCTTGAAAAATCCACTGGTCCACTTGTCTGTGACGACTGGGACGGTGGAGCCCGATGAGTAGCCTCCCCGCCGGCCGTTGTAATTGCACGGCCGGCCGGGAGCTCTACATTCAAGCGATCGGGCGTCTCTAGAGACGCCCGATCTCTTGTATTAGCAGTACCTGTCACTGCCGTTGCCGGTCCCGAGATCCGCTGACCGTCACGGCTGCTCTGTGACAGGAGATCAAAGGGAGATTGGTACACAATCTCCCTCTGATCTCCTCCCCAGTCCCCGAATGCAGGAAGTGATGTATATTACATCACTTCCGCATTCTGCTGTCACTCTCCAGCTACAGATGCTGGGGAGAAGTTGGTGAAGCAGATCTCTGCTTCATCAGCTTCTCTGGGGGTCCCTAGGTGACATTAGGGGTCGTGGAGACCCATGATGTCTCCATAAAGAGGACCTGTCATGTAAATTGGCTATCACATAGGGGACTTCCTATCCCCCTATGTGATAGCAATACAGTTGTGTAAAAAAAAAAAAGTAATAACAAAATTAAAGAAGCATAGAAAAAAACACAACATTTTTTTTAAGTCCCCCGCCCCCCCTCCATACACACGCAGATATGCGTCGGGTGCGTCTGTGTGCGAAAACGAGGATTGCGCCTATTGTGCCACACATGTTACATATCGCCGCAAACTTCAGGGTGAGAGCAATCATTTTAGGGCTGTTAATTACTGATAAAGCACTAAACTGATGAGCAATAAAAGCGTTTTAAGCCTCGCCTTTGGCCAATTTTCAGTGTGGTCTTTTTTTGCGATTTTGCAGGCGCACGCAATTTTAAGGCTTGACATGTTTGGTGTCTATTTACCCGATGTGAACCCGTCTGGTATATTTTACCAAAAATATGGGTAAGAATAAATGTTTTATAACATAAAGTAGGGAGACTTTTTATTTTACATTTACGGTACCTTTTCCATTTTATAGTAAAAAATAACACCCCCCCACCCCCGTGGTGATTATATACCTCCAAAAGAAAGCTCTATGTGTCCCCCAAAAAATGTTCACATAAATTGCAAGGCTATAGTCCAGTTATGCTGACTGGTGATATTTTTGACTGACTGGTGAGACACCCGTGGTGTAACAATCGCCATAGCGACCCACGCAGTCGGGGGCCCGGCCAGCTCATCCCTCTGATGCCGTGTGGGCCGCCTGGGTTGCTATGGCATGTAAGGGTGCTGGCTGCCACTGACACAGTTCCGGCCATGGATGCAGCAGTGTCCATGGCGCTTTCCCACTCACAGCCGCTGCAGAGCTGTGTGAGTGACAGCCAGCAGCTGCGGCAGAAGAGGCCGGCGTTCGCAGTGAAGGAGGAGGCAGGGCCCGCCTAAGGGCAACCCCGGCTCCTCTTACATCACTGGTCAGCGACCTAAGAGCAGGCGGGGCCCGTCGATAGAAGAGGAGGCGGGGCCCGGGGACGGAAAAGGAGGCCGGGCCCGGCGATCATGGAGGCAGACAGTGCTGACAGGTAAAAGGTGTGCAGCCCATCTGATACCCTGCAGAGCCCACTATAGAGAGTCTTTTGGGCCCTGTGATTTCTAGTTACGCCCCCTGTTAGACACCCTAAAATTTTTCAAGCCCTGACCATAGGGATGCATTTTGGGTCCAGAAACAATCTGGTCTGGTCTGGAGATGATCTGGAAGTGGTGTGAATGGGCCCTTAACCCTCACCCGACCTTGTCCCTGACATGACTGTTATCAGGGCCCTCCTTACCATCTTGTCTTGAATTGTATTGTGATTGTAATGTAATGATAATAATAACAATAAAAATAAAATAATAATAATAAAAATAATAATCAACAGAATGCAAAGATTGTACTTAAGGGAAGGATATATCATCTGTCCATGTTGTAGAACACTATGCAATTTTTATTCCACCCCTCGCCAGTTTTTTTTCTTCTGCTTCTCCCCGGACTTTATGACATACTGTATATTTTTACAACGGCTCCATCATGTTTACACTGACTTTTCTAAATCACAAGGACGTTGAGAATGCCACATGGCCCGTAGCCTATTTCCTCAGTAGCGGGCAACTGTTGCGCTCGTCCCCATAAATGTTTAAAAATAAAGCGGAGCCCCGTGGTCTGATGTATTGATAACATATTGTAATCAAATCGTATGCTCCTCTCGCAAGCAAATTAGACCGTCTATTGCTTTTAAGGCACAGCGTGGCGTAGTGTCCCAGTGATATACGCACGGCTATAAAACGTGAAATGCGTGCTGATTGCGAGCAACAAAACAATAAGTTTACTTTTCAAGTATGTATTGTACTTTAGGGCTTCTGTCGTGTGTGTTCTTTTTTTATTTCGGCATTTATGGGTGCAAAGAAAGTCTGGAGAACATAGTTAATTAGAGCAGATTTATCAGTGCATGGCATGCTTTATGTTATGTGGCTCAGGCGGAGTTTGTAACAAAGTTCTTGTTTTTTACATTGTTTCACAGATTCGGGATCATTTGTAAAATTCAAGATGACCTGTTGCCCCCCAGAGGCGGAGGTGGGGTCTGAAGGCAGGGCCGTGCCCACCCAAGGTGGAGGTGGGGTCTGAAGGCAGGGCCGTGCCCACCCAAGGTGGAGGTGGGATCTGAAGGCAGGGCCGTGCCCGCCCAAGGTGGAGGTGGGGTCTGAAGGCAGGCCCGGATTTCCCACAAGGCCAACCAAGGCCCGGCCTCGGGGGAACAGGGAGTAGAGGGGCAGCAGGGGTGTTGAATTCCTATCTTCCGATGCCCAGGACATCTAGTTCCGGGCGCCGGGCGGGTGGTTGATTTCTACATGAAGCCCTACTTTGGGCAAGCAGAGCTAAATGTACAGCGGGGTTACAGACATTAAATATCTATAGGGGGGCTCTTTTATCTGCCACACGTGAATATTTGGCCATCCGGCCCTGAGTTTTATACAGCTTTGACACACAGCACAGTCCAGTCTGGCAGGGCAGGAGACCTGCCAGACTGCAAAGGAAAAGCAGCACACTGATTAGAACATCTCTCTGTCACTTTACTCTCTCCTCCCCCAAGCCCATGACTGGACAGTGAAAGGAGAAGCAGCAGACTGATGAGTTCATCTCTCTGTCACATTACTCTCTTCTTCTCTCCCCAACCTGTGAATGGACAGTGAAAAGAGAAGCAGCAGACTGATGAGCTCAGCTCTCTGTCACTTTACTCTCCTCCCCCAGGCCTGTGACTGGACAGTGAAAGGAGAAGCAGCAAACTGATGAGCTCATCTCTCCATCACTTTGCTCTCTCCTCCCCCCAGCTTGTGACTGGACAGTGAAAGGAGAAACAGCAGATTAATGAGCTCATCTCTCCGTCACTTTGCTCTCTCCTCCCCCCAACCTGTGACTGGATAGCAAAAGTAGAAGCAGCAGACTGATGAGCTCATCTCTCTTTCACTTTGATCTCTCCTCCCCCAAACCTGTGACTGGACAGTGAAAGGAGTAGCAGCAGACTGATGAGCTCAGCGGTCTGTCACTTTGCTCTCTCCTTCCGCAGCCTGTGATTGGTTAGGAAGATGGCTTCACTTGTTGCTAGGCAGCCTGGCTTCTTGATGAATCAGGAAGTCAGGCAGCATGTCATAACCTGCCTCCCGGCTTCCTGATTGGCTAGATATTGCTAGGCAGAGTAGCGTCCTGACCAATCAGGAAGTCAGGACACAAGTCATGACATACCGCCCGGATTTCTGGTCAGGAAGCCAGGCTGCCTAGCAACAAGTGAAGCTGGCTCCCTAGCCAATCAGGAAGTCGGGCGGCACATCACGGCCCACCTCCCAGGTTCCTGATTTGCTTGGAAGCCGGCTTCACTTGTTCCTAGGCAGCCTGGCTTCCTGACCAATCAGGAAGCTTGGAGGTGGGTCATTACGTGCCAACCCAGCTTCCTGATTGGTTAGGAAGCCAGGCTGCCTAGCAACAAGTGAAGCCTGCTTCCTAACCAATAAAGAAGCCAGGAGGCGGGTCATAACCCACCGTCCGGCTTCCTGATTGGAAAGGAAGCTGGCTCCATGCTCCCCCGGCACTGCCGGTCAGAGAAAAATCTCCCTCTTATTTTTCAATTTAGATTAATTTAAAGCCATGAAACTAATTTAAAATGTCTAATATAATACATACAATTATTGAATTTTTTTTTTTAAAAGGTGGCAAAAAAGTGAAACTCTGCTCTGCGCGGTACTGCAATGCCGTGTGTTCCAGTGCAGTGCAGCTGAAACAAAAATTGTGCATGCAGTTTTATTCAGAAGTAAACGTTATGTTTGTAACATTCCATTTGTGTATTTTAAATAAAAAATGGTATTGATTTTTTTTTTATCCGATTAATCGAAAAAATAATCAGCCAACTAATCGATTTATGAAAATAAACATTAGTTGCAGCCTTATTTTCATTCTTTACTTACATTGTATGGCAAGCATCTCTTTCGATGAATGGGACTTTATAGGTGTGAAAAATGATAAATAAACCAACAATATAATCCTTTAAAAATCTGCACAGTTTTTTTTCTCGTTCATAATGGGACATGTTAAAAATACATTTCACCCAATTGTGTGCCATTGCTTTGTACTCTATTTCTGTATGTACTGGTATTGCATAAACACAATCACCCCCGCAATCCCTAATCACCTCCCAATCCAGCTCATGTATCTACTTAATGATGTGAAATATTCAGTTATCTTTCAATTCTCCAGCCGATACTTCTGGAGAGATGAGATCACTTCTAACAACCTAAATAATAGTAGATACCGAAAAAGCAACAACAAGCAACAAGTAAAACCCTGGAGGTAACTGCTAATGATACCCAGAACTCATTGCTACTGTAGTCATTTCAATTCATTTTTAGAGTTTTTTTTATATTGTGTTAATTTGCGTTTAAAAAAAACAAAAAACATTTTATCTAGAATTTTTTCCAGTCTCCTTTCTAGGTACCATTTTGTAAGTTTGAAGGGATAGATTAGAGCAGGGGTGCCCATTAGGTAGATCGCGATCTACCAGTAGATTGCAAAGCGAACACTAGTAGATCGCGATCGACTCACTGACCTCTCTCCTCTCTTTCTCCCCTGTTTCTATCTGCTGTCTCGTCTCTCACTTTCTCTGCTGTCTCTCTCCTGTCTGTCTTTTCTTACCTCCACTGCAGCAGCTTCCCAGGTCTCATCTCCTCTCTCCTTCCCGTCTGCGGCGTCTGACACATTCAGCCGCACGAACACTGCGAGACCAGTGTTCGCTTTGCAATCTACTGGTAGATTGCGATCTACCTAATGGGCACCCCTGCTCTAATCTATCCCTTCAAACTTACAAAATGGTACCTAGAAAGGAGACTGGGAAAAACAGTCCTCCCGCGGTGTACGTGCGGCTGAATGTGTCAGACGCCGAAGACGGGAAGGAGAGAGGAGATGAGACCTGGGAAGCTGCTGCAGTGGAGGTAAGAAAAGACAGACAGGAGAGAGACAGCAGAGAAAGTGAGATAAGAGACAGCAGATAGAAACAGGGGAGAAAGAGAGGAGAGAGCGTGAGGAGAGAGAAAAGAGGGCCAGTTGACTTCAATGCACTGCCACGCCCCCTCCCGCCCCTGAATTCAGGTGTTTTTTCGTTGGTAGATCTCATTGAGCTTGTCATTTGAAAAGTAGATCTCCAGACGAAAAATTGTGGGCGCCCCTGGATTAGAGCGTATAACTCAGCTCCTGAATAGTTGTGTAATATGAAGGGTTCCCATTTCAGAAAGAAAACTGTGGAGTGTTTATCTGGGTCAAGAGTGGCCTTGCGTCTCTCTTTCCACATCAAGGACGTCAATGCCGCCACAAAATGTTGGGATGAGGGTGGTGGTGCGGAGAGCCATTGGTGCATAATTATACGCTTTGCCAGCAGCAGGGCCACATATACCCATTGCTGCTTCTGTCTACTGGGTGCGGGCGATGGTTTCCAGTAGCTGAAGAGACAGAGCCAGGGTTCACGAGTCAGGGGGATAGTCAGTATAGCCGATAAATAAGAGAGTACCGAGTTCCAGAAGGTGATAATATGCAGACAGTCCCAAAGACAGTGTTGGAGAGAGGCCCCCCAGGGTACATTTGGGTCATGCTGTTAAGTATGGGCTCGGAGTCTTATTAATTTGCGGTTTTTATATGTTGTATTATTATGGGGGTTTGTTTTCATATATTGTACTCAATTGTGTCTTTTATATATTGTATTTTTTTAAATAAATATTTCTGTAAAAAATAAATCAAGGCAACTGCACTTGCAGTATTTTATGTGAAGATGTTTCGCCGGTCATCCAAGCAGCTTTCTCAATTTTGAATTCAGAACTGAGAAAGCTGGTCGGATGCTCAGCGTAACATCTTAAAAAAAAAAAATACAGCAAGTCTAGTTGCCTTGATTTATTGTTTTACAATTAAACCATGATGAATGAGAACCTTCACAGACATTTTATATTTATTGCACTAAATTGAATTTTAATTATATTGTATTATTTTTTATATATTGTATTAGATTGTGTCTTTCATATATATATTGTGAGGATTAGCTCCAAACAGTATTGCCTTAAGGACACTTCCACTCGCTTAAGTTTTCTTTTTAGGGCTTCTTTGGCCACTTTTATTGGTTCAAACATCAAAAAATATCCACACAGGTTTACCTAACAAATAGTACACACAGTACTGGCAACAAAAACACTGATTAGGCTTCTTGGTTTGTACCTTCAGAATCTGGTTGTTTGGACCCTCTGGTCCTCTAGCTTTGTCTGTTTCTCTCACAGTCACACAGGCTGGTCCTCACCACACCGGTGTATTGCCACCAGGGCCGGATTTGCTCTCCCTGTCGCCCCGGCAGGGCGGCAGGGTTAATTCTATTTTTTTTTGTTTCTTTATTGTTTCTTACTTTTTTATCACTTTGTTTATTTTTATTTATTTTTTACATTTTTAGCTTGTCATTTACTTTTTTATTTTTTATAATTTTCTATTTTATTATTGTTTGCAAGACTAAATGTAGAAGGCAACTTACCATGCTGCTCCACGCTGCTGTCGCCCCGAGGCCTGGCCTCGGTGGCCTTGTGGGGAATCCAGGCCTGATTGCCACACAGGCTGTATCACACCAGCTTGCCACACAGGCTGGTTCCGGGGTGGAGCCGTCCAGACCCCTGCACAGAGACCTCCTCTGTCTCCCAGGTGGAACCCTGAACATTAACCAGCATTCTCTTCATAATGGTGCACAACCACTCGGTGCTGGCCACTACTAAAGTCCGGACCCAGGAACGGAGATCCCATCCCTTGCAATGCTCTTTGAAATCTCCCAGTTCCAGGAACCCATGGCAAATCCGGAAAACCTAGGAAGAACTTCAAAGCCAGCTCTTTCCCAGTAAAAGTTTGCGTTTTCTGGAACTGCTCAGCCCCCCTGGCTGAGAGACATGGGTGACTATATTGCTAAATGACACCATGGCATTGCCACGTACTGCCATATTATACAGGTGAAACTCGAATAATTAGAATATTGTGCAAAAGTAATTGCAGTAAGTGCTGCAAAAGGGGCCCAAACCAAGTACTGAGTACATATGCATGCTTGTACTTTTCAGAGGTCTGATATTGTTCTATGTACAATCCTTGTTGTATTGATTGCATGTAATAATCTACTTTTTTGAGGTTGTGGATTTGGGGTTCTTGGGGTTTTCATGAGCTGTAAGCCATAATCATCACAATTATGACAAATCACGGCTTGAATTATCTTGCTTTGCATGTAATGAGACTCTCTCATATATTAGTTTCACCGCATAAGTTGCATTAGTGAAATAAATGAACTTTGCACGATATTCTAATTATTTGAGTTTCACCAGTACATATACACTGAGTGGCCGGATTATTATGACCACCCCATCGGTACTTCGTTGGGCCGCCTGGTGACTCCACGAGATGTTGAAAGGTGATGCGAGGAATCTGACACTGCACTGTTGCCCTTCTGTTGTCTTGTACCAGTCTTGCCACTCTCTGTTCTCTGTTCTGCCCTAACATTGACTAGTCGCTGACGGCCACAATTCGCACGTTCAGACCCAGATTTTCGGCTGACAGTCCAGTCTTCAAAACACTTTAACAACATCTGCTCTTGAACATTTAACGAATTCTGCTGTTTTGCTGATACTCGCTCCATGGCTCCGAGCGCCAACAATCATCCCACATCCAAGGGCTGTTAAATCGCGTTGTTTCCCCGTATCTTCAGAAACAAATCACTTCTACTGTCGTGGTAAACAACCCGCTTCCCTATTTATAATGGTCTGGCCCTCTAGCAACTTCAGCCCCGAAATCATAGCTGATTTGCCTACAAACGTCAGGTGGTCATAATAATCTGGCCACTCAGTGTATATTTATTTATATTACACTATATAAAAGACACACTCTAAAGCAATACACACAAAAAAAGAATACAGTTCCTTATTGAGAAGAGGGGGACAACATAGATCCGTATTTCCCCTTCTAGACCCAATGCTTTAAAGGAGAACTATGTGGTCAGTGTTTTTCCCCATAGTTCTCCTTAGGGTAACGGGAGGACACAAACTAGCATCCTCCCGTTACCCTAAGCTCAGTATACTGAGACGCCGCAGCCGGAGCGGATCCCGACGTAGATGACGGGATCCGCCCAGCTGCTTGAGTGACAGCTGGCTCTGCCTATCTAGCGGGGAGAGGGGAATTCAGCCCTCCCCCTGTCACGGCAGAGAGCCGTGACAGGATCGAGAGGTGAGCGAACCTGGTATGTGTTCGCTCACCTCCCGATCTACTGAGCCGACCTGTGACAGTCTCATTGTCACAGGTCGGCTAGAACTATGAGGTGAGTGGAAATCACTCATCTCATAGTTCTCCTTTAATATAACGAATATTCATCTCAAAGACTTTCTAGTCTGGTAGGCACACAAGATCTTCAATTATGGAAGTTGGATGCAAGTTCGTCTCAGCTGCCATGCTGCTGTAAGTGGCGGATTAAAGATATTTGGATCGGCTCCAAACTAGTTTTCTCATAACTATTTAATGACTCTTTCAGAGGAAGAAAAAAAAAAAAAAAGGAAAGAAGAGGAATTGATTGGAAATAAATAGATCTCCGTATAATGTATTTCAACATGGCAAAAAGTTGTAGCCTTCCAGATGCTTGCTTGCAGTAAGTGTTTCTGGCTGTTAGTTCTACTAGGTCATTACTGCATTAATTTGGTGTTTAATTAAATGCCTGCGCAACAGACCATTTATTTGTTATCTAATATTAGCTTTACTTCTTATCAATTAAATGCCAGCTGAGGGCTTGATTCACTTACTCTTTATGTGTTCCTACGTCTCCCTTTATAAACAAACCTGTTCCCACAGGACACGCCGAGTGATTTATAGGCTATTGTCTCCCATGGCTTTGGCGTGTTATGAGCGTGTATGGCGGCACGGTGCAACATCGGCGGGATGGCAAGAGATACCTCTGCCTTTCGGGTTCCTTTAATGGGATCAGAATGGACACGGCGATGACTTTTTTAAAAATGACAACAATTATCTTTTTTTTTTTTAAGGGCTTTAGAAATGTCTGGTGTACTCTGCCAAGATGGAGAACAAAGACCCAGGAAAGGTAGACGTCTTCCTGGTACGTATCGAAGTGTATTTATTTATTTTTTTTCACTTTGCTAAGGTACCTTTTTAAAAAAAAAATGTATACACTGCCTGGCCAAAAAAGTCACCACCTGGATTTAGCTAAGCAAATACACTATATTGCCGAAAGTATTGGGCCGCCTTTACACACACATGAACTTTAATGGCATCCCAGTCTTAGTCCGTAGGGTTCAGTATAGGGTTGGCTCCACCCTTTGCCGCTATAACAACTTCAACTCTTCTGGGAAGGCGTCCACAAGGTTTAGGAGTGTGTCTATGGGAATGTTGGACCATTTGTGAGGTCAGGTACTGATGTTGGACGAGAAGGCCAGGCTCGCAGTCTCCTCTCTAATTCATCCCAAAGATGTTCTATCGGGTTGAGGTCAGGACTCTGTGCAGGCCAGTCAAGTTCCTCCCCAAACTCCCCCATCCATGTCTTAATGGACCTTGCTTTGTGCACTGGTGCACAGTCATGTTGGAACAGGAAGGGGCCATCCCCAAACTGCTCCCACAAAGCTGGGAGCATGAAACTGTCCAAAATGTCTTGGTATGCTGATGCCTTAAGAGTTCTCTTCACTGGAACTAAGGAGCCAAGCCCAACCCCTGAAAAACAACCCCACACCATAACCCCCCCTCCACCAAACTTTACACTTGGCACAATGCAGTCAGGCAAGTACCGCTCTCCTGGCAACCGCCAAACACATACACGTCCATAGGATTACCAGACAGAGAATTGTGATTGGTCACTCCAGAGAACACGTCTCCAGTTCTCTAGAGTCCAGTGGCGGCGTGCTTTACACCACTGCATTCTGCTCTTTGCATTGCACTTGGTGATGTAAGGCTTGGATGCAGCTGCTCGGCCATGGAAACCCATTCCATGAAGCTCTCTACACACTGTTGTTGTGCCAATCTGAAGGCCACACAAAGTTTGGAGGTCTGTAGCTATTGACTCTGCAGACAGTTGGTGACTTCTGCGCACAGTGCGCTTCAGCATGCGTTGACCCCGCTCTGTCATTTTACGTGGCCTACCACTTCATGGCTGAGTTGCTGTTGTTCCCAGTTGCTTCCACTTTGTTATAATACCACTAACAGGTGACCGTGGAATATTTAGTAGCAAGGAAATGTCACGGATGGACTTATTGCACAGGTGGAAACCTATCACAGTACCACACTTGAATTCAATGAGCTCATGAGAGCGACCCGTTCTTTCACAAATGTTTGTAGAAGCTTCTGCATGCCGAGGTGCGTGATTTTATACACCGGTGGCCATGGAGGTGATTGTAACACCTGAATCCAATGATTTGGAGGGGTGTCCCAATACATTTGCCAATATAGTGTCAGAGCCTTCCATTGGATATATGTTATGATCTGAGGTTGCTTGAGCTAGTCAGGTTTAGGTTCAGCAACATTATGTCCCCAAAAAATGAGGTCAGCTGTCTACCTGAACAAGAATGATCAGGTTTTTCCATCAATGGTTTTTTTCTTCCCTGATGGCACATTGTGAATATTCCAAGATGACAATGCCAGGATTCATTGGGCTCGCATTGTGAAAGAGTGATTCAGGGACACATGGATTGGCCACCACAGAGTCCAAACCTTAAGCTGATAATCTTTGGGATATCTATAAAAAAAAGAAATTAAGGCAACTGGACTTGCTGCATTTTTCTTGAAGACGTTTCACTGGTTATCCAACCAGCTTTCTCAATTCAGAATGACTTGTACAAAAATTCTCTGGGAGTAAATATGGTGAATGGTGCTCCATTTAACATAATAAGTTAAACATAAGCAGCATGGGGTCAGAGACCTCATGCAGGTAAGGTGTTGATTTAATTTGCATAGTTGGAGCTAGCAGGTGTTATTAACCCGCCCAGAGAGAGGTGTTAAAACAGCATTGTATGTGGCAGACAATAGATGTCTCACCCCCCCCCACCACCTCTATTCAAGCTTGGCTTCTCCAAGTGAGGGAGCAAACTAAACGAGAGTATGTGCAACTGTAGAACCAAGTACCAAGTATTAAAGCAAACATTTTGCTTTACCTTCCATGGACAAAGCCCAGGTCTGGTTTAGGATGCATTAAATTGATTTCCTATTTTTAGTGGTTACTTTGTTTCTTGGGTGGACCCAGCTTACATATTGGCTTCACTTGCTGACTTGAATCACTCTTTGAACTCGGACACCCTGCAAGGTTATACAAACTTATGAGAGCACCAAACAAACGTCCAAGAGCTCAAATATTCTTTACCATTAAAGTCTCGTTCACAACAGGAAAAATACAAAACAGCCAATGTGTTTCAGGGGGCAAACTTTCCCTTCCTCGGGGCTGAGATGTTATAAGTGGTAGAACTTATAAGATGGCGTAGTCACCAGGAATCATGGTGTAGAAAATGCAGAACACCCAATGAAAGGTGTTTTCATGCTGCAAAGATATGAAGTGTTCTGCAGTTGGTGACTATGCCTTGATAATGGTCCTACCATTCAAAATCAAAGCCCTAACAAAGGGGGGGGTTTGTTAGCTGTTTTTTTGCATGCTGTATACCAAATGTTAAAGGGTAAGTTCACTTTTTCACCAAACATTAAACAAAATTAACATACAACACCCTCCCCTTCCCCGGTCTCTGATGTACTTAGCTGTGTTATGCCCACACCAGCTGGTGTAGTGGACTCTACACAGTCCACTTCGCTTCACAACCCCTCAGTCTGTAACCATCTTGATACTTGCAATTGTAGAGCGCTCATTGGTCAGCACGGTCACATGAGCATGCCAAGAAGTGCATACTTCTGGGGCCAAGACCCACGCTCAGGAGAGATTCTCATTGTAAATATAATAAAGTTTTACAATAGGAATGTGGTGTATGCAAACTAGTTGGGGTCCACAATAATAGATCACGTGGCTCCACTGACCAATGAGCACTCACCATTGGTAAGTAATTATAATGGTTACATACTGTAGCTGTGAAAGGCTGTGAAGTGCACAGTAGGGTGTCACACAAGTGCAGCGGTAAACAGAGGAAAATGGAACGGGTGCTGTGCGTAATGTGCGTAATAGAGGGAAGTGGGGAGAGTGAACTTTCCCTTTAAAGAATCTTGGACGTTTGCTTGGCAGTCTCAAAATTAAATGGTATATGCGGATACTCAACTCTGGGTCTTCTCTCCTTCCCCATGGGGTGTCCCCATTTTGTGGAGTGGCGCCAAACAGCAGCTATGGTGCCCAGTGATATATTCAATGACCAACCAAAAATGTTTATCCAGCACTTCATTTTCACCTTAGCTTGGACCCCTGCAAGCTTCTCAGATGAGATACCACACTTATTTCTAAAGTTTTGTTACCTTCTAGTTCTGCGTTTCTCTCCTTTTTTGGGGGTTTAAGTCACCCTTTAAAAGTATGCTAAATCTTAAAGCACCCCGGTCTAAAAAAAATGATAAATATAAAAGAGGATGAGTGGTTCCTCTAAAATCCATTCCAAGCCCTTACCTGAGATAGTGGTCTGTTATGGATTTTAAGAGGGACCCAATGCAAAAACACAAAAAATAGGGGGTTCCCCTCTTTACATTGAGTTCATCTTTATATTAGGAGGCTCCTTCCACACCAGAATCCTCCCTTTCACATCCGGATCCTCCTCTCATACTAGGAGCCCCTCGCTACATCAGAAGCCCCCCTTCACATTACAGACATGATGTTGTATGAAAATTTTGAGGCACCCCCCAGAAACTCAGAAGGCACCCCAGTCTACAATGTAAAAAACGTAAATGTAAAAAATGATGTGTTGTCCCTGCAAAAAACATTCCAGATCCTTGTCCAAGATAGTGGTCTGGTATGGATTTTAAGGAGGGACCCCCATGCAAAAACACAGAAAAAAAGGGGTTCCTTCCTTCACATCAGAGTGCCCGTTTATATTAGGTGACCCATTCAATATCAAAATCCTCCCTTTTACATCAGAATCTCCCTTTATATCAGGAGACCTCGTCTGATACTAGGTGCCCCCAGTGGTCTGGTATGGAATTTAAGGGGTGACCCCAGGAAGTCAGAAGTACCCCAGAGTGCCACTGCACCCTGGTTGAGAAAGGTTGCTCTAGTTCATATAAGGTCATGCAGGACCATCCGATTAATGAGGCTGTTGCCTCAGGCGACATCTCTTTGGGTCACGTGGGGAAGGGGGGGGGGGGGCGAGGC
>NW_017306326.1:408231-411222 GCF_000935625.1 Nanorana parkeri | reverse complement strand
ACCTGTTTGGGTCCCGTGGGGAGGGGGGGGGGGGGTGACAGCCAGCAATGCGACACGGCTACTCTGCTGCACAATGTTTGCAGTGTGCCTGCTGCCCCTTTTCTGGTCATAGAGCCCCAGGTTGCTAAGAGTCAGGTGGGGAGCTGTATAAGAGCCATACACATCTCCCCGGCAAGCTCTTAGCAACCTGGGAAGAGCCAGAGCTAGGTGGAGAGATGATCCGAGATTTAGTAACGCACTAGACTAGTAATGCACTGGACGTACTAACGTACTGGACTCTGGACTTAGTGATGCACTGGACTCAGGACTTAGTAACGCACTGGACTTAGGACTTAGTAACGCACTGGTCTCAGGACCCACCTGAGGCCCCCAGAGCCCACCTGAGATCCTGAAGAGCCCACCTGGGACCCCGCACAGCCCACCTGAGAGTGACCCTGCAGAGCACACAATAGATCCTGCACAGCCCATCTGAGACTCTCTATGGCGGGCTCTGCAGGGTCTCACATGGGTTGGTCGAGGTCCCTTTTCCTGCACATGCAGCTCCTTACCTGTCACTGGACCAGCGCTGCTGGAGCTCGGCCTCTCCTGCTGCCGGACTGGTGCTGCTGGGCCAAGGCCTCCCCCACCTCCACCTACTCTGCTGTCAGTGGCCTAGGGGGGGCCCTTACATAGGTATCCGCTTACCCCCCTGATGGCGGCCCTGCCCTCCAGACATGCACCACCAGCACCCCAACACCACCCCGCCTCTGGTGGTGAAAAGGCTAGGGACACCCCTGAGGTCACGTGGTTTGCATGTAAAGAGAAAATTCCCATCACATCATCACACTCACAACACAAACTGCTTTGATCTGCGCTAATTAAATGGTTGGCAAAAGTCTCAGCAAGTGTCGCGAGCATCTCTTCAGTCCGAGTGGATTCCGGGATAGAAAGTAATTGTGTAAGATTCAGCTTTCAGTGTTTAAGTCTTCCTCTAATGCGCCATGAAAAACGCCTTAATAAAACGTTATTACAAAGCTCCAGGCCCCTGACAGATTAAGTGCTATTAAATCACTTTGCTTTGAAAGAACTAAAAGGTCACAAGATGAATTGCCGGAGTCAGTGTTTGCTCGGTCCCGCTCACATAAAAAAGCCCAAAAGGGAAAGGAGGAATTATGGACCTGAAAATGGCTTCAAAATAAAGAGCTGTCACATGGCCGCTGATGGACAGTAGTCTGCCCGGCACACATCAAACCTCTTAGATTTTCTTTAAGAGGGCAAAAAAAAATTATTTTGTTTGGAATTCTGCCGCCTGAAAAAAAAAATCATTGGAAATAAATAGCTAACCTTGAAAATAGCCCTTTAAAAAAAAAAATAGTTTTGAAACTCACTTATTTGTAAAGTTCAGTAAAGTTCTGTAATTTCTATTTATCTAGTCAGAAAAAAATATCTGTTTAACCACTTTCGGGCCGCAATACGTCTATAGACAGCGGCCCGCAGTAGTGGTTAAAACAAGAACATGGCTGCTGAAAGCAGATCTGTGTCTCAGGGATGGTGGGAGCCCTACTGGGGAAGGCGAGAAGCTTCCCCTGCCTTCAACATATCGATTGGCCTAGGCACTGTGGCCAGACTGGAACTTTAATGATAACATGTTTTGAGCTTTTCTAAAAAAATATACTGCTGCTGCATATAATGACATGTCATGGACTGATTCATGCAAACTTGTTATGTTACCGACAGGTCCACTTTAAAGTAGTATTAAAGGAGAACTATGAGATGAGTGATTTCCACTCACCTCATAGTTCTAGCCGACCTGTGACAATGAGACTGTCACAGGTCGGCTCAGTAGATCGGGAGGTGAGCGAACACATACCGGGTTCGCTCACCTCTCGATCCTGTCACGGCTCTCTGCCGTGACAGGGGGAGGGGATGGATTCCCCTCTCCCCGCTCCGATCTGCCAGCGCTGACTGGCAGAACGGACGGGGGAGGGGGCGGGTACAGCTGGCTCTGCCTGTAGATAGCTCCCGGCTGTAGAAGTCCCTGCTTCCGAACACTGTGAAGAAGTAAGTGTGGGCGGGCGCATGCGCAGTCCAGATCACCGGAGGGGAGGAGAGCTGATTCAGGCCACAACGCACTGCATCGCGGCCGCCTCACTTTTTTTGTAGGGCAGGAGGGGGCGTGACGGGCCATTGAAGTGAATTGCACCATAGCCACCCCCCTCCTGCCGCACGGGATCGCAAGGCACATTATGACTGCGGTCCGGTCCAATCAAAATGCTGCAAGCACTATTTTTGCGTGGCTACGGTGCCATTCAATTCAATGGCCCGCCACGCCCCCTCCTGCCCCACAAAAAAGTGAGCTGGCCGCAATGCGATGCAGTGCGTTCTGGCCAGAATCGGGCCAGAACGCACTGCATCTGGTGTAAACGAACTCTTAATGTCACTTTAAATTTATGGTGTGTCTATTTCAGACAAAGTAAACATAACATATATTTCTCCAGAAGCTGACTTGGAAATAAGTTATAATTTGCATGAAGAAGCGATAATCCGCATTTAATGTGCGTCCTTTCTGCTCCCCTGCGTTGGCATAAGAAGTTTACGGAAGGAGAGCGTTGTTGGCCTGGTTGATGGTGACATATGTCACGTCGATCCTTCGTGCGTTCGGCTTCCAGCTGATTTGGCTGACAGGACACAAAAAAATACGCTGAAATGGAGAAATGTTGGGAGGGAAGAAAACACAACTCTTTGCACTTATTGGGAGACAGATGCTCCGAGGAACACATCACCATTCGGTGACTCAACTGGTCCAAACTTTTCCGAGGCAGCTAAATTGAGAACATTAGCATTTTTTTTTCTGTTGGCATGCTGTTAGTGATTCTTGTCTCGGAAACCCTTTCATTGCCAGGCTTAAAGGGTAAATCCACCCACACATTTATATTCCAGTCCTGGATGGACTGCGATGTGATGTATAACCCATGTCTGATATAATGGATTTCAACATGCATTGCTGACTTG
>NW_017306326.1:362362-408162 GCF_000935625.1 Nanorana parkeri | reverse complement strand
CATGCATAGCACATTCTACAGCGCTGCTGAATCCATCTTCAGTCACAAGCTACTGCCATCTCACCCGCCAACACTTCAGAGTTCCAGTCATTCTCTTCAGCCATTGGGTGGCTACTGATGATGTAACTCCGGCACATGCACACAGGAGTTACATCCTCCCTGGCAGGGCTGTTCTTTTAATGAGGCAGCTTGAGGATGTTGCCTCAGGTGGCATCTCTTTGGGTCATGTGAGGGGCCTTTACACATCTCCCTGCCTAGCTCTTAGCAATCTGGGATGCTCTTGCCTAGCTCCTTGCAACCAGAGACGTCACTGGTTGCCAGAACATGGGCGAGATACCAGCCAGAGCGTCCCAGGTAGCTAAGAGCAGAGCGGGGAGATGTGTAAGGGCCATACACATCTCCATTCCCAGCTTTTAGCAACCTGGGATGGTCTGGCTGGCATATCATCCAGCTCCTGGCAACTGGTGACATCAGTGAGCTGAGCAGCTGCACGGCCAGAGCTAGGCCATGCACCAGCAGGACCCCATCAGTAGCCCCCCCCTCCTGGAAGATGACCACCTGCACTCCCCTTGTCTCGGAACATGACCATCAGCAACCCCAGCTTCACCCCCTCCTGCATCCCCCCCTGGTAACATTACCACCAGCTAACCTCCCTGCCATAGGCGGCGGTTATGCAAGGGACACCCCTGCTCCCCAGGGCCCGGTCCATTCATGCATCTTAGAGATGCCACAAGTAAGCTGACAGTGTACACAAAAACATTTAAAAATTCCCGGAGGAGAGAGAAATAATGTTCCTACCTGCCAACAAATTTTTATTTTGGTCAATTTACTGCCTCTTTGATTAAATCCTAATTTTTTTAGTTATTTTTTTAAATCAAAAATGTTTATTGATTTTTACGTAACAGGACATTTTTGCAAAGACAGTGGGAACATGTAGGTAGGTGCAGTACGGCCAATAGCCACTAGATGCCCCCATGGGGCCCTAGAGATAGATGTAGCTCTGGCCTGGGGAGACTCTGTGTCCCAGGAGAGCTGATTTATAGGGGGCGCCCGAGAGGGGAGGAGAGTTCTGTTCAGGAGAGTACAGGAGAAGTCTAAGACTGTATGCAGAGTCTCCAGAGGGAGACTAATTCTAAAACATAGGCGGGTCCATGGGAAGGACAGGACCAGGCCTAGGACTATGTACAGCTACCGATATTCCCTAGTTTCCCCGGAGGGGGAAACCACCGAGCTAGGACTGACAAGCATGAGATTCTGGAGAATAATGAGAAGCTGTAAGACTGACGATATTTGGACGATATATGGACTGGTTCTTCTCCCGCCAACCTCTGGGAAGGTGGGGTTCTACAGGAGTGTGATGTTGGACTGTATCGTGGCTGTAACCATCCTGAGGAGGGTAGGTGTGCAAAGGGGCTACGCCCGACATAAGGTGCCGTTCATGGTGGCCTTTCTCCCTAAGGGGGAGGAAGCGCCGAATACCGCAGAGGCGGTGGAAGCCATGAGGCCCTGTGTGCGCAGTACTACACGTGTGGGAGTTGTTTGCATGAGGCCTGAGCCGAGGCCCCTGACCGTGGGGTGCCTGGTGTCGTGTTGCATACACTGGGTTAAACAGAGCCAACCCAAAGGGAACTCACACGCAACACCCCAAGAGTGAACCCCGCCTACAAACATGTGATTACAACTTACAGCACGCAGTGCAAGGGAGTACAGAATGTATTGGGAGAGGCATAGCTCAAGATTTAAACAAAATGACAGGTATCGCTGGTGTAATAGGCTCAACTGTCAAGTAGATCAAGTTTATGTTAGGGTCCTCCCGAGTACTGAGGGGCCCAACAAACTTACAGGATTATCAGGAGGACGTTGTTCTTTATTGAGTCACTGCATCACAGGACCGCCATTCGTGCTGTGAGAGAGCGTACTAAACCACTGCAAACATCAAGCACGAAAGATCTTGCCCAAGAAGGGCAGTTGGAGAGAGAAAGAGAAAGAAAGTCCTGGAGCAAAAGGCAAAAGAATAGGCGAAAGGACGGCATGACAGGGTGGGCAGGCAGTCAGGTAGAGAAAGGGTTAAGTTAGCCTAAGGATATTTGGCGGATTCTGCGAGATGCCAGGTTTGCGTTTGTTTTGAGGGTCCCCTAGGGTCCCATCTCAAAACTGAGGTCAGGGAAAAGATATGGAAAGGGGAATACATTGATATATTTTCCCTCCTCCCCCTTGAGAAGTTTAACTTAGATAGGTTAAAGCTGGACGATAACAGAAAGGAGGATGAGGAAAGGGTAATACATTGATATAGCCTGCGCAGACACCACGCCAAAGAATAGGTTACAGAGAAATTGTTGTTTATGGTGATAATTAATGTTTGAACTGAAATTATATATTTAAAGATATTTTATAATAAACGGCTGCTACAGCCATTTTATATCCAACCTGGTGTGGTCCATTATTTAAGGTGGGCATGGGTCATGGAGGGGTTAAGGGTTGTAGTCAGCAGTGGGTGGTTGGGTCATAGGACGGCTGTGCCTTACCCTGTCAAGAAAGAAGAGAGAATAGGGAAGACTAGGGTGGGAAAGAAGAGAAGAGGGGAGAGGGCTTAACGGGGTCAGTTCATTCCTGGGCATGCGTGGGAGATAGGTTTGCCACCTTTTCTTCAAGTGAAACCCGAACACTCTAGCGACGCGCATACATTTGTTTGGGAGAATGAGTCGCAGGCTTATTCATATGTAAATATCACAGTTGAGACTACATACTGTGATATTAACATCGTTTGTATGTCAAACAGCCGGTAAGGGCTGTGTACAACAGATGGGCTCTTTCAGCCCGTGCGCGCGAGGAGAAAAAAAAGCCGTCCATTTACGCCAAACCGCCCATGTGGATTTACCGTCCGTCCGTGTTTTCACAACGGGCGGACGGCAAGCGGTTAAACTCCAGCTTCAGTAAGATACAACATGCCTGCCTGTAATGGATATCTAAATCCTCTCCATAAACAAAATGAGAAGAAGAAAAGCCTCGGCGGTCAAAGCGGCATATCTGCAATTCTACAGAAGAGTGCAAACATATGCAAAATAAAGCAACTGTTCTTCCTGCACTTATCTCTCCAGGTTGCCCCGGGTGACCGTATAGAACGCGCCATCACATGCGCTGTCCCTGCTTGCCCGGTTTAGCCGGTTGCAGCTGCGCTCGGCGTCTGAGCCTCTGTACCTTCTAAGTAAATAAAAAGACATTTTATGCAAGATTGTGCATTCTGAGACGCGGTATTAACAATTTTATTAACATTAACACAGATTGCCTTCCATTAGCTTATTGCGTCCTAATAAAAATGATGAGCCCTTTCAGGAGTACAATTTGATATAAAGTGAAGTGATTAAACCCCGCTTAGATATCCACGCAGCCTCTATTCCATTTCGACAATAAGCCTGCAATTTTATGCATGGCTGCCTCCAAATGCCATAAATTGTTATAATACCGAAAATTATCAAGAAGAACGGGCTGGTGGAAAATTAGAAATAGCTTAGAATCAAATAATTAGAATTTCTTTGCATGGGAAGGGGGAAAAAATGTACTCCGTGTGTCCCGTTTTCCATTTCATTAAAAATATATGGGGCAGGATTAACATTAGATGTTCTTTCTGGCGAGTTATTTTGGGCCGCCGTACCTGTTTTATTACGGGGGGTCACGGGGCGGCTACTTATCGTATAGAGAGGAGTTTGGAAAACCATAAAAAGAGTCCGGAATTTAAAGTAGATGGAAGCCCAATCACTAACATCTCATATAAACTTTATTATGTTGATGCAATTAGGGCCCAGGGCTCTCTTTAACATGGGGAAAAAGGGGCAGTTGCCCCGGGCCTAGTCATTGCTGTGGGGCCCAAAGCAGCTGCCCCTTGAGCTTGCAAAAGATACCCAACTGACAATGTTCTGTTTACTATGCGATTGGCATTGCATAGTGTTGCTCTGCTCTTGCTGTATGGGTATATGTACGGGCAAAATTACATGGTGGAGGTGGGGTGTGGCAGGGGAAGGCAGGTAGAGGCAGGGTGGCCCAAAAAATATTTACCCATGGTCCAATCAATATTAAAACGTCCCTATTGTGAGGCAGCCTGAGGCTGTTGCATCAGGCAGCATCTCTTAGGGTCAAGTGTGGGGGGAGGGGGCGGGGGGGTGCAAAAGGCAGATCCACTTCACAATATCTGTAGTATGCCTGCTGCCCCCTTTACAGCCAGAGTGCCCCAGGTTGCTAAGAGCCAGGTAGGGAGATGTGTGCCCCACCATCACCCAACTGCCCCAGCCTCAGGCGACAAAAAGAATTGGGACAACCCTGGATGCAATTTCAAAATTCACTTCTAAATCTGCAGTTTTCATTAAAATTATCCCTAATGGTCCTGCCATGAAGGTAATTTTTCAGGCACTTCCTGTTATAAAGTGAGAATGTTCTGTTTCTGTCTCCTGCATTGTCACCCTGTTACATTCGCCACTGATGGAGGCTACAAGCAGCATCCCAATATACATTGCACAGGTATGTTCCATTGTAGCTAGCTCACTAATCTGGACCAGTGTTAGGATAAGCTCAGATTGGGAATGAACACTGTTTCAACCTGAACTCCTTTTAACCTGGAAGGAGCTCATCCTGCTGAAGTTGCAAGGAGCTTCTCCTGATCCCGGAAGAAGCTTCTCCTGATCCCGGAAGGAGCTTCTCCTGATCCCGGAAGGAGCTTCTCCTGATCCGGAAGGAGCTTCTCCTGATCTTGGAAGGAGCTTCTCCTGATCCCAGAAGGAGCTACTCCTGATCCCGGAAGGAGCTTCTCCTGATCCCGGAAGGAGCTCCTCATGAACCCGGAAGGAGCTCCTCCCAAACACAGCTTTTCCTGAAGGAAGCTCCTTCCATAGTTACATAGTTAGTCAGGTTGAAAAAAGACACGTCCATCGAGTGCAACCTAACTCAATGGACATGTGTCTTTTTTCAAGCTGACTAACTATGTAACTTGCACCTCCTGTCCAGCAATCCCTGGAATTGAGACTCCAGGGGTCAAGCAGGAGCTTGGAGAAGCATGGGTGCCAATAGCTGGCTCAAATGCAGGAGGGCCAAAGACAAGTTGAAGGTCAAACACAGGCAGGCGATGCAGGTACACAGGGAGTAAGCCAGGGGAATGAGATATTGCAGAGTCAAGACAAGACGGTTCAAATCACTGGAGAAGTGCACAGGTCAAGTCACAGGAAGCAGAAGCTGACGACCACTCAGCAACTTCCCTGACTGAGGCTCAGGTTTAAATAGGCAGTTATCGCCCAACTTACTAACCATGCAACAATGACTTACTGTAATAAAGACCGCTCACTGATACTCTCTCTCCTTGTGCAGGGTGACTGGTCTTGTCTCCGCCCCCTCCTGTAATAAAGACCATTCACTGCTGCTTTCTCTCCTTGTGCAGGGTGACAGGTCTTGTCTCTGCCGCTTTGTAGTTTCCAGTAGTGGATGGGGCCTGCTGGATTTCTCACACAGCTCTGCTCTCTGCACAGGCTATGTACAGCACAGTGATGATGTCACTGCCACTTTTACAAGCTCTTATTTGGGTTTGCAAAGACATTTGGTGCTCACAAAATGTAATTTATATCCTGTTTGGCTATTGAGAATTATATTTCAATTGAAGTTTTTGTGGCCAAAGTTCAGCTTTAAAGGGCAGAGTGATTGACTTCATGAATGCCTGCCAACTCTCACGTCCATGGCCAGCTTTAAGGTGGGTCAGTCCCATAGTTAAGATTTCCAGGTGCGTCTACTACTGAATGGTTAGTAGGTATGCAGTACATGGGGATTCTGAGTTCTATAGAGGGACTTTGCTCCTCACTTTTAGTATATAAGCTCCCAGTCTTTTATCTCATCTTTGCTGTGCCCATTATAACGAACATCATTTTACCTCTACAGGGATGAACCTAACCCTTCAACAAAATGTAACCAGTGAGGGCAAATTTATCTTCAGCTTCTCAGCAATAGCTTATTCTATCCTAAAACCATTGTTCCCAGTACATGTGATCATCTTTGCATTATTTATAAAGATCCTGCGTTACCTTTTTGATAAAGTGCATGGTAAAGCTCAAATATTTTCTGCAAGAGAGACAGCAGGAGGTAAGGTAGATATTGTCAAGTGTTATGTCGATAGCATTGCCCTGTGAACCTATGAACCCCTCTGGTTCTTCCACCCCGAAAGATGACCTGCTCTGATGCTGAGGAATCTTCTGCTGAAGTCTGGACTGTAATAAACTCCTTTAGGAATGTCCATCTCCTGGGTCCTCCATGGGTCTCGTTTGACTCCTCACTCTGACCTACATCCATACAACATGTGGACGCCAGCAGGAGGAACCAGTGAGAGTGATGGAGGAACCAGGATATTGACACTCCAGGAAGTGTCAGTTTCAGTTCAGACTTTACATGAAGTAAATTTACATGAAATATTTAACCATGTGGATCTCCATTAATGCTTTCAAAGAAATCTGTGAAGGGAGAGGGGAAGTCAGTGCCAGCTGAGGGGGGATGGAAGACTAGGCACTAGGTATGGTGTGAAGAGTATGTATAAGTAGAGTTACTGTACATTGGTTGAAGGAAAAAGTATCCCTGGTTCTAGGCATGGGGAAGGAGCCAGAGAGGGCTGGACACCAGGAGATGGACCAGGGCACTGGTCAGTTTGTGCCTGAAGGTTAAGTCTTAGATGCCCTCATGTCAGAACACATTGAGAACCAGACAAGCATAAGGCGCTGGTTAAAATATTTATTTAAGAAAAATATAAACAGGAGCATGCAAAAATCATGAACAAGTCAAGGTCAGGAGCTGGAGTGGGTAGTCATACAAGTCAGGTCAGGAACAAGCCAGGAGCAGGAACCAGAGGAGAACGTCAGCCAGGATTGGGTCATACACGGAATCAGAATGCACAGAGCAGCAGGAATGCACTAGCAGGTAAAACCATGCAAAGTCAGACTGGACTGAGCAGTTTATATAGTGAGTGGGGTGACATCATCACTCAGAGACAGGAAACTCCCATCTGGCTCTCTCAGATGATGCTCCCTGTTTGGCCATAAGACAGAGTCTGGAAGTAGTGAGCAACATTACACAGTCTGCTCAGACAAAGGAGGAATCACAGGTGGGTGGAATGGCAGCCAAGCCAGAATGCTGCAAATCATTTCAGTCAGGGTAGAACCCTGACACCTCATTTGGAGAACCTAATGTGCGATGCAGGACATGACTTAGGCCCACTGGCTGAGTGTGCGGCCCTAGAAGCTCCCGGTATTATGAGAGTGACCTTACTCTTAATGCATGTGAGTGCCGCTTCACGTATGACCTTCAGGCACATGGTGAAAGGTGTGGAAAATACTCCATTAGAAAATAAGTAAAGGGCCAGAAATTGGTGTCACACTTCTTAGGGTAAAGCTGTCTTATATTGTCGAGGACAGCGAAGGAAAAATACCAGAATTTTTAAGGCAGGCAATAACACTTAGCTGGAAGGAATTTATTTTTTATTATTGTAGCCCCCATCACCTTCAGTGATGTGGCTACTAGACATTTAGTGATGGCCAGGGCTGTAGTCAGCCTGGCTGGATTTATAGTGGCAATTATATGGTTAATTCCAGGTGTCTAGTATTGCCTGTATCCCCCTGGGCGGAGTGTGACTCTGTCATATTGAGGGACAGCCAATGAGAGACATTGAAGGGAATTTATCAAAACTGGAGCAGACAAAAACTGGAGCAGCTGTGCATGGCAACCAATCAGCATCTCTGTTTCATTTTCAAATCTTAACTGAACAAACTGAAGAGAGAAGCTGATTGGCTGCCATGCAAAGCTGCTCCAGATTTTCTCTGCTCCCGTTTGTTTGCACTGTAGCACAAACAGTAGAGATCTGTTCTATAGCTAGGTATGCTATTGAATGGTTGCCGGTGGCTGTAACCCTCCACCCTTTCTCTGGGTCTCTCAGGCCTTGTTCACACCAAATGCAGAGCAGATCTGCATGAATTTCTGCACACGCAGTGCAGTGGGTTTTGTCGCGCTTTTGCCCACGTTTTTTTTTTTAATTTAAAGTTTAAAATGGGCTTTCAGTGCGTTCCAGGGTGTTTGCATGCGTTTTTGACGTGTTTGCATGCGTTCCAGAGCAGGTGAAATAGGGCCTGCTGCAGTTTTTTGACCTGTTCTGGAAGGGAACGCTGCGATGTGAACGCATAAAAAATGTGGCAAAGAAAAAACACATAGCACCGCATCTGCAGATCTGCACCTGATCCGGACCTGAAAATCATGTGAACAGGCCCTCAGTGCTGAATCTAGGTGCCCATACACTGCACGATTCTCGTACCAGAATCGCGGGAAATCCCACGATCGTACGATAATCGCAAAGTGTATGGAAGGCGTGCGACCGTTTCTACTGTACGGTCGCACGTCTTCCGTCGAACAAGCAGGCTGGAAAACCCGCTGGGAATCGTGCGATTCTAAGCGAGTTAGTGACCTGCTTGTTCGACAACTGCCGAACGGGCCTGTGTGCGCACGCGTACACTGCCCATTTGCAGTCATTGGAAGCCCGCCCCTCATTGCAGTCATCGCAAGTACGATCTGCCTGTCCAAGATGGGCAGATCGTACGTTTTTTAAAGTACTTTACAACCCTCGCAAGACAAAAGTCTTGCGAGGGTTGTAAAGTGTATGGGCACCTTAACATATGGAACTAGCAGGTCATCACCTAAATCTAATTCAGGTGAGTCAGGTTTATCAACTCAACCTAGCGTCCACTGATATCTGACTCCTGTCTTCTACTCCAACCTTTCAAAAAAAAACCTTTGCAGCAAAACTTTCCTTAAAAAGTTGCACAGGATTTTAAGGTTTTGATTTATTTGGGGGCTATATTGTTTTTTATTGTATGTTGATGTGGCCTTTTAGGTTAAACTGTTTATTTTTGCAAGGTTTCCCTTTAAAAAAATAGTATGTTGTTTCAGGGTTTTTTTTTCTTTTCTTTTGGGTGTTTCTTGGTTTTAATATTTATGTTTATAGGACCTTTGACAAGTTTCTTGTGCTCAAAGTACAGCATCGTTTTTGTTGTCAATCTGTTTTGGTAGCTGCCTTTTGTTTGCAGCTCACTGCTACATCTTTTGAAAGAGCTAAAACCAGTGTGGACCAAAGTCACTTCACGCTGTCACCCATATTTACTGTAAACATCCCCCCATCCCCATAGTAAAAATAAAAGTCAGGAATACACTGGTTAGGCCTATTTTCCCTGATAGACGGTTTTCCTGTTGGCAAATATTACCCTACTCTATGCTCTGCAGTTTCATAATTAATTTAGTAAAACACCGGCCTGTGCTTTATGTGTCACTGACCCAGAACAAGTATACATATTAGTGGTACTAATATGCTGTATGTGCATGCTTGTTCCAGGTGAGAGATAGCTAGGCAGCCAGCATTGTCATAAAGATATCGGCATTGGCAGCCTCTGTATACAGTATAGCTGTTCTTTAAGTTTTAGTAACCTCAATCATCTCAGTATGGACAGGGTTTTCTTCCCGTATAAACACTTGGATCTTACTAACAACAGTACATTTTTCTTTGTATTATATGAATATGATCTAAGTAAAGTGACAAAAGATGGCGCAGCATGCTGCAAAGATTCTACCCTACAATGACTAATACTCATTTCATAAATATGTGATCAAAGGAAAATCACTTATGTTGTTAGGTCAGTTTTGATGAAGAAATTGACTACATCAGTTCTTTATGGTCAGCCTATCGTATAAACACCTCCTATTACACCCAGTAATTTACACAGACACAAAATATATAACATTTTTAAGAAGCTTTATTGATGTTTTATGCTTCAAATACACCACACTATGTTATGAATGGCACATCCTGAGGAAGACGAGAAACCTTTCGGAATCTCTAGGGCGATCGGATAACTCCCTGGATCAACAACGATGCTGCTAATCCAGAGGAAGGCGAAAAACCCTATCAAAGCAATTGCTCCGACCGGGAAAAAATTCCTTCGTGACCCTCTCTTCCCCAGGCAGCCTAAATGTTACATACAGTAACTCTAACACTTAAATTAATTGCAAAGAAGGTGAGAATCCGTTTTGAAGGAAATAAATTCCTTCCGGAATTTCTAGGGCGATCGGAAAACTTGCTGGATCCACATCAATGATGCTAATCCAGAGGAAGGCGAAAAACCCCATCAACGCATAAGCTCCGACCGGGAAAAATGCCTTCCTGACCCCCCTCTGCCCCGAGCTGCTTGGTGAGAGGACCGGGCTCCATCCTGTCCAGCTGTAGAGTCAATAAGAAAGTGGCAAAGGTTAAAACAGATATAAGTACAACTATATTATATCATAAACTATTATATTGATAAATATTGGCCAATACAGAGGGCAAGCAGACACTTACCTTATCTTTCATCTCGGCATTCATTTTATCCACCACACCATGCCAGTCTTCCTCTTGGCCGCTGACTCTTCCGAGCAGCTCCTGAATCATGTTATTCAGCTGCTCAGTGGTGGCATCAAAGGTGGCGCGGCTGACTTTGCTCTCCATGGCCTGCCTGTCGGATTTCTAGATGGAAGGAAATGGAATAAAAGGCTTATTAAAAACATCCGCATCCTTATATAAGTATGAATTGTGTTACAAAGACAAAACAGAATAAATAGTGTGAGCCCCAGCTCATAATAACTTACATTGAGCTCGATGCCCACTTGCTGCTCCAGACCCATGTGCTCAAACATCCCGAGCTTCTCGAAAATGGCCTGGTCGATATGAAAAGGTGTTATTAGTATGGAGAGCATGAGAGATGATGCAAATGAAGGGGGATGGGGGATGGATCAATGGGGGAAGTATGAAAACTAGAAGTATAATAGTAAGGTGAGATACAAAAGGTGAGTTAGACATGACATAATAAGGGGGAGACATGATGTCTTTACTTACATCCTTGTCTTTGTTGAAGTCCTCCATCAAGCCTGCAGCACTGTTGTTTAGCTGCAGACACTTTTGGTTCATCAGGAGGAGCTGCTCCTGGGACCGCTTCCCCTAAAAGATGAAAATGGATTTTTAGAATTTGAAGCCATTGTTGACCTTACCAATGTCAACCAATCCAATTCCAACAGCCAAAAGAAAGCAATCAACTGACTGGCTGCATTGTGCTGTTGTATTTATATTGAACTAGGAGTCTGTCCTCCTGGATGTCTCTGATGTCACTGTTAATGGATGCCATCCTTCCATGCAGGTCAGGCATTGTCCTTGCAAGGTCACCTGGAAACAAACAAAAAATATTAGTTAATATAGTAAGATCAGGCTGTAGATAATTTTTATCTAAAACTTTCCCCTGCCGGGAGTCTCAGGAGCACCATAATGGGCCCAAATCGGTTTGGTTCCTAGAGGGCCTTTTCGGAAAACGGCCTCCTGGGGATCCTTCTTGAGGAAAGAGTCATATTCTTCCCTAACCCGCCATCTGTGGCAAAAAAAACCCATCTCTGGATCCTTTGGGCTCATTCAGGATCGGGATTGATCCTGGTTAGGAGCAGGAGGAGGCTTATGGGGTGACGGTGGCGACAGTCTCATCCTCTTTCCGCTGGTTTGAGTGCGTTGGTCTCGATCAAGGGGGGACAACGTGTCCAGAAAGGCATAGGCGTCAGAGGGAGATGTGAACACCTTCTTTTCCCCTGACGCTGTTTGCACATGGAGAGTGGCAGGATAAGCCAAGAAGAATCGGATGTTCTGTTGGAAGAGTGATTTACAGACCTCCGCGAATGTCTTGCGGTGCTGGCTGACCTCCGCCGAATAGTCTGGGAAGAGTAAGAGTCTGTGGCCGTCTACCTGGAGAGTGGAGGTGCTTCGGAATGCCTTGAGGATCAGCGACTTATCGGCATAGTTGAGGTACCCGACTATCACCGCACGAGGGCGTTGCGTCTCCTGTTTCTGGGTCCCCAAGCGGTGGGCCCTCTCCACTACGCAGTCCGATGATAGGCCCAGAAGAGTAGGAATAGCGTGGGAACATAGCGCAGGCAACGCCGCGGCTTGGTAAGATTCAGGTACGTCATCTAGTTTCTCCAGTATCGCTGTTTGCTTCTTGGCGCCCTCTCTTATGTGCGTATGAGCCTGTGCTAATTCATCCTCCAGCAAAGCTATTCTGTTCTCCGCTTCACTAATGTGTTGGGATTGTGCCAGTATGTCATGCCGTAGTGATCGTATACCCTTGAACGGCCAAGTCCACCGCTTCCTGTATCGTCGGTTTGAGTAATCTCGCCATGGCCACGGCAATGGATGCAGGGTCCGTCGTTCCTTCCTCCTCCGATCCCGATTCCTCCATCGAGGTGGGTGGCTGCATCAGCGGTATCTCAGAGGGGTCGCGATCCGGGGATGCGGCCTTCTCATCCGCTTGGGTCCCCATGTGAGAATGAGTTTGGCTTCTGGCCAAGAACCTATCCATGGGGGGTGTTGCTAGTCGTGAGGGAGCAGGTCTCCCATGTGTTTTTCCACTTGGTTTGCGTTTTTGTAAGCATATTTTAGTCCCGTGTGTCGGGTACCTGGTTGTGGGAGATGCCGTGTCCCTCTGCCGGGACATAGGCAGAGAGGTGATCCGGCAGCACGGGCCGGTTGCGCAGGCGCAGACGACAGAAGGCCCGGCAGATTGCGTCGTCGCGCGGGATTACGTCATCACGTCGGAGCGGCGCGGTGACGTAATCGGGCCGGCGCATGCGCAGTAGCTCATCCTCAGCCTATATAAGGCGCTGCAGGGCGCTCATTCAGTGCTGGGTGATCTTCAGCCAGCACTGGATGTTCGTGCTGTGCTTGCTCTCTCTGGTCATTCACCCTGCCTTGCTCCTGTTCCTTGCCCATTGTGCTTCTTGTTCCCTTGGCTTCCTTGTTACCGACCCGGCTTGTTTCTGGACTTCTCTTTGGCCTTATCCTTGCGCTCTGCTGCTCGCTTGTTACCGACCCGGCTTGTCTCTGGATTTTGCTCTGGTTTAACCCCTTGTACCATATTGCCCGCACGTTACTGACCCGGCTAGTCTCTTACGCTTCCTTCTGCCTTACCCTTAAAGCACGGCGGCTACTCTCCTAGGTCACCAAGTAGACCTCGTGACGTAGAGTTCCGCATCTGGCACTCGTGCATCCCCTGCCTGAACCCTACTGTTTTCAACCCCAGTGGTCATCAGACGGGGTTGCAAGGGAGGTCCTCCTCGTCATCTCGGGCTCGCACCACAAACCTAACACCGTGGAGTCGGAGCACGTTACATGTGCAGCTGCTGTGGTGGGCGTCGTAACCAGAAGTCATCAAAATGTGCTTTTATTGCAGTCCAAATCTCCCAAATGGGGAAAGAGGCAGTTATAAAAACCTGATAGAGGTTCCAACCCTTCCCCACGCCATGCAAAACTAAGAACGAGGTTTTGGATGGAGTTGGGCTTTAGAAAAGATTGTTCATTGTTATCTTAGAAGAACCAATGGAACACCATCTATAACTGAAGGTTGAGGTGGACTAACCCTATAAAGAGAATCTGTCACTTTGCCCTGCATTGTTGTCTTGATAGGGCAAACCCTTAGCATATCAACTGATATTTAACCTTTCAGCTGTTGTCATGGGTACCGTGCGCAGGTTTCCTCATCTCCACATCTCCACTCTATGACCAGTCTCTCTCTCCGCATCTCCACTCTATGACCAGTCTCTGTCATCCTCTCTCCACTCTATGACCAGTCTCTCTCCTCCGCATCTCCACTCTATGACCATTCTCTCCTCCCCTCTATGACCAGTCTCTCTCTCCGCATCTCCACTCTATGACCAGTCTCTCTCTCCCCATCTCCACTCTACGACCAGTGTCTCTCTCCACATCTCCACTCTATGACCAGTCTCTGTCATCCTCTCTCCACTCTATGACCAGTCTCTCTCCTCCGCATCTCCACTCTATGACCAGTCTCTCCTCCACTCTATGACCAGTCTCTCTCATCCTCCCTCCACTCTATGACCCATCTATCTCCGTATCTCCACTCCATGACCAGTCTCTCTCTCTCTCCTCCTCTCTCCACTCCATGACCAGTCTCTCTCTCCACATCTCCACTCTATGACCATTCTTTGTCATCCTCTCTCCACTCCATGAGCAGTCTCTCTCTGCGCATCTCCACTCCATGACCAGTCTCTCTCTCTCTCTGCCTCCTCTCTCCATTCTATTTTGCCTTCCCTGGTTCCTCATAAACCCCCTTATCGGCATGCTGATTCATTTTTTTTAAATAAAATCTTTCTATCTTCATTACATCTATCCTGATTCTCTGTGTTTCTCTATAAAATGTAGTCAGATCATGGATGGTAGGAGAGGCCAGCTTCCTGAAAACATGATAGCACCCTGCTTCAGTACTCCCCTAGGCCCTGATACAGGCAGTGGGCTGGCTTTTGGGATAGTTATGCACATATTAAAATGTCTGGGGTGGATGTCAGCCTAGATCTAGATAACATCCACATGTGATATTGAGTGTCCATTATGGAAATAACTGAAATCCAATGATCAAAAGGGGCAATCCTGGGACAGTAAGGTGGGGGAATAAAGTGCTAGATAATGTTGGGCTCTATATGACATGCTGCAGCTTCTAATGCATATTCTGAGAAGCTCATAGAATGCAAGGAAATCAGAGGAAGCAATTTCAGTCCAGTAGAGGAGCCGGTACAACTCTGCAAGACTGGAGGGTTGGCTGAAGTTCAGCTTTAACTAATAAAACTTGGAATAAACTTTTAATCTTCAGCAAATCTTCAGAGTGAGGAAAAAAGAATCAACTTCAGACAAACTAATAATATATAAGTTTACTTATGTGACTTTTGTCCTGAACGGAGTTATCCCTTAAGTAAGCGATAGCAGCTAAGTATTTTAATCATTATCCAGGGCTTAGGTTCAATTGCTTTAAACATTACAATCATAAAGAGTGAACCAAAATGTCAAGTTGTAATTTGCATTTGCACAAATGGAAATTTTATTTTATTTTTATACTTGGATCCATTACAAGTAAAAGCTGGAAGGGCGAAAGCCTTCCCCGGCTCCGCATCAAAGTCTTTCCCACTAATGAAGTCTAATGGAGTCGAGCTCCAAACACCCAGTTTTTTTATTGCAAAAAAGGCAAATACGGCAACTCTGATTTCCAAAATGACCTTTTAGGATTTTTATGATCTTCACACATGGCTGTGTCACCTTTCGCACGTTCCCCCCCATTGCCGAGCATGGAGCTCGGCTGCGTGATGTTTGGTATCAATCATTGTGATTGCTTCTGAGCGGAACACATGTTTGTGAAAATGTTAACGTCATACCTCAAATATTTTAATAATATGTTCACTGAGGCTTAAGTGAATCTCCATGACCATAAAACACCCATCACGCGACAATTGACAAAGCTCTCTGGTTTAAATCTTACCTTTCAAGTGAAGATTATTTTTTTTTTTACTTTAAAGAGTCAGTTAAAAGACAGAAGATGAAGACAGTCAGAAGAGTCAGAACAAAGGCAAAAGAATATATATATATCATTTTAGTAACTGCTCAAGCTGTTCATGTACAATGTAAATTGGCTTTTTTTTTTACCTTTTCAACAGGAGGAACCCTTAAAATACTTTTAAAAATCAGAGAAATCCTACCAAAAATTATCATATTGTAGCCCTGTTTCGTGGGGGGTCAAGTGAGATGACCCACCTGTCTAGAAGATCTTGAGCCTTTGCTAAGTGTGAGTATGGGACTGTAATAACACTTTACTCATTCGTGGCAGTGCCGCCACCCAGCTGGGCCTTGTATAGTTCAAGTGGGACCCCCAGTTGAGATGACCTGGTTTAGTACTCATAGTAGTTGACCTTCATGTAGTAAGGGTAGATGACAGACCTGGAATGCCTTTTTAACAATATATTAAAACAGCAGAGCAGGAATGGTAAAAGTTGAAATACGAGTAGAGTGAGGTTTCTTGACTGACAGTCCCTGCATGGATCTTGAGCTTCACTCACTCTAGTTCCATTAGGACAGAGGTTCTTGTGTCTTCTCTGTACCAGGTCATGGATGCAGCTTGGACCGGTGGAGGTTCGAGTGGTGCTCCACTGTCCCCATTGACTTAGGTCTGCATGGGTGAGGTCTCTTTCAAGAATTCAGAAAAGTTCATAAGCACATGGTAGGCCCAGAGAGCCTAAGCACGCAGGGCTGGGCAGCAGCCCAGCTTATAGTAGCAGGACTCTAGACTACGGAGAAAGAGCCTCCAGTGAGCATGTTCAAGAGTTTTGTTGCAGCCAAAGCCAGCCCACTGATGACACGTTCAGCAGTAATTGGCTAACTAATATGTGGTATTATTACAGTTGTTTGGTACCATTTAACCATGACCTTATGTTAAACATAAACAATCTGCAGTCTCTATCATTTTCTTTAAATGTGCTGGGTGGGATGAGCAGGAGGAGCTGAGCTGCTGAGTCGCTTCTGGGAACAAGATGAGATGAGCTGCTTAGTCACTGCCAGGAGCTGGAACTGAGCTGCAAGAGTCACAGCTGGGAGGGGAGAGAAAGGTTAGCTGAGCTGAGCTTTTAAGGCACTGATGGGAGCAAGATGAGCTGAGGTGCTGGGTCACTGCTGGGAAGGGGGAGCAGGGGGAGCTGAGCTGCTTAGTCACTGCTGGAAAGGGGGAGCAGACTGAGCCAAGTCATTGCTGGGGAAGGGAAGTGAAGCTGAGCTGCTTAGTCAGCACAGAGGCGCAGTGGCGTAACAACCGGGGGGGCACTTGCCCCGGGCGCAGGACTGAGGGGGGGGCGCCGTCACGACCCCCGCTAAACGAAGCCCATAGCTCCCTCTCTCTGCCACATTCATGCGTAGTGGTTAGCGCATCTGCCGTGCAGCACTGGGTGTCCCTGGTTCAAATCCTGGCCAGGTTGCTGTCGCAAGGTGTTTGCATGTTCCCTCTGTGCTTGCGTGGGTTTCCTCCAGGTACTCCGGTTTCCTCCCACACATCAAAGACTAGCTGGTAGTTTAATTGGCTCCTGTCTAAATTTGCCCTTGTATGTATGTATGTGAGCTAGGGACCTTAGATTGTAAGCTCCTTGAGGACAGGGACTGATGTGAATGTGCAACTATGTAAAGCGCTGCATAAAATTGTTGGTGCTATATAAATAATAACAATAGTCACTATTGACAGGGAAAGCCGAGTCACAGCTGGGATGGGGAGCAAGATTAGCCAAACTGCTGAAACTTGAATGACTTCAGTATTTCTGCTGTGATCTTTGGGGATGAATTACTCCACAATACCTGCAGCCGCATAGGTCAACAAGGGCATCTTTAAAAGCTAATTTGCTTTATGTTAACAATATGTCAATATTAAAGGAGAACTATGGGGTTAGGGATTTTCCTCATAGTTTTCCTTAGGGTAACGGGAGGACACAAACTAGCATCCTCCCGTAACCCTAAGCTCAGTATACCGCGAGCTACAACTCGCGGTATGCTGAGACGCCGCAGCTGAAGCGGATCCCAACAATTATGTCTGGATCCGCCCAGCTGCGTGACTGACATCTGGCTCTGCCTATCTAGAGGCAGAGCCAGCTGTACCCGCCCCCTCCCCATCCGTTCTGCCAGTCAGCGCTGGAAGAGCGGGGAGGGGGGAATATAGCCCCTCCCCTGTCATGGCAGAGGGCCGTGACAGCATCGAGAAGTGAGCTAACGCCGGTATGTGTTCGCTCACTTCCCGATCTACTGAGCCGACCTGTGACAGTCTCATTGTCACAGGTCGGCTAGAACAATGAGGTGAGTGAAAAGCACTCCCCTCATAGTTCTCCTTTTAATGTCCATAGTCTAGGCACAGGATCACTTTAAAAGCAGGATCCCAATTGAATCTTGCCAGGTGAACGGCATTCAGCCAGAGGGCAGGGAACTGCACAGGTTGTCAGTCTTGGTCGGTCTGCTGCAGGTTGAGTGAATCAGTTACCAGCATCCCAGCAAACCCTCATTTAGAGCAAACTGACCAGATACGTTTGATTCTCTATTACATTCACTCATTTCGAGTTCCTACCATCTTCCTTTGTGATTTGGTACATTAGCACAGAATGCACAGCCAAAGTGCCCTGCTCATCTAATTGCCTCTGTGCAGTCAAAATATAGCACTGGGTAATAACACTGACACTCTATGACTGCAGGAAATAAAGACAGAAAAGCAAGGAATTATCCGGAGCTTTGACACAGCAGCAGAAACAAACACAAGCAGACGCTTTGGAAAAACCTTCCGTGTACTGTGCATTGTTCACATCATTTCCAACCTATTACAGTTTGTCAAGAGATATAAACTTTTTTTCCCAGCATTGCACACTCCCATTATCTACTATTTCCATCCATTTAGAAAAAAAATAAGACATTTCCAGCTAAATGTGAAGCTAAAAGTCCATTTTCAATACTAAGAAACCTTTAAAATCCCATCATAAAACATTTCCGAGATATTATACAGTGCATTAACTTAAAGAATAATAAATCTCGGAGATATATGGATACAATTTAACTGCATCTTCCTTTTCCTTTGTGTGACCTTCAGGAGATAAGTATAATTTGATGGTTTGTGAAAATTATTCTGAGCTAGGTGCATTGTACAGTGTATGCTAAATTAACAAGCTGATTGCAATTGCCATGCTCCTTCTATCACCTGCCACCACTTCCCCTGCTAAACAAAGGTTACAAATGATTCCCACTAAGCACCAATTTGTCATTGGAGTTTTTAAAGGAGTACTTCATCCAAGACCACTGATATGAATGCGACAAAATGTGGTAGAAAAAGATGGCTATATGGAAGAATATATATAATTGGTAGCACAGCCCTTGGAAAAGTGAAATCAATGGCTTCCTGTAATCATCAATGAGTTTATTACAGCTCTCTACAGGGATTTTGGAGCACTCGTCTTTCCCCAACTGCTCCAGGTCTCTCAGGTTGGAAGGTTCCTTTTCCCAAGTGCTGTTTTGAGATCTCTCCACAGGAGCTCTATGGGATTCAGATCTGGACTCATTGCTGGCCAGTCCAGTACTCTCCAGCGCTCTGTCTGAAACCATTTCTGGGTGCCTTTTGACATGTGCTTTGGGTCATTGCCCCGCTGTAAGACCCATGACCTCTGACGGAGACCCAACTTTCTGACACTGGGCCCTACATTGCACCCCACAATTCTTTGGTAGTCAACATTGCAGCACAACGGACTGGCTCCTTGTACTGTGTCTCCCTCTCTCAGTTTGAGCTCTGTTTTAAAGGTATGGCAAGAGGATGATACCAAATTCAGGTACTTACACTGTTTGTATTTAAACAAATAAGAGCTATATTAATTTGTGTCTTTTATATCTGCCTAGCAGGGCCGTCACCTGTTTTGAGGCTGTTGCCCCAAGTGGCATCTCTTTGGGTTACATGGGGGTGCAGCAAGCACAGCAGCATGGCCGCTCTGTTGCACAATCTTTGTAGTGTGCCCGCTGTTCCCTTTCTGGCCAGAGTGTGCCTGGCTGCTAAGAGCAAGGCATTGAGTTGTGTAATGGCTATACACATCTTCTCATCCAGCTCCTAGCAACCTGAGAGATGCTCTGGCTGGTGTCCCACCCAGATGCTGGCAAACAGTGACATCTCTGGTTGCCAGGAGCCGGGAGATGCAGAGTGATACACATCTCCCTACCCAGCTCTTAGCAACCTGGGAAAGCAACATTCGGTAAACATCTGGAGGGAATGCTAAGAATGATCTGATCCAATACCTGCTTCAGGTCACCTACAAAGTGAAAAAAAAAAAGATTTGTATGCGGTGAGTGTGCACTGCCCAGGGGGGCTTCGTGTGTGACACAAGGAGGATCACTTAAAGCACTAGCACTTTATATAAGGACTTGGAGGATGATTTTTAAATGTAAAACTGTTATTTTTTGCACTCATCACCATATGAGTTTTGGATTTTGATTATAAATAGTCACGAATATTTCACTGTGTATTTATATCTGTGAGTTTGTTTATCCAGATTGTGGCTGCATTATCACAATCATTTTTGGTCATTTTTGCATGTTATTATTTTTCACCTATAATTATAATTATTCACTGTTATTAATTGTTCACTGTGATATTTATAGTTTGCACCGTGATATATATACAATTTGTTCCACTGATTTTTTTTCTCACAGAAGTAATTTATATATTTTGATATATATTTATATATTGTGTTTATCCCTATTTGGATAATGTTTCATCTCGTTTGGGGACACATTGATCACAAATAGATTTTGCTGTGGCACATTAATACCAAATCAAAGAAATTGTTTATATAGATTCAAATAGATATTTAGGCTCGTCAGGGGATTTAGCGCCGCAAAATCATTGTTTATTTATGTGATAGGTGTATAAATGCTATATACAGTGGCAGAACTACCAGGGTCGCAGAGGTCACCGGGGCCTGGAATTCCGCCACTTGGAGGGGGCCCAGGACAGGAGGAAGGGGCCCCTGGTAACCGCTGATTACCAGGATATGTATTATCCCGGTAACCGCTAATGTCAGTCACGGGACCTCTTCCTCCTGTCCTGGGCCCTACATGCTTCACGCTGCTCCCCTCACCTGGTTCTGGGCGCAGCGTGAAGTATCATCCAGCCGGGCAGCAGCCAATGAGTGGGAGCGGTGTAATCCCCGCCCCCTCATCACACAGAACTGCTGCCCAGTGCCGAATAGAGCTGCTGCGGACATGAAGGGGGAGATAGGGAGCTGGAAGTATGAAGGTGACATGGGGTTCGGGAGCGGAAAGCTGGGGACATGAAGGGAGAGATAATGGGGAGCTGGGTACATGAAAGAGAAGAGTGTTTTTTTTTTCCTTGTCTAAATTTTGTTTAGAAAAAAAAATTATCTAATTTTTTTCTTCTTGGGGGGGTGGGGGGGGTTGGGGGCCTTCATGGATTTTTGCATCGGGGCCCTGAGGTCACTAGTTACGCCACTGGCTATATATGCTGTAAATATGCACAACCCAATTCCTGTCACCAGTTTATTTTCAAACGCTAACGTACCGGAGTCTGAAAGACTTCGGTGTTTCCCAACCCTCTACGCTACAGCCAACGACGGCATCCCAGCGCGCACAACACTGTCCTTTGTTCGTAGATAATTCCGCTCAGAACTTCACGCCACACTTGGGTCAAATGTAAATGCGAACAGCAGGAATTGGCTGAATTCTAATTAAAACTCTGATGAGGTTACCGGCGGTCTCATTAAAAAGATTAACACTTGTCACCATTTTAATTCATTTTTGATATATCTAATTTATCAGTGAATTCATAGAGATTCTAATTATTCCATTTACCTGAAGACATTTTTTCCCCGTGATTGTTTTCTTCTTAAAACCTCCTCGGAAAAATTGCAATTTCACAAACTTTCTTTCTCATTCTGGAAAGGATCAATCCAATATTTCCGGCGGTCAGGAGGGCAGCTTAACTAATTGCATTTATAATTCGCTGTTTTAAAGGGCTACTGACCCTAAAAAGTATACGGATGCATTGTGTGAAGGGGCTAATTTTTATAATTTGTTACAAAGTATGTAAAAGGAACCTCACCTGTATATATGTTAAGATGTCCCATTGTAACTAACTTAACAGGCTTGCTTGTATTGCTCAGCTGCGGTGTTACAATAAGCGCTTGTTCACACAATGTCCGGATTCTGTCCAGACCAGAAACAGTTAGCTCCTGCACTAAAAACTCATCACAATGTATCCCTATGTGTTTTCTGGGCTATAGTTCACACCAGCGCAGTGCTTTCCGTTCCGGACAGAAAAAATACTGCATTTCACATTTTTTCTGATCCGGAACTCACTGGAATGCACAGAAACGCGTCAAAAACGTGCAGGAAACGCACCACACTGCAGCTTACTGAAGGGAGACTAGACAATGTCATCTACCAAGCATTGCACGATGGAGTGGGCACTGCTATGTTAGCAACACGAAAATGTGTTAGAAAAGACATGAACTACAAACATTTGAAATATGCCAATTACCTTTCCACAGACATACGAGTAAAGGAAAAAAATGTATCCGGTGAGCTCGCAAATCCTCATATAAACTCCAGAACTGACCCTCAGAGTCCCGGAGCCTCAAAATTGGGTGTACCCAATAACGACGTCCCCTGCGAGCTCGTTGTCTGCAGATTGCTGTAGCCAGCACCAACACCATGCCTACAAACATGTGATACATGTCTGATCACCAGCTTTACATACACAAAGGGAAGTACTCGTAAGGAGAGGCCGGAAGTGACCTCAGAGCAAGAATCTGCATACTGACAGCCCCCCCCTCCCCCACCCCCCCAAAAAAACCGCAAACTAACTGGAACGCATCCGGAACGCAGTAAAACGCATCAAATGTGCTGCACGCATTGCACCGTGTCTGCAGATCTGCTCCAGATCTGGACCAGAAAATGGTGTGAACAAGCCCTTAAGCCCGTGACACACTGCATGCGAAGCCGTGCAGAGCAAAGCAAAGCTGTCAGGCACTGAGGTTCGCATGCAGTGTGTGAGCTGGGCACGGCCAGATGAAAGACTGCATCTTCACCCAATCGGCTCGCGCGTAACAACCGAATGGATTTCGCATCATGACGAGCAGGTTTATACACCGCGAACGTCGGAGTGAGAGCAATAATTTTAGGGCCATTAATCACGGATAACACTAAACTGATGAGCGGTAACAGCTTTTAAAGCGTCGCCTATGGCCAATTTTTGGTGTTGTAGTTTTTTTGACTCTCTGCACAATTTTAAGGCTTGACATGTTTGGTGTCTATTTACCCGACGTGACCCCGACTTTTATGTTTTACCAAAAAATTGGGGTGATAATATATGTTTCATAACATTTCATAAGGAAACAGTTTTTTCCCAAAATTTTCAGTACTTTTTTTTTGATATATAGTAAAAAAATTAAAACCCCAGTGGTGATTAAATACCACCAAAATAAAGCTCTATCTGTCCCCCAAAAATGTCCTAAAATGTATTTCAGTACAGCGTTGCATAACGGAATAAATGTAAGTCAAAGTACCGCAGCGCTGAATACTGAAAAATGGCCTGGCCAGGACGGGGGTTTAAAACCCCGGGGGTCAAATGGTTAAAATGTATTTCCACTTTTGCAGTCAGATTTGAGAAAAACCCTCCATATTTTTGTTACGTGATCCTATTCACACAGCATACTGAAAAATAACTTTTACATTTTTTTTTTTTTTAAAAGCTCTTTCACAGTGAACTGTCCTCAAAAACTTGGGACTGAAATTTGAGGATTGTCTTTATGTGATAAGCTTCATTAACATACAATGGACAAGCCACCTTAGACCCCTCACGGCCCCTCATAACATTTCAAATTCATTTTTTGCAGCTTATCCTACCGTAGGTGAATGGGAACATGTAACAAATACTGTACAACATCCAAGCTGACAAAGTGGAAATACGCTTTAAATAAATGAACCAAACCATTTAACTGCTAGAGCTCCTTCACTGGCCTGAGTAAGGACCTTGTTGAAGAAAACACAGACCACTGTCTGCAGGGGTCCCAAGGATCGCAAAATACATATATTCCCAAGGCCAAATGTGGCCCTGGGACCACAGGTTGGGCACCAAGGTGGCCATAGCCGGTGTAAAGACCAGGCAACTCAGCACAGGGATCTCATGAGAACCCCAAGTGATTTTAGACATTGTAAGGTGGTTTTTGTTCTCCATCCAGTGGCGTCACAAGGGGGGTGCGGCCCCCACCCGGGGGACACCATTGCATTGGAGGACTGACAGTCATTTTGGTGTCACCCCTTTTAAAAAGTCAGGCAATCGGTCATAGACCGAACGCCCGACAGTTTCGGGAGAGAGGAGGGGACCCGGCGACATATCTTATCCCGCCAGGTGAACGTCCCCTCCTCTCTCTGCCGGCATCCATCACCAACATGCCCGCCGGCAGGTATCAATAAGATCGCCGTGCATGCGCGATGACGTCACGGCAGATTGTCACCCGGTAACCGCTCTTGGGGACACCCCTGTCTCCATCTACCGAAAAATTACCCTTACCCAATATTGCTGAATTTAGTTTTTCACGGCAACTTTCTTTGTCTCTGAATTCTCCATTCAGACATCAAATTCTCTTCTTTCTTTTTTTCGCTTTCTTTTCATGCAAATCGCTTTAATTAGCTCCACAACTGCAGCGTTCTAAACACTATTAATAATATAATTATTGTTGGTGGTAGATCATAGCGCCATCAGTTGCGTGGTAATTGAGCGATGATGCGCCAAAGGTTTTCATTTTCTCCCCGTCCCTAATAAAACTGATTAAAGCATTGACATTCTTTTTTTTTTTTTCCTTTCCTCGCTTTTTGCCTAAAAATATCAGCTCTGAATTGATCATTAATTCTGCAGCGAGTCTTGTTTTAAATAAACTCAGGTTCTCCTCAGTCTCTGAATTGCTCATTAATCTTGCCTGATTACCTATTGAACAAAGAATTATATATAAACCTCTTCCACATGCACAGGACAATCAAACAGCGCAGAGTTTTGTATCGTTTTCCCTCTGATAACGACATTCGCGTCGCCGGGGCCGTTTTTATTCCTCTAATAAAAGATGATCAGCCTGTCAATCTCTCGTTTTTGCTAATTCGAAGCTGGGTTTGATTTGTGAGCTTTGATGATGTGAATGTGGAATGTGTTCTGTAGATACAAATGAAAAATATGATATGGTTGTGCTAGAGATAGATAAGCCAGCCACACTCGTTACAATATGATTGGACAATCTTCTTTTCGTTTTCCGATGACTATGAAGTCCAAAGGCCTCTGTGACTGGATAGAAATGGCATGGACTGACTTGGTAGGTCATCTTAAAGGAGAACCATGGGGTCAGGGCTTCTCCCCATAGTTCTCCTAAGGCTGTGTTCACACCTAGGTGTATCGAATATGCGCGTATGTCGCGCATTTCATGTAGCGCAATTCACGGTTAAAAAACGTGTGACAAACGGGTGTTTCCGAGGGCTACTTGGCTGTATCCCAATGGAAACGCGAGACAAAAACGCCCCAAAGAAGCTCTTGTACTTCTTTGGGCGTAGGACATTTTGTAGCACGTTCATATGGCCTGTAATACGCCCAGGTGTGAACCATACCCATAGGAAAAATAATGGGATTTCGGTGTTTGAGTGTTTGCAGAGCATAGGAACGCGCTTCAAAATGCCCAGGTGTGAACCGGGCCTAAGGGTCACGGGAGAACACAAACTAGTGTTCTCCCATGACCCAAAGCTCAGTATATGGGGAGCTACAGCTCGTGGTATGCTGAGACACCGCAGCCGGGACAGATCCCGACAATACTGTCTGGATCCACCCAGCTGTGGGATTGACAGCTGGCTCTGCCTATGCAGAGGCAGAGCCAGCTGTGCCTGCCCCCTCCCCCGTCCTTTTCGTCAGTCAGCGCTGGAGGATCGAAGCGGGGAGGGGGGGGGAAATCCCTGCAGGGAGCCGTGAGTGACAGTCACGGCTCTCTGCAGGGATAGATCGATAAGTGAGTGAGCGACTGTATGTGTCCTCTCACTTCCCGCTCTACTGAGCCGACCTGTGACAGTTTCATTGTCACAGGTCGGCTCAGATTATGAGGCTGAGTGAAAACCACTCGCCTCATGATTCTCCTTTTAATATGCAGTCGGCTAACCAAATTTGACAAGTCTCTCTCTGGTATAGACACAAGAACAGCTTAGCCGTGCGCCACTGACTTATTTGTAAGCAATGACATCATAGTGATCACATGATCACGCACAATGCTTATTGGCTGGTAACAGAACTAGCCTTCTCCGGTGCTTCTCCGGTGTTGAGGAAATTTAATATAGAGAATGAAAACTAGAAAGGGGTTCATATATCTGTTTTATCTGTTTTGAAAAGATAGATAGATAGATAGATAGATAGATAGATAGATAGATAGATAGAGTAGCCCCCATCAGCTTTTGTGAGGTGGCTACTAGACATTTAGTGATTGCCAGGGCTGTAGTCAGCCTGGTTGGATTATAGTTTTATCTGGTTAATTCCAGGTGTCTGGCATTGATTGTACCCACCTGGGTGGAGTGTGACTGTTGTGCTGTATTGTGGGATAGCCAATGAGTGAAAGTGTATGTACAGTTCACCAGCCAATCAATGGGTTTCGCTCAACCAGTGATGCATGCTGGGATACAGGGCACATATACTGGAGGGAATTGCCATGTGCTTGGACTAGTTCGGGAACAGCCATGGATTAGCACAGGGCTGGGTGCTGTCCAGCCACCCCCCAGGCTAGGCCTGAGACTTGGGGGTGAGTAGAGGCTGGAGTGTGGGAAGAGTTTCCCTGGGTCTCAAGTATGGAGGAGGCCTGTGCTGTTCTCAGAGGAGGAGAGCCAGGAAAGATGATGGCTTCTAGGGGTTACATAGAGGTCCTCTGGAGCATGGCTCTCCTGCTGAGGATTTATGCTCATCTGTTACTCTAATTACTATCCGCTGTACCACAAATGGATTTACACTGAGATGCTAAAAAGGTCTGGTGAGTCTGGAGTCTGTGTCTGTACCACCCTGGATGTCTAGGACCCCTATACCCTCTCTCCCCTGGATGAAGATGTTAATACAAGTTATTCATCATTGCATTACTGGAGTGGACATCAGCCTTGTGGGCACTAGAAGAGGGCAGTTAAATGCTAATGTGGCAGCTGAAGACCAAATCCCCTAGACAATTAGTGATGACCCGGTTTATTCTGGCAGCTCCATTGGGGGTTAGTGCTATGATAGATAGATAGATAGATAGATAGATAGATAGATAGGCCCTATAATGAGGCAGCCTAAGATAGTTGACTCAAGTGGCATCTCTTTGGGTCATGTGTGTGTGGGGAGGGTCGAGTTGATCAAGTCAGCAGGCCTCTTAGGCTTTCCTATGATAGCTTGTCTAATGTAAAGCACCAAAATGCTATCAGGTTCAATGTTTCAATGAATATTGAAATAAATATGATGTTTTAAAACTATTGAAATGTTTTTGTACTATTAAATGAGGTACAAATGTAAACGTTTGCATGAAATACAACCCCCCCACCCCTCTAGGTATAGATAGATAGAGTAGCCCCCATCAGCTTTTGTGAGGTGGCTACTAGACATTTAGTGATTGCCAGGGCTGTAGTCAGCCTGGTTGGATTATAGTTTTATCTGGTTAATTCCAGGTGTCTGGCATTGATTGTACCCACCTGGGTGGAGTGTGACTGTTGTGCTGTATTGTGGGATAGCCAATGAGTGAAAGTGTATGTACAGTTCACCAGCCAATCAATGGGTTTCGCTCAACCAGTGATGCATGCTGGGATACAGGGCACATATACTGGAGGGAATTGCCATGTGCTTGGACTAGTTCGGGAACAGCCATGGATTAGCACAGGGCTGGGTGCTGTCCAGCCACCCCCCAGGCTAGGCCTGAGACTTGGGGGTGAGTAGAGGCTGGAGTGTGGGAAGAGTTTCCCTGGGTCTCAAGTATGGAGGAGGCCTGTGCTGTTCTCAGAGGAGGAGAGCCAGGAAAGATGATGGCTTCTAGGGGTTACATAGAGGTCCTCTGGAGCATGGCTCTCCTGCTGAGGATTTATGCTCATCTGTTACTCTAATTACTATCCGCTGTACCACAAATGGATTTACACTGAGATGCTAAAAAGGTCTGGTGAGTCTGGAGTCTGTGTCTGTACCACCCTGGATGTCTAGGACCCCTATACCCTCTCTCCCCTGGATGAAGATGTTAATACAAGTTATTCATCATTGCATTACTGGAGTGGACATCAGCCTTGTGGGCACTAGAAGAGGGCAGTTAAATGCTAATGTGGCAGCTGAAGACCAAATCCCCTAGACAATTAGTGATGACCCGGTTTATTCTGGCAGCTCCATTGGGGGTTAGTGCTATGATAGATAGATAGATAGATAGATAGATAGATAGATAGGCCCTATAATGAGGCAGCCTAAGATAGTTGACTCAAGTGGCATCTCTTTGGGTCATGTGTGTGTGGGGAGGGTCGAGTTGATCAAGTCAGCAGGCCTCTTAGGCTTTCCTATGATAGCTTGTCTAATGTAAAGCACCAAAATGCTATCAGGTTCAATGTTTCAATGAATATTGAAATAAATATGATGTTTTAAAACTATTGAAATGTTTTTGTACTATTAAATGAGGTACAAATGTAAACGTTTGCATGAAATACAACCCCCCCACCCCTCTAGGTATCATGTATGAAGCATGTTACTGAAAAACAACTGAGGAAAATAACTAGATGAGGAAAATAAGAACAGTTTCTGAGAGACCTCATACACGAGGCCCATTATAAATGTAAGCTCCTCAGAACTGGTAACAGACAAGGACTGGTATGAATTGTTCACTAGAATGTTCTATATAAATATGAGACTTCCCAGAATGACATCACTGCCTTCCAAATAAGAAGGAATAGGACCTAAAAGGAAGTATTTTATAATCTCATTAACAGAAATGAGCAAGGGGTGTGTAATCCACTTGGCTGGGCAGAAAGGCCATCGTTATTCTCTCTGCTGGTAGAATATTTTATTATCACACGGTGTTAGTGAGCTGGTAAAAAGAAGTCTAAAGGACGGCTCTCTGGTTCACTGGCTTCCTGTTTGGGGGAAGCACTCTGCATGTTAAGAGTATACAGGTAAGTATTACATTGGACAAATTGAAGTAATTCTGTTACTAGTGACGCAAAACACTGCAACATATTACATTACATTCTGCCTGCCAAAAAAACGTCACACACTCTAATATTTAATTGGACCGCCTTTAGCTGCGATTACGGCACACATTCGCCGCGGCATCATTTCGATAATCTTATGCAATGTCACGACATTTATTTCCATCCAGAGTTGCATTAATATTTCACCAAGGTCTTGTAGTGATGATGGGAGAGTCGGACCTTGTGTAAAGCAGGGTTCTCAAACTCATTTGACTCAGGGGCCACTCGACAATTTTTTTCCTCCCATGGGGCCGACTTGCCAAATTTCGTACATCAAAATAAAATGTAATTATATCCGGTATGCTACTACGGACCCCAATACACACACAATAAGGCCCTATTCATATCTGTAAGTTTAGGTGCGATTAGCGATTCCTGTGTCAGGAACTTGCGTTTTTCTGCAGGAGGAATCTGGTGTTTACAAGTGGCAGCCCATTCAAGGTAATCATCAGGTGACAGAAGTTGCATGTAAATGCCTACCGCATGTAATTGTATGTGATATGATTACATGCGGTAAGAAAACACTCTCCCTGGTTGCACAATCGATGCGTCCAGGGAGAGTGATTGATTCCTAACCGAATGTAATCATATCACGTATCATTACATGCGGTGTGCAGACATTTACATGCAGCTGCTGTCATCTGATCATTAACTTGAATAGGTGATAGCTGTCACTTGTAAACGCCAGATTAGGGATTTGTGCTGCAGGAAAACACAAGTTCCAGATGCAGGAATCCCTAATTGCACCTACAGGTGTTTATGTAACCTAATACACAACCCCTCCCTCCCATACAAAAAACAACCCCTGCACATATTGATGCAGATCGATCCCTGGTGATCTAGCAGTGAGGTCTGCTGCAGACCTAATACATCCTTTCTTGCGGCCGTAACTCAGAACTGAGCTCCAGCCGAAAGAATCTTAGTACCGGGAGGAGCAGCTCTGAGGTCTGCATCCGATATAGATGCAGACCGTGCAGCTGCTCCCGCAAGTCAGGTATGCGGTCTGTGACCGCATACCTGACTTGTCACTTGGCTGCAGGCCACAAAGTACCAGCTCGCAGGCCGCAAGCGGCCTGCGGGCCGATACTTTGGGACAGCTGGTGTAAAGTCTTCTCCAGCACATGCCAAAGATTCTCAATGGGGTTAAGGTCTGGACTCTGTGGTGGCCAATCCATGTGTGACAATGACGTCTCGTGCTCCCTGAACCACTCTTTCATAATTTGATCCAGATATAGTTTTTTGCCGTCAGCAGCTAAGTATAAGTGTACCCCTACTGTTGGCAGATGATGAAGCATTAAAATGCAATGGCAATGTCTTACTCATTGAGTTGCTTTAGGCAGCTTCCTACTGTGTCCATTCATTGGCCTGATCGTACTTCCATCCTCCTCCATCCAAACCATGATTAATAGTTCCAAGAGTTCTCCTTTAATAGATAAAACTCCGGTGATATTCCATGCACTCAGGGCATAGAAAAAAATAAAAAAATCCATATATGAGCCACCTCCTCAATACATAGATTTATCCTAATAATATCATCATTATACTCGCAATTCCTCTTAAAATGGGTAACCTTAATGAGAAATATTTCCTAAGTAGCTTTTAATGACACTTTCTAGGAAATGAAGCTTCTACCTGAGATCAATGACAGTGAATGAAATAATTAGTGTTACCTCTCTTCTTGATGGCAGGAAATGCCCAGAGGATCATTTAAGTGAGATACAGAGGAAAGAAAATACAGCTACTAATACGCTGACCAGAATTATTATCAGGACGAAGGTTTAAAGCAACACAATCAGAAACAAAAACGGTCACGTTTTATGGACAGCTTGGTCTGGGTGGTAATGGGGAGAAAATATAAACAAATATGTGAAATAAAATAAAGGTATTAATTTAATAATTATTATCATAAGTATAAGCCAAGTAGTGATATAATCTCCTATTTCCTTTATTGGAGAATGTTATGCAATTTAGTGATAGATGTAGTGGTGTAATGAAGTGTACAGCGCTAAATGCCCTTCAGGAAATTAGATAACGGTAGGGATCATATGGTGTCACCTCCGTGTCAAGCAATTAGTTTAGGAAAAGTTCTCTGGCTTTAGTGACTTCCCCCAAAAGGGCCCTGAGAAGCACTGTGGCCTAGTGGTTAGCCCTTCTGAGTTGACGCACTGGGGTACTCTGTTGGAATTCTGACCAGGACCATGTCTGCACGGAGTTGCATGTTCTAAAAGTGCTCGAATAGGTTTTCTCTGGTTACTCTGGTTTCCTCCCACACTCCAAAAAAATGTTGATTGGTGATTGAACTTCTGGCTAAATTGCCCCTAGCATGTGTTTATATATGCATGTGAGGTAGGGGACTTAGATTGCAAGGGCAGGGACTGATGTGAACTGCTCAGTAAATGCCTTAAAGTGACATTAACCTTCCTTGCGGTAATCCCGAGTGTGGCTCGGGGGTAAATTTTCCGTACCAAAAGCGGTAACCCCGAGCCACACTCGGGCGTCTTCCGTGTTCCTTCCCTGCGAGCGCCGGCATTGCAGGGGGGTGGAATCGGCGAGAAATTCAAAAGTAAAAAATAGAAAAAGAAAAAATACTGAGATAGCATACCGCCAGGGAGGTTAAACTCTCTTTTTTCCCCCCCCCCAATGCTCCTGTAAGCACTTACCTTATATGATGCCTCTTTCTGCGATCATCATCTTTCTTCCACTAGTTTCCGACAGTCACTCCAGCGCTGATGCCGGTCTCTCATCCACCGCAGACTCCTCGTGTCCCACGGTGTCTGTCCGGTCGTGCGTGCTCCCAGCTGTGTCCATTCACTGTCATTGTGTTTTCTCTCCCTCTACTCAACTGCACATGTGCCCGCACACTTCGCCCTTCACAGACGCTCGGGAGCCTGGAGTTCTTCAGCTGGGAACGAGCGGCACCGAACAGGTCAGTGATTAGGTATTTGCCTCATTTTTTTTTTTTTTTAAATCATGAGGCATATGTCTACTGCTTGTTAGCGTTAGATATATGCCAAAACATGAAAGACTTTAATTCTACTTTAATAAATAATAAGGGTTACTGCCTCCTAGGAACACCTTGTCCCAAGGGTACATTACACAAACACTTTCTGTAGAAGATGAAGTGAAGGTCCAGATTTGGATGTAATTTAGCTTTTTAGCCATGGACTTGATAGGAGGTAGGACAGCAGAAGGTGGAATACACAAAAACTCAATGGGCATGCTCTGACAGCTTCTCAGGCTAGAAGTCACTGGGTGGGTCTCGGCATCTAGAAGCATCACAGAACTTCTTCTGGAGCATATTAGCCGCCGCAAAAGTGAAAGTTCTATTGTTTCAGTGATAACTGTAGCATAGATCAAAATAGGCCAGCATGGCCTACAGGCACATAGTCTTCTCACAGAGGGGTGACATCTTCTGGGACCAGGCTCTAGCCCTAAAGCCTAAAAAAAGAGGTACACAGCCTTGTTACACAACTACCCTTTTCCCTAAGCAGTGGGAAGGGCTCTAAGATATCCTCTCCCAAGGAGGGAAGGACCATTTAGAACAAGGCTCCCCTCTTTTGTTAAAGCTTGGACCAACCCACTAATGACAAACTCACCAGTGAGTTAGCTAGGTGATACGGCAGACAAGACTCCTAGCACCACACTCCCAACACAGGGCTCTGAAGCCTCCCTGACAGAGCTTAATATATGAAGGCCAGAACACCATGTTCCAAGAGACGCTTAACAAAAATGTAAACACTTGCAGATAGCAGTGGCTGGGGAAGCACACATCCCGACATTTATTAACAGTAGATGTCCCTGTTTGTGTGCAGATGAGATTGCACCAGTTTTATGAAACCCATTAAACCCCAAAAGGAAGGCCTGATGATGAAAAGATAAAAAGCCCCATCTGAGTGATATTTAGTGTGCTACAGATTATCAGGTGGTCGGCATCTGATGAAGGGGGCGTGACCCCGGAAACACATCATCACACATCACACAGTCTCCTCTGCTGACACATAGATACGATTGTGCAGCTTCCATAGACTTTCTGTTGGGTCCATGGACTTACTTTTTATATCATTATCATGCTGAATTTTGTGAGTATGATTTGTATCTACCTTTGATCCTGATCTTAATAAATTTGTCTGCACCAGGAAAGTGTTTTTTTTCCCTAGATTTTGCGGTCTCCCTGGCTGGTTTGGGGGCAGCATCCTGCAGACCTTTCTACAGACGTGCTTTTTATTATTTATATATTTTTTAACAGACTTGTTTCTGATTACACTTGTGCTTATATTGGTCCATACTGGCGGAGTAGTCCTTTTTGGCGCTTTTCTGTGTTCATATCTAGATTATCAGAAACAACTGACATTTTTAAAAATAAAATTATTTCCCGCAGCCTCTTCACACTGTTTCCTTTTTTCAAGGCGGGTTACCTTATGGTGACAACAGTGGACCATGTGTGTTGAGACAGCCACTATTTGTCTCCATTCGAAGACTAGTGACGGGGTAACAACCCAGGAGCAGCACAACCTGCTTTAACTCCATGCACAAACAGGTTGCACTGCCGGTGATGTCACTCACAAATGTGCCAATTCTGGTACCCCACCTCAAGTTGAATTTTCAGGAATTCGTCCGAATCCCGAATCAGATCCGAATACGAATCAGATTCCCGAAACGAAACACATACAGGATCCAAATTCCAAAAACGAAATCCGAAACTAAACTAAACGAAAAACATATTTTTAGCCGCTGCACATGTTATTACTCAGAGGATGACGTTCAAATAACAATGTCCGTTTATTCGGATAAGTCGTCACATCGCAATAGCCAACGTTTCGGGGGCCCATCATCACGGCAATAAAGTGACCACATATGACATATGTTATTGATATATAACATCATGCCTTGGAAATACAAAGTTGGGTTTAACAAAAATAGTGTCCAAAGTTTTAGATTTATGGAAATGTTAAAAAACAGTTTTACTAATAAGCACGTTGATATCTACTGTATACTGTATACCTACTGCATATCACATTGGAATGCGGACTGTTACCCCATGCAGACCCAACTGCATTACTGATAAATAGGGCAATATATGTTGGACTTGACTGGTGTTTCGAAAAGAGTATTGTTAAATTTCTTTCTGACTAGTGGAAGTTAAAGTTCCTGGTGGACCAGTAATACCTCTATTACACAGCTTTAGGTTGGGGTAGGGAGGTCCAAAGCATGCGTGAGACTGTAGAGAAGTCCTGGAGGCGAGCATGGGAGGAGTTGATGAGGAAGCTAGAGAGCAGGAGGTCTTGGGAGCAACAGAGAGGACGGTTTGGGTGGTATTGTGAGACGATGTTGGAGACATAGCCAGGGGCAGAGTTGTGGATGGCTTTGTAAGTGGTTGTTAATATTTTGAATATTATGTTTTGGGTGATTGGAAGCCAGTGGAGGGATTGGCAGAGGGGGGTGGGGGATGGAGGTCAGTGCAGGGATTGGCAGAGGGGGGTGGGGGATGAAAGCCAGTGGAGGAATTGGCAGAGGGGAGTTGCAGAAACTGATTGGTTGGTTATGTGGATGAGTTTAGCAGCAGCATTCACGATAGACTGAAGGGGGAGGAGCCTGTGTAAAGGAAGGCCAATGAGGAGGGAGTTGCAATAGTCAAGACGAGAGATAACAAGGGAGTGGATGAATAATTTTGTGGTTTCATTGGTTATGGAGTGGCGTATTTTGGAGATAATATGAAGGTAAGGGCAGCAGCATTTGGGTAGTGTGTGATTTGTTTAGTTCCCAATTAAAATTTGTAAGAATTTTCCGAAATTCAGACATTAGGACACATCCAAATTTCTGAATCCCAATGCATCCAAATGTGTTCGAATCCGAATTTTCCGTTTCCGAATTTTCAGATTCTGTCCAAATTTAAATTAATAACGAAATTGAATTGGACATGTGACTTTTCACAGAACACTTATTATATATGCATAAAACTCAAGCTGATGCTCCAAGATGTGAATGGAGTCAGAATCTTCGAATACCAATCAGGAGCTCCAGAAAGCCATTCAGGTCTGGAAGCCTCAGCTTTATTATTATGTATGTATATGTACATGGCTTCCAGACCCGGATTGCATTCGGGAGCTCCTGAATGGTATTCAGAAATTTGGACTCCCGAATGCCATCCGGGTCTAGGAGCTTCAGCTTTAGTATTAATATCTGTATATGGTTTTCTGTGGTAGTTGTAATGAATATTCGTTTGTAAACTCATCCGAAACTAACGAAAATTCGGATTTCGTCCAAATCCGAAACTCTGAACTGAATGGAATTTTGGACCCGAATCCCAAAATAACGAAAAATCCGAACCGATTCAAATTTTTCCGCAGCTTACGTGTCTATTGGATAGTTATTGGATGTGTTCAAAGTCAAGGATCACTCTATCTTTCTCTTGGTCTCTGCAATTCAGCCCATTGGGGTAAAAAGCATTAAAAGGGTGGTGCCTAGGCAGGGGCTGCAGCATGTACAGATCTTGTCTTACTGAATAAAGTTATTTGTCATTTCTGGTTGCTGTGCTCTAGTCTTTACTATTAAATGGACATTAAAATCCTTTTCTTAATTTGTTTTTATCCATTTAAATGTTAACAGTGCACGCACAGGATTTGGACGAAATTTGTTCCAAATCCGAAATTTCGGATGCGAAATTTCAGATTCAAAATTTCGGATTCGGATGCTTTCGGATGATTTCGGATATGTTATATTTTGGAAATTCGGATGCTCCGAATCTGCGAATTTCCGAAATTTCGCCCGAATTTGCACATGTCTAATTTCAAATAACATGGCTTTGTTTTCTAGCAGGGAAATACTTGAATTTGGATCTCAGTGAGGATCTCAAGTAGTCCACTCTCATTCTGGATACTCTCAATCCAATGGACATGCTAAGAGGGTTATGCAGACTGTATCACATTTTATCAAGCAGTAATTTAGCATTGATTTGTTGATGCTCAATTAATGCTACTTCATTAACAGAGAACATGTTGAAGTGTTGTATGAGTTAATATCAAAACTCCTCCATAATGTACACCTGTTACCTGCCCAGGTGCTGACAGAAATTGCGTCCAGACATACTCTATGGAAAATGACACATATTCTTTAGACTATATCACCTATTGTGGCTCACAAAACCCTGACCAAACAACAGGAAAAGCAAAGATAAAACTGCAGCCGAGGTGCTAAAGGTCTGTTGACTTGAGAGAATAAAAAGAGTAAGAACCCACTGAATAGATGGATTCCAGCAGCAGTCATAGAGGATACATCACAGGCACTTGTGCACTGTGCTGTCAGACCTCCTGGTGAAATGACGGATATCACTTGTAACGGAACAACATTAAACAATGAGGAGGCAGAGGAACTAAAGTGTATGTTTTTAAATTGTTTCTTCAAAAAAAAAAATATATGTATTATATATATATATATTAGTGCTCTATCGGGTTGAGGTCAGGACTCTGTGCAGGCCTGTCAAGTTCCTCCACCCCAAACTCCTCCATCCATGTCTTTATGCACCTTGCTCTGTACACTGGTGTACAGTCATGTTGGAACAGGAAGGGGCCATCCCCAAAATGTTTCCACAAAGTTGGGGCATGAAATTGTTCAAAATGTCTTGTTATGCTGATGCCTTAAAGGAGAACTATGAGGTGAGTGCTTTTCACTCACCTCATAGTTCTAGCCGACCTGTGACAATGAGACTGTCACAGGTCGGCTGAGTAGATCGGGAGGTAAGCGATATGTCATGGAACACCTGAATCCAATGATTTGGAGGGTGTCCGAATACTTTTGGCAATATAGTGTATATATTCCAATGTTTGCTCATTTTAAAAATGCTGCAAATACAGTGTTTTTCCTCTTTAGAAGCATTGCAAATCCCCCCTCCTCCCATCATCTCTGTAAAATAAGGGGGATCGGTTCTGTAGTCCAACAGGGGAGAACCCAGCAAGACTGACAACACTGCTTGGGATTTCAGTGCAGCAGAAGCACTGTAGTCAATTAGAAGCTTGCTGGATTTCTGGTAGATCAACAGATATTTTCTATACTTGTAATGCTTTTAGAGACAAAACATGGGGAAATGTTCATGTGTTACAAAGATGCGCTGAGTATGTTTTTTTTCCAGATTGCCGCTCTGTCAGTGCATCTGTCCAGGTTCTCCTTGTTGCCCTGTTGTGTATCTTCTTAGGTCCATGCATCCAGCACCCAGCTGTTAGCAGAGTAGAGTAACAACGTTGGTTTCTCTTTTTAGATCAATTTTCAGGTTTCATATCCCTAAGGGCCTGTTTACATCTAGGCGTTGCATTATTTGCACAATACCGTGCGATAAACGCATGTTTTTTCCCCAATATACCAAGCATGTATTACTGTGTGGCACGTACGTTGTCTTGACTTTTATTTGAATGGCACCCCAACACACCTTCAAGATGCAGTGTGCTGCAATGAACTACTTCTTTCCACTGCAATTCAATGCACGGTACTGCAGTACTGGCCAGGAGGTGTGTTTTGAGTGCCATTCAATTCAACACTAGGAGTGTTGTGTAAAAGCATGCAAGAGTTGGGCTCTAAGTATTTACAATTAGACAGATAGAAGTTGATTGAGTGGAACATTCACTCATCCAGATTGACACCCACCCATCAAGGCATTTTAATAATTGCATACAGTAACTCCTCCCAAGAGTCAGCCCACTGCTTGCATTGTGAGGAGTACTGAGACAGGGTGCTGTTATGTTTTCAGGAAGCTTTGTAAACCACTCTGCATAGAGAGGCACAGAATAAAAATGCCTTGGTGCTGCACACGAATATTAAACTGAAGGTAAGGTATAGAAGGCACTCAGAGGTCTATCTGAGTATAGTCATCAAATTGTTAGTTTATAACACCAATGTTTTGGCAGGTACCAGCCTTTCTTTCTCAAGGAAACCAGTACACTAACAGTGTACAACCTATATAGGAAAACACTAACTCATCGCCATAAGACTTCACCCCTCCACAGCCATCAATAACCCATGGAGTTGAGTAGAGTCTTATATTGGTTTTATCTCCCATACATTCTTACTATGGGCTACTGATGGATGATAGGGGTACAAATCTTAGGTGATGGGGATGTGTTTCCCAATATATTTTGCACAGCATGTACTGATTGCCTTAAGAGAGGTGGGCTCTGACCAGCCAAAATGTTGGCGGGAAACAAACCCACAATTAGATAACTGTACTCTTGAGGAAGACCTCTGAGTGCCTACTATCCCTTCGTTAGCTACATTGTTATATCCGTGTGGACCACTAAGGCTTTTCTTATTTCGACTGAGTGCTGGTATCAAATCTCGTGGAAGACCTCTGAGTGCCTACTAAACCTTCATTAACTACGCTGTTAAATTCCTGTTGACCACCAAGGCTTTTTTTATTTGGATTGAGTTCTGGTACCTCTGAATGCCTACTATACCTTCATTAGCTACATTGTTATATTTGTGTGGACTACTGAGGCTTTTCTTATTTGGATTGTGTGCTGGTATCTAAGCTCATGGAAGACCTCTGAGTGCCTACTAACCCTTCATTAACTACACTGTTATATTCATGTGGACGACCAAGTCTATTTTATTGGGATTGAGTGCTGGGATCTCATCTCATGGAAGACCTCTGAGTGTCTACTATACCTTCAATAGCTACATTATTATATTTGTGTGCACCACCAATGATTTTTTATTTGGATTGAGATTCTAGTATCTCATCTTGTGGAAGACTTTTGAGTGCATACTATACCTCCACTACCTACATTGTTATATTCATGTGGACCACCAAGTCTTTTTTTATTGGGATTGAGTGCTGGTATCTCATGTCATGGAAGACCTCTGAGTGTCTACTATACTTTCATTAGCTACATTGTTATATAGGTGTGGACCACCAAGGCATTTTCATTTGTATCTCATCTCGTGGAAGACCTCTGGTGCCTACTATATCTTCATTAGCTATATTGTTATATTGGTGTTGACCACCAAGGCTTTTTTAATTGGATTGATTGATGGTATCTCATCTCGTGGAAGACCTCTGAATGCCTGCCATACCTTCATTAGCTACATTTTTATATTCATGTGGACCACCAAGTCTTTTTTTATTGGGATTGAGTGCTCGTATCTCATCATGTTGAAGACATCTGAGTGCATACTATACCTTCATTAGCTACATTGTTATATTAATGTGGACCATCAAGTAGCTTTTTATTGGGATTGAGTGCTGGTATCACATGTCATGGAAGACCTCTCAGTGCCTACCATAACTTCATTATAGACTGTTATGTTCATATGGACTGCCAAGGTTTTCTTATTTGGATTGAGAGCTGGTATTTCATCTCGTGGAAGACCTCTGAGTTACTACTATACCTTTACCATATATATATATATATATATTAGATAGATGGATGATGAATGCAACTTGTGACAAACTGTATGAGAATGTGTGACATTCCATTCACACATCTAGAGTGGAGCAATCCTTGTAGAGTCATAAGACCTGACAACATCATATTTTTGCTTAAAAATTCCTTTCCCCACAACAAATCAACAGAGACACTTCACCACAAGCCCCCCATATGAGTGAAATATTCCTCAGGAGAGTTGCATAGCATTAGACAAGTGTTATCGCTCATTTTATCTTGCGATGAGCTGCCTGAGCCACAATCCTACCTAATGTTCAGCAGAGGGACTCGGCCTTATCATAATGAACTAGGTCACCCGCCCTGCTTTATCTACTTACGTCTCGGTCCGGAATAGACTCTCCGGCAATTTCTGTGCATCGTAAGTGGCGCATTGAGATGTTAATCCATGTAGCTGTTGTATTTTTTAGGTTAAACATCTCATTTCAATCTGGCAAGCATATTTGCAATTGTCTTTCTTATGCATCAGCTGCGGATGGAATTGAGGTCAGGCTTCTATTTCAAAGCGAGCGGTTTCGGAGTGTCGAAGTTTATATGACAATGCTGGGACACTGGTCCAATTCCCGAGTACAATGCCCGCCCAATTAAAGGATTGCTGGGTGACAACTGCGGTATTGTCTGACAAAAAAAAACAAAAATGCACGGAAGTTTTTAGGACGGCGTAGCTCCTTGTGAGACGTTTCAATAAATAGGAGCATGTATGGCTTTTCTGTAGGCTGACAGACCAATAGATTTTGCATTATGCTTGCTGCAGGTTTTTTTTGTTTTTTTTTTTATGCCATTCTTCCTATAACAAGAGTAAAAGAAAACAGAAAAGATTAATCAGGATTGTACTGAGAGTTAAATAAAATGTCAGGTATTCCTGTGTGTTAGTTATGGAGCCGATGTGTTCTGCCACCCTTTTATAGTAAAACATATACTTTGTTCTGTAGGGTATAGTAAAATACATACGGTGTTAAAGAAGCAACCCATGCATTTTAAAACCTTACTCCCGCAGTGATCCCAACCTGAAAAAAAGTAATTTCAGGGAGGTGCCCTTCTCATTTCACGGAGGTGCCCTTCTCATTTCAGTCATTTCAGGGAGGTTCCCTTCTCATTTCAGTCATTTCAGGGAGGTTCCCTTCTCATTTCAGGGAGGTTCCCTTCTCATTTCAGGGAGGTGCCCTTCTCATTTCAGTCATTTCAGGGAAGTGCCCTTCTAATTTCAGGGAGGTGCCCTTCTCATTTAACCGTCATTTAACCATCGCAAGACAAAAGTCTTGCGATGGTTGTAAGGTGTGTGCCCAGCATAACACCTCCAACATTACCAACTTTTAAAGTGCACGTCCTTCTTTAAGTTCCATTGTATCTCTTTTTTGCTGCTGATCTGCTCCGCTCTCTTTAAGCTACTTCCTGTCTACATGCACTCCAGTGTCAGCTGCAAACCATTGCTCTAGACTATGGATGAGCTCAGGCTCAGACTGAACCTGGTCTGAATCTGAGCTCCTCAAAACCAAGGATGTGTATCAGCACGCCAGCATGTGGCCTCTATCAGGGGCATATGTGACAGGGTGACAACGCAGGAGCACAATTGTGATAAAGGACCAGAGTGTTGTCACATATGCCCCTGATAGAGGCCACACGCTGGCGTGCTGATACACATCCTGTCTACATGCACTCATTCCAGTGTCAGCTGCGAACTATTGCTCTGGACTACAGATGAGCTTAGGCTGCAGGCCAGGGAATTACCTGTCCTGTGACTGCATATAAAAAGGGGAGGATGCTTGTGCTGACATCATTGACCTTATATGGCCATATTAGGTCAATATCATTGACCACATATAGGCATTTGGCCATATAAGGTCAATGACATCACAGCATCCTGCTTAATGCTTCTGCGCAGCTGTGGATGGGGAATTCCCCAGCCGCAGCAGAAAAAGCAGAAGAAGCTTCCTAAAGGTGCCCATACACCTTGCGATTATCGTACGATAATCGCGGAAAATCCAGCGATCTTAGGATAATCGGCAGGTGTATGGAAGGCGTGCGACCATTTCCACTGTACAGTCGCACGTCTTTTGTCGAAGGAGCATGCTAGAAAACCCGCCGAGAATCGTACGATTGTCGGCGGGTTAGTGGCGTGCTCGTTCGACAACTGCGGAACGGGCCTGGGTGCGCACGCGGACACTGCCTGTTCAGCATTGCGGTCATCGGAAGCCCTCCCCTCAGCGGGACGGGCTTTCGGTGATCGCAAGTATGATCTGCCTGTCCAAGATGGGCAGATCGTACAAGCTTTTAATTAGCTTGCAACCATCGCAAGACAAAAGTCTTGCGATGGTTGTAAGGTGTATGGGCACCTTAAGAAACTTCCAGTATCTTCCTCGGTTTGAACTCAGGTTCAAACCTGAGCTCATCCCTACTCTGGACTGGCTTCCTAATGTAGCAATGGTGAACCATGCCTGTGCATGTGTGTCGGCACGGAAGCCCGTAGCCTCCATCAGGTGTCCATGGTAGCGTGACAACGCAGGAGCACAATTGTGATAAAGGACCAGAGTGTTGTCACCCTATAACAAAGTTTAGTGCCTGGACAAGGACTTTAATGACTTTTTAAAAAAATTACTTTATCATGTTAGAACTTATAGGAGATTCAGCAATTGGGTCTCCATTTTCTTTAAAGGAGAACTATGGGGTCAGTGTTTTTACCCCATAGTTCTAAGGGTCACGGGAGGACATAAACTAGCGTCCTCCTGTGACCCAAAGCTCAGTATATAGCAAGCTACAACTCGTGGTATACTGAGACAGCAGCAGGGAGGGATCCCGACATTACTGTTGAGATCCACCCAGCTGCGTGATTGACAGCTGGCTCTGCCTATCTAGAGGCAGAGTCAACTGTGCCCTCCCCCGTCCGTTCCGCCAGTCAGCACTGGAGGATCGGACAGGGGAGGTGGGGAATCCCTGCAGGGAGAGGTGAATGACAGTCACGGCTCTCTGCAGGGACAGGATCGAGAAGTGAGCGAGCGACGTTATGTGTTCGCTTACCTCCCGATCTACTGAGCCGAACCTGTGACAGTCTCATTGTCACACGTCGTCTCGAACTATGAGGTGAGTGAAAATCATTCACCTCATAGTTCTCCTTTAAGATTTCTTCCATTATGTCGACTTTAAGCGCTCAGCAGACCGAAGTTTCCCTTTAACAGCAAATCCATTCCTAAGTGATAATCTCGTCACCTGTTTACTGTTTGAGAAAACCGCGGAGTAAGCCGCTATTCCTCTTTAATGAGCGGCATCGTGGCGTTATAGTCTGCGGCGAAGTCACATGAGTTCCGCGCGGCGCCGGAGACGCTCATAATTTGCTTTTAGGAATAAACTTTTCTAAAACTTAAAAACAATTCCTTTTTTTTTTGTTCTCCTTGCGGGCAGCTTTCCACCCAAATCTCTCAAGTTCTTTATCTCACCAAAGAAAAGTATGCAAGTCAGCAGCAGGGGACGAGAGATTGTGGAGGAAATGGTATGCTTCACTTAACACAATGTTTTCTGTCTAGCTAGATATTTTAGCTTAGCTGGTCATCTCTTATAAGAAGGTCCTGTGAAGATGGAATTCTTCTCTTTCCAGTTAGTTACAGAAGATCTGGACGCCGGTAGCAAAAAAAAAGCATTTTCCGCATCATTTTCCGAAGGCCGCTTGGCTGAGGATTGCCTGCCATCTAATGGTGGAGAGCGGAACTCGCGTTCTGTGAGATCTTTCTACGCTCGGGGTTGTCTGTTCGATACGTTGGGCACAATATTTCATGTAAATTCAGAGTAAGGTAAACTCATCTGTAGCAATTTTTTGGTGGAACGGAGCGCAGGAAAGCTAAAATAAGGTAATTGTACGATGCTAGGGCGAGATCAATTCAAGGCGCAGTCCACCTTTTAGACTATGTTTTACGCTACACCCATATACTGAGTGTCATCTAAGCATGGTCACGTTCCCCAACTCCAAAAACTCAACACACTCCCTAATTTTTTGTTATTATTATTATTATTATTATTATACAGGATTTATCTAGCGTCAACAGTTTGCGCAGCGCTTTACTTTCTGTTACCCAATAGCTACATTAACAAATGCTGTAAGTCTATTTACTTACAGTAAATCCCAAATTCATGTACCTCAGGGGTGGTTTCTTTGCACTGGCTGGTCGCAATAATGGGCACCAGTCACTTGGCTTAGATTTTCAACCACTTGCCATCCGGCTGATTGTATTTAAATGGCCGGACGGCATACTCCTGACGGCAGGTGGCCATTTTTAAATGTCCTTTCCCGCCACTCCACTCATGAGAGCGCCCCTGCACACATTGTGTACAGAAAATCAAAGGCTGTTGCATACAAGCATTTGGGTGGCTATAAAGGGTGCCCCCCCCCTTTGCTGCCGCCTATCCTGGGCTACGCTGTCCTCTGTGCAGGCCCAGAACCAGCACAGCGGGTCCCTGTAGCTGGATCAGAGAGAAATCAGCACACTTTTACTGACTGATCTCTCCTCCAATCACCGGACAAGGGAGTGATACAGATCTCTACTTCAGCTTCTTTGGGGTCCCTAGGTGTCATTATGGGTCTTTAAGGGGTCATTGATGTCTCCAAAAAAGAGGACCTGTCACATCCTTCTTGCTATCACATGTTAGCCCTTAGATGATAGCAATAAAGTTAAGTGTAAACAAAAAGTTTTAAAAAGTGGCTTATAAAATAAAATGTAAAAAAACACAAAAAAATGTTTTAAAGTTCCCCCCCCCATCCCCATGTACATGCACATACAAACACGCGTTGGGTGCGCCTGTGTGCCAAAAAGCCGATTGCGCCACACATATCGCCGCGAACGTCGGAGTGCGAGCAATAATTGTAGGGCCATCAATCACTGTTAACACTAAACCGATGAGCGGTAAAAGCTTTTAAAGCGTTGCCTATGGCCAATTTTGAGTATAGTAGTTTTTTTTTTAGATTTTGTATGGTCGCGTGCATTATTTTAAGGCTTGACATGTTTGTGTCTATTTACCCGACATGAGTCCATGAACCCATCGCACTCCTGACCGCTTAATCCAAAGAAATAACAAGATGGGTGCTGCGGTGATCAACGGATGGCAACCGTTACATACATAGGTAAAAGCAGGAACACCGGCACCCCAGTTGCAGTGAAAACACGAGTGTTTATTGACGTGGTGCAACATATCACACTAATGCAACAAACGTTTCGGGGGTCACACAGGATCCCCTTCCTCAGGCTAAGATATGAGGAAGGGGATCCAGCGTGACCCCAAAACGTTTGTTGCATTAGTGTGATATGTTGCACCACGTCAATAAACACTCGTGTTTTCACTGCAACTGGGGTGCCGGTGTTCCTGCTTTTACCTATTTACTTGACGTGACCCCCTCTTTTATATTTTACCAAAAAATTGGGTAATAATAAATGATTCATAACAGAACGTAGAGAAAACATTTATTTTTTCCACATTTTCAGTACTTTCCTCATATATTCATATATATATACACATACATACAGTATATACATATTGTGGTTAGTGTGTGGCAATCCCACAAGAGAACTGGGGGTCACCCAGGACTCTCAGACAGAGGGGCTGAGCGGTTCCAGGAAACATTCTTGTACTGGGAAAGAACTGGGAGATTTCGAAGAGAATTGGGAGGGATGAGATCTCCATTCCTGGGTGTGTGGTTTAGTAGGGGCCAGCACCTGGTGATTGCGCACAGCCCTTAGGCTTCGTTCCGGTCCGTTTCCGGACCGGAACGCACTGCCCACATTGCGGCCGGCTACCTTTTTTGCTGGGCAGGAGGGGGCCTGGCGGGCCATTCAAGTGTTGTGCCTGCAGCCCGTTCCGTGCGGCGCGATCAAAATGTTGCAAGCACTATCGCACTGCACGGAAACGCACTGCAGGCACAATGTGCCTTGCTGTTGACCGCAGGGCGTGGCCAGGGTGCTATTCACTTCAATGGCCCGCCACGCCCCCTCAGCCCAGAAAAAAAGGGAGCAGTTAAAAACACGACTTATAGCTGTAAGAAGTTTGAAGCTTGCAGGGCATGTTTGAAACTTCACCACAAGCTCTGTGCAGAATTTTGGGTAAAATGAAGGAGCCTAATACATGGGTTGAAGGAAGAGACTTCTCGTAAGCCCCACTATATTATAGCAATTCGAGTAAAGAACAACAGTTTTTAATATTAAATGAAATAAATCTAAAAATAAGAAAAAACATTTTTAAGTCCCCCGCGAGCATGTGCATCTTCACGTAAACACGCGTCGGGCGCGCCTACGTATGAAAATGACGATCACGCTACACTTGTTGGGTATCGCTGCGTACGCCGGAGTGAGAGCAATAATTCTAGGGCCAATATTTATGCGTTTCTCTAAACTGATGACCTGTGAGGGCTTTTAAAGCGTCGTCTATGGAGTTTTTGTGGTACTGAAATCTGTCGCAGTTTCATGGATGCACGCAGAATTTTTAACCTGGGCATGTCGGGTATCTATTTACTTGTTGTAACCTCATCTTTTATATTTTATAAAAACAAATGGGTATTTAATTGGTTTTGGGGCACTTAAGGGCATTTTTCACTACATTTTGGGGTTTGATAATAAGTTGCGCTAATATCGTGCAACATAAACATTTTAAACTGCCGACATTTTATTCTACAGGGTCTTGGCTTTCAGAAAATATATAATGTGTGTGTGTGT
>NW_017306326.1:354502-361583 GCF_000935625.1 Nanorana parkeri | reverse complement strand
ACAATTTTTAACCTGGGCATGTTGGGCATCTATTTACTCATTGTAACCTCATCTTTTATATTTTATATAATAAATTGGTATTTAATTGTGTTTTGGGGCATTTAAGGGCATTTTTCACTACATTTAGGGGTTTGATAATGCCTTGCACTAATATTGTGCAACATAGAAACTTAAAACTGCCAACATTTTATTCTACAGGGTCTTGGCTTTCAGAAAATATATAATGTGTGGGGGGGTGAAGTCATTTTCAGGCCTAAAATGTGGATTATATCTTGGGTACAAAAAACAGAAAAAAAGGCCTCGGTCACTAAGGGGTCAAAGGCCAATTTTGGGTATGGTAGTTTTTTGGGGCACGCAATTTTAAGGATTAACATGTTTGGTATCCATTTACCCGACGTGACCCCATCTTTTATATTTTTACCCAAACATTGGGTAATAACAAATTTTTTTATAATAAAATGCAGGGAAAACAGAAGAAATAAAGTTTTTAAAAAAAGCAGACGAATGCAGCCGCTACCTCTAATGACTGGTAAGTTGCTATATATTAAATGTTTCGTTCTTGGGGTTAGATAAAGTTTAAATATTTTTTTTCTTCATTTAATTTCCACTCACAGCAGTTGGAATGCACCAAAATTCTAACCAAACTTTCCACTGAACTTCCTCTACATCCAGCATGAAAAATTCCCTTGCGATGGTATGTGATGTGTAGTCTCATGCTAGGGGGAAGTGATACCTCATCGCCTTGCCATTTGTAGCACCGCATCATTATGTGGCGGGATTGATCATGTGCTGATTGTAATTACAGCCAGAGCCTTTGGAAATCTAATTAGAAATGATAGTTAGGGGCCGGTGTAGCTCGCCTGCTTTACAGATCTGAGAGAAAAGGGGGGGGAAAAGGGCGATCGCACATTTAGAATCTTTCCAAAATGTCGACTGCTTGTCAAATCTTCTGCTCCGGAGCGCCGCCTTTCTCTACCATAATGTAGCAAAGTTACTTCTACACATAGGGCTGTTAGTTTTGGACGCCGTTACTATGGGCACAAGATAACTTTAGGGCCTGTAGGTCAGGTGATCAATTACATTTTTGGGGCTCAGTTAGTCTGTCTGTTTGTGCTGCTGCTGGAGAATTTTTCCCCCACTTCCTGTATGGTGACAGGAAGTGAGGGGAAAGCTATCGATAGCAGGAAAAACCCAACAGAGGTTCCAATCCTTATCTACTCTATCAATAAAAAAATGTAATTGTCTATATCAAGTTATCCTCAAGGTTTGCAACAAAAACTCTTTGACTTAAAGTGATTTTAAAGTCAAAAGGTTTTTAGGCTCTTTCAAATGCTGATGAAATCACTTACAATGGATGGTGCTCCTCGATGATTTATACGTTTCAGTTTTCCGGCAGAATCAGCTTGTCACCTGAGCATTGGCCCTGATTTCTGTTTTAGGGTGGCTCCTTTCTCTTGCAGGGTCCTATGGAGCCACCCTTATGTGTGCTACTAAGCTGTGTGTGTCTCTAACAAACTAGGGATGCACCGATACCCGTTTTTCTGCATCGAGTACGAGTACCGATATTTATCTTTCGGTACTCGAGATCCGACTTTCTACTGAGACTGAAGCGGGTGCGTCCTGAGAACGTGTGCATGATGACATCATCGCGAATGCGCAGTGATCTTATTGATACCTGCCGGCGGCCATCTTGGTGATGGACACAGGCAGAGAGAGGAAACTTTGACCGAGTGCCTGACTTTTCAGAGGGGGTGACACCAAAATGACTATTAGTCATTGTTAGTCATTTTGGTGTCCCCCCCACCTAGGGTGTCAATTGACTGAAGGATTTCACTGCTTCTCTTGTGATGTTTGAGAAAAGTCCCGACGACGACCCGTCCGAACTCAACAAAGACTTGCCGCAAAATGGCCAGAATGTAAACAAATGGGCGGAGCCAGCAGTGAAGTCACGGGGGGCGTTCCGCCCATTTGACATTCTCAGCTGTCATTGAACACAATAGCATTCGGGAGCTCCCGTAATACTATTCATAAGGCACCTCAGCTCACAGACCCGAATGGCATTCGGGAGCTCACGAATAGCATGGCAAAGAAGCTCATGTACCTTTTTGTCAGGAAGCCCGTACGAAGTAGACTCCTTCTGAGCAGTCCACTTCGGGCCATGCACTTTCGTCATCCGCGTGCACGCGTGCGCGCATCTACGAGGTATTGTGTCGCCAAACGGGCTATTTTAGCTCAGCCCCTCCATGTCTCCAGTGCTGAGTACTCTTCAGCTGTGTGCCTTGTATCCTGTGCCGGTTTCCTGTCGTGTTGTTTCTTGTTGCTGACCCCGGCAACTCTGCTGATCATCCAGTATCCTGACCCTGGCTCGTCTGACGATTCTCCTGCTTCCTGCCTGTACCTGCATTGCCTGCACGTTACCAAACCTGGCCTGTTACCCGACTACGAGCTTGTCTCTTATTGCACTACCTTCCTGCCTGCACATTACCGAACCCGGCCTGTTACCCGACTACGAGCTTGTCTCTTACTGCACTACCTTCCTGCCTGCACATTACCGAACCTGGCCTGTTACCCGATTAAGAGTTTGTCTCTTGCTGCACTACCTTCCTGCCTGCACGTTGCTGACCCGGTCTGCCTGACTTCGAGTATCTTCTATCTGCCTCTTTGCTGTGCGTTTATATTCCGTTGTACAGCGAAGCAACTAACGAACTTGATCCACACACCCAAGTCTTCACCCGGCACTCGTGCCCCGCTGTGCCCCAGAGTACCTGTATTCATTATCAGGCCTTCTGGGACCAGAGTTGCAAGAGAAGCCGCCCTCGTCATCTCAAGCTCCATCAGGTACGTGACACTTTTTGAAGTTTCGAGCGCCACTGTTTATTACTGCAGGTACATAATGTGCATCTTGTTTGGCGCACTTGGAGTGCCATAGTTAAATAGCAGCACCACAAGAGCGTCACGCATTTTTCACATGAACGCGTGCTAAAAAGGGATTGTGAATGCTTAGGGTTACAACAGGCCAACATCAAAGGCAGGTTTAAATGAGTATGACTTATTTGTACTTGAATTCCACATTTAGCCTGTAATGCTCTTTTAATTCAGCCATTTTCTAATGCGGGATCATTATGTCTGACTTCTTTGCTCCACATTATCATAAGCTCTTCCATCTCTCCTCCTTTAAATCCACAGTAATTGATCACCGCGCGCTACCTAGCAAGGTGCTTAAGCCGCGGGAAAGGGTGATAAATTCGCCGGTGTTGGTCGGTCGTTGCTTTAAGACGACAGTTGACAATAGTGACACTTATTGCCTCTTTTTGGGGGGGGGCTGCTCATTGTGGACCGTTTCCAAATGATGGAATGAAGTGAAATCTCTTTAATTGTGTCCGTATCACAGATTACGCCGAGCCGAGAAAAAACAAATCTGTAAATGATTTCTTATCCATTGTTTCGGCTGTGTGGGGTGACTCATGCACTTGCATTGTTATATAAAGGAAACAAACACCGGGCGCCTTTCCTGGTGCAATGAAACCTTTTAATTGGTATAAGGGCTAAGTCACACTACATGCAGTGCGTTCCGGCCCGATTTTGGCCGGAACGTACTGCCTCCTAGTGGGGTAGGAGGGGGCGTGGCGGGCCATTCAAGTGAATGGTGCCGTAACCACGCCCTCCGGCCGCAATGTGATCCGCCGCATGGGATTGCAAGGCACATTGTGTCTGCGGTCCGATCCTGTGCGGTGCGATCAAAATGCTACAAGCACAATGTGCTTTGCGATCCCGTGCGGCGGATCGCATTGCGGCCGCAGGGCGTGGCTATGGTGCCATTCACTTGAATGGCCCGCCACGCCCCCTCCTACCCTACTAGGAGGCAGCCACGCCCCCTCCTAATCCACTATAATGCGAGGCAGTGCGTTCCGGCCAAAATCGGGCCGGAACGCATTGCATCTAGTGTGACTGAGCCCTAAAACATATACAAAGATATATACCGTGTCTCGCCGATAAGACACTGTCAATTTTTTTGGCACAAAAAAAAAACACTAGGCCTTATTTTCGGGGTTTTTTTTTTTAATGTACAACAATCCACACTTATTCATATACAACAGTCTACATGTATGCATGTACAAAAATATGGTGATCAGGGCAATCAGGGGTGCCATACCATTCCAAGAGCAATTTGCTAACCAATCGCTGGCCAGAATGAGCGAAGCGCACTTTCACTATGGATTCCTCACAGGCGGAGTGCATTTGGTATCACTCCGCCTGTGACAGAAGCCGGCGCTATAGAGGAGGCATCGGCTTATGCGGCTCTGCTCCCTCCGGTGCCGCCTCACTTTCGCAAGCGCTGGCTTGGTTGGCACCGCTGATTCTCTCCTGCCTCTCCCGCGGCTCTTCAAGTTCCCCCTTATGCCACCACAGGCCCTGAGAATGGTCACAACTAGGTCTTATTTTCGGGGTCTTATTTTACTTTACATTTGTTCTTATTAACTGCCCTGATAAGGACGTAAGTAAGAGGACAATCACACAAACACAAGTAAGTAAGAGGCAAAATCACACAAACACAGCGGAATGCGTTTTCGGGGCACACCCCCTTCTTCTTCTGAAGAAGAAGGGGGTGTGCCCTCGAAACTGCATTCCACTGTGTTTGTGTGATTTTGTCGATCTACGGATCCTCTGGATTGTCCTCTTACTTACGTCCTTATCAGGACAGTTAACCCCTTCACGACCAACGACGTACAGTGTACGTCGTTGGCATCGGGGCTGTTTAAACAGACTCCCGGCGGCTTTTGTTTAAACTTGTAAAGCCGACTGTCGGCTTTACAGTAGAAGCGATTCTGGCGACTCAGCTGTCGCCAGATCACATCTACAGCCCAGTGAAGGGCTCCCCCCCCCTACACCCCCGACGTTTTTCCCGGGCTCCGTTGCCCCTCCTACGGGCCTGGGACCAGCTGTGGTGTCGGCGGGAAGCCGGGGAGGAGATGGACGTACATCCGTTCGTCCATCCCCTCCCCATTCTATGAAGCCCAGCTATAAGCTATTGAAGTGCGATCTGCACTTCAATAGCTTATTTGGAGTGTAAAGGTGACACTGGGGGTCTTTTGGACCCCTAGAATCACCTTAAAGAGTACCGGTCACCACCATCTGCTATTACATAGGGGGGCTTGTAAGCTTTGAAAGAGTTGTCTATGGACTTTTTGGGGTACTGAATTTTGTCGCCGTTTCACGGACGCACACAATTTTTTACCTGGGTATGCTGGGTATCTATTTACCTGTTGTAACCTCATATTTTATATTTTATTGTGTTTTAAGGCATTTAAGTACATTTTTCACTAAATTTTAGGGTTTGATAAGGAGTTGCGCTAATATCGTGCAACATAAAAATTGTATTCTATAGGGTTTTGGCTTTCAGAAAATATATAATGTTTGGGGGTTTTAAGTAATTTTCACGCCTAAAATGTGGAATATAAGATGGGTGCAAAAAATGAAGAAAAGAAAGGGCCTCAGTCATGAAGGGGTTAATAAGAGCAAATGTCAATTGATGCCTTTACCCTTGCTTTCCTTGTGAGTACATATATATATATATATATATATATATATCTTTGTATATGTTTTAAACTGATTAAAAGGTTTCATTGCACCAGGAAAGGCGCCCGGTGTTGGTTTCCTTTATGTTTCATACAGTGCACCTTGTCTGAAACAGGGACCGCAAAAAGTATCGACCTCTGATCGTAAGGAGGGTTCCATCTGGCACTGGTCTGTGTGTGTGTTTTGGAACTTACATTGTCATATTAAAGAAATTAGATAATTTGTTGGCATTTATCGGTGCTCCCCTTTTGAGATAAAAGATCCCCCCCAAAAAAAAAAAAAAAACATAACGGTAAAGAATTGTAAACTGTGTTTGGATTGAAAACAAAATGCACCATAAGGCTGGGTTCACACCTAGGCGTATTGAATATGCGCGTTTGTCACGCGTTTTTACCGCGATTCACGGTAAAAAAAATGCATGCCTAACACGCGTTTCTGAGGGCTACCTGGCTGTATCCCATTGGATACGCGGGGCAAATACGCCCCAAAGAAGCTCCTGTACTTCTTTGGGCGTAGGGCGTTTTGCAGCACATTCCTACGTGCTGTAAAACGCCCAGGTGGGAACCATGCCCGTAGGCAAACATTGGTTTTCACATGTTGAGCGTTTTACAGAGCGTAGGAACGCGCTGTAAAACGCCCAGGTGTGAACCAGGCCTAAAAGTACGCAAAATCTGGAGGCACCCCAGTCTAAGATGTAAAAAAAACGTCATTGTAAAAACGCAATGAAAGAAAAAAAAAGAATTTGAATGGCATCTACAAATTTCATACCAGAAACTTATTCCAGATAGGTGTCTGGTATGGATCCAGAGCCCATTCACACCAGGGCGGTTGCGGATCAGCACGGTTACCGCATTAATCTCGCAAAGGGAGGTTTTGGGAGTTTTTAATTGCGTTTCAGCGCTGAATAGCGGTTCAGATCGCGAGGTCACATGAACGGTCCCCATAGCAATGTATGGGATCGTTCATGTCGGCGGATCCGTGCGGCCGAACCACCCCGGTGTGAACGGGTTCTCAAATGGAAATCTCCCTGCTAAAACAAAAAAAGGAGGTCCCCCTTCAAATCAGGAACCCCCCTGCTTTCACAGCAGAGTCATCAAGAGTCTGCATCAGATCAGAAGACCCCCCTTCACATCAAGAGCCCTCCTCACATACATCAGAAGCCCCTCTTCACATCAAGAGCCTCTGTTGTAACATAAAGCATAATGTACAAAGTCAATGGGTTGCTGTGTGTAACCTACAAATCAGCGTATACTGTGTAACAGTCTGCAGTGTGCAACGTGAAGCATGATGTAAAAATTGCAGGGGGGCTTGGTGTATAGGATCTACAGCACAGGGTACAGATTGTATGTAGAAGAGTATGTAATGTACAGCTCAGAGTACAAAGTGCACTGGTTCAGAGCAGGGGCGTCCCCATAATGTGGCAGCTCGGGATTGGGACTGTAGCCACCGATGGCATCTCATTGAGGGAGGGCAGCACGGGCAACAGCAGCAGCCCCTCCCCCCT
>NW_017306326.1:341296-353885 GCF_000935625.1 Nanorana parkeri | reverse complement strand
GTCAGGACAGTCCAGGTTTTGAATGCTGTGTCTGGGTTTCATGGCAGCTAAAACCCGGGCACATGATGTCAGGCAGACGCGGGCAACCAAAATTAAGATAGGGGCTACTGGCCCCCCACTAAAAATAGGCTTGACTGTGATATTTACATATGAATGGGTGACACTATTTACATATGAATAAGCCGGGACTTATTCTCCCCCCAAAATTTCTGTGCGTCGCTAGCTGGAAGAAAATGTGGCAAACCTTTTTGGGGCAGATGCGGAGAGGGGCAGATGCGGAGGGTCTCAACCGGGGGCAGATGCAGAGGTCTCACCAGGGACTGATGTGGGCAGCAGGGCACCATTCCTCCAGTGGGGGGCCTGGGACCAGATCTTAGTGGGACCCCCCCGACTCAAGGCCTCGTGCAGCCACACCGGCGGTAGGTCCGCCCTCCAACTGGACATGCCCCCCTCCCCACCTTGGAGCTCTTCTTGGCCGCTTCAAAATTACCGGATGCGGCTCTGTTAAAGCGGCGGCAGTATCTGGTGAGCACAGGAGGCGGACGACACTGCCATTACTGCTTTAAAAAAGACGCGTCTACCTCCAAGTGGGCTGTAAAGGGCAGTGGGGTGGGGGTCGGTGACGGGCCCCCTTCTGGCCGCGGGCCTTCGGGCAGTGCCTGACTGCCTTATGGTCAGTCTGCCCCTGTCTGTACCCCCTTAGGTTCTAATGCTGAATGTAGACATATGTGCAGGGCTATGGCGAAGAAAAAGAAACAGAATAAGGCCAGATATCTTCCTATGGATGTATCACACTTCCGCAAAGGGTCCCGTACATCTTAACTTCATTGTAATCAGCACGTAGCAATGGGAGATACAATCTTTTAATAGCGTGCTATCGAGCTTCAGCTTTGGAGATACGGAAACAAATAATATTCCAAACACAAGTTTTTTAGGAAAAAGCAATTATGTATTTAGTGCTACGGGCAGTCTGCGTGTTATAAGGACGATAACGTGGAGATATAAAAAATAATAATGACTCGTTAAAGGAAATAAGGACTTTAAATGATTTTTTAAATGATGTGATTTCAGAATTAACTCTTTCAGCAGAATGAGACATATTAGACATTCAGGGGTTCAGAACTAGTGACTTGGGGGCCACACGTGGCCACTCAGCGTCCCCGAGCAGTGGTGCAGAAAAGACATGTAAGCTGCGGAAAAATTCGGTTCAGTTCGGTTCTGATATTTCGTTATTTTGGGATTCGGGTCCGAAATTCAATTCAGTTTGCGGTTTCGGATTCAGACGAAATCCGAATTTTTGTTAGTTGTAGAAAAGTTCACAAACAAATATTCATTACGACTACCACAGAAAACCATATACAGATATTCATACTAAAGCGGAATCTCCTAGACCCACATGGCATTCAGGATCCAAATTTCCGACGTACCGGTGACGTGTGCCACAATTATCAGAAAGTCGGTCGGCAGATCATGACCCGTCGCCCGGCTTTCTGATTGCCTGTGAAGCCGGTGTTCTAGCTCAAGAACACCAGCTTTACTTTCTGAGGCTGCCTGGCTTATTGACCAATCAAGAAGCCGGGCGGCGAGTCATGAAGTAAGTCCTGATTGGTCAGCAAGCCAGGCTGGCTAGCAATAAGTGAAGCCGGCTTCCAAGCCAATCAGGAAGCCGGATGGCACGTCATGACCCGCCTCCCTGCTTCCTGATTGGCTAGGAAACCGGCGTCACTTTTTGCTAGGTAGTGTGGCTTCCCGACCACTCAATAAGTCAGGACGTGCCACCCAGTTTCCTGATTGGTTAGGAAGCCAGGCCAAGTGAAGCCTATTTCCTAGCCAATCAGGAAGCCGGGATTCCCATAACCCAACGCCCGACTTCCTGATTGGAAAGGAAGCCGGCTTTATGCTCCCTTAGCTCTTGCTAATGGAGATATCCCTCTAACCGGAAGTTTCGGTATCGGAGGTAGTATCGGAGCATTTGGGCAAATATGAGTACTCGCCCAAATAGTCGGTATCCGCATCAATACCGATACTAGTATCAGTATCGGTGCATCGCTACCAAAAATGATTAGTTTAACCCAGAAGTGTGTGTGGTTACCATTACTTTTCCTTTTATACTGTAATTAAATAACACATTTTCATAGATATCTTTAAATGGGATTTGGTTCCAAATGAGGGCCGGTCTCTACCAATGAAAGCCAGCCTCTACAGATGGAGCGGTAACATGTTAACATCCACTTGGCCACCTCCCCAACCCCCTCCCAAAATGACCACTGACTGACAGTACCCCATGCCCCAGAAAAAACAACTATTCTCTCACAGCACCTGCACCCACCCGGAAACAACTATTCCCTAACAGCTCCCCCCTCCCCATAGTACATATTATCCGACCATTGTATTTCATTGTTAGAAAGAGATGCCACACACTACCGAGTCATCAAGGCCGGATTTACTCTCTCTTCTGCCCCAATGCCAGGTTCCTCATTGTGCCCCACTGTATGCAGGCTGCATACAAGTGATCCGGGTGATATCGCGGAGATCACTTGTACAAAACAAGCGGCGGCTTCCCCGCTGTACATTTAGCTCTGCTTCCCCAAAGCAGGGCTAAATGTAGAAAACAACTTCCAGCCCGGCGACCGGGACCGCATGCCCCAGGCATCGGGAGATAGGAATTCCACACCCCTGCTGCCCCTCTTCTCCCTGCTGCCATAGGCCGGGCCTTGGTCTTGTGGGAAATCCAGCCCCGCGAGTCATTGGGCAGAGGAAATTTTCCATTATTGACTCATCTCTATCAGTTATTGCAGTTCCTACTGAAAGTTAAAAAAACAAACAAGGAAAATTTTGGTGATAATAAAATATCCGACATTATTTTTCTATAAAATCATAAACAATGGGTCAGTAAATCATTTTTTTTTTTGCAAACCAGCTAAAAAAAAAAAAAAGCAAAGATAATTACATAGAAATGTCTCTTTTAATGAATGACTTATTTAATGAATGTGTGTTGGCTCTGCCAGGGCATACTGGGTGATAATGAGCTGTATAATATCCGTGTCAGGCTAATATATTTCTCTCTCACCTTATTTTAAATATTTATCCGTTGTTGTCGGTGCCACGATGAAGACGTTTCCACTTAACATCTACATGAAATTATGAAAATTACGCCGGGATAATGTAAAAATAAGCTGGCCTATGAGGAATGATGTGATTAATAACGGCTAAATGACTATTTTCATAGAAAAAACTGTGTTTTGTGTTGTAATTCAATAGCTGGGAGACTAGAAAGACTTCGGCTATTGCCTAATGTTAACAATAATAATATCAATGGAACTTCCTTTTAAATACCCTGATTTGACATCAACGATCTGGCTCTGCAGTCACTGGAGCACCAGACTCACCTCCCCAGCCCCCACCTATTACCCAAATGCCACTTTTGGATTGGCCTCTTTAACCCCTTAGTGACAGAGGCCTTTTTTTTTCCAATTTTTTTGTTTACATGTTATAATCCACATTTTAGGCCTCAAAACTACTTAAAGCCCCCAAACATATTTTCAGAAAGCCAAGACCCTAGAGAATAAAATAGTGGCAGTTGCAAATGTTTATGTTGCATGATATTAGCGCAGCTCCTTATCAAACCCCAAAATTTTTTGAAAAATGCCCCAAAACACAATAAAATACCATTTAAAAAAAAATATAAAAGAGGAGGTTACAACAAGTAAATAGATACCCAACAACAAGTAAATAGATACCCAACATGCCCAGGTAAAAAATTGTGTGCGTCCGTTAAACTGCGACAAAATTCAGTACCCCAAAAAGTCCATAGACAACGCTTTATAAGTCCCCACAGGTCATCAGTATCGATATATGCATAAATATTGGCTCCAGAATTATTGCTCTCACTCTGGCGTGCGCGGCGATAGTCATTTTCATGTGTAGGCGCACCCGAAACGTGTTTACGGGAAGATGCAAATGCTCGCGGGGGACTTTTAAAAACATTTTTTTTATTATTAGGGTATCCAAATCGGCAGGCAAGGTCATAGTCTTACCCATATTAGTGGGTTGAGGAAGGCAGCAATAGTTTTGAGGTCAAAGAACAAAGCCAGGGGTCGAAAATACCAGTAGGTCAGATGAAAAGGTAGATAACGCAGACTAGGAACTACTAAAGGCAAGGCTCTGAGATAACCAAGCACCATTGTGTGGAGGAAGTTCTTATTTATAGGCATTGGTGCTTCTATGATGTCACAGGAAGAGGAGGAGTCATTGGTTACAATATTTGTTACCATGTGTACTGTCCCTTTAAGAGCACACATGGTGCACACACGTTTGCCTAACACTAGTCAGCAGCAGGGGGCGCTGGAGGCACGGCAAGACTGCCATGGAGGCTGAGCCTTCACAGCAGCTGAGCCCCCAACAGGAGGATCCCAGCCATTGTCCCTGGAATGTGCTCACCTGCGTGGGATCCAAAGTGGCAGTGCCCCCATGGGGATGAATGTGAAATGTGGGCCATGTTTATGGAAGGAATAGCGGCCCACGGCAGGTAAGTCCTTACACATAATTAGAGTAGGAAGATGTAGCCCTGTGTAAGCTGTAACACACAAGGCATAGCCATGGGGAGTACTGTCATCTTTGTGGGAGGCAATAAATACTTGAAAGTGATACTCTTGTACACTGCATGTGCCTAACATAAAAAAATATATATCTGATGCCAGGTCTACTTTGAAGTGTATCTGAAGCTACACACATACACACTCTTGGATAGAGTAAGGAAGCATTTAAACCCCTGTATGGTTTTATTGCTGCCTGTGTCTCTGCTGGGGACATTTACCCTATTTGTCCTGGTGACCTTTGTACCCGTACAGAAAATGATGGAACCTCGAAATTTTTAATTTCTTAATTTTTAAAGCTGTCACAAGAACAGAAATTGAGGAGAAATCATCCAATGGACACCAGTGGACACCTATCTAAGAGGGGAATCGCCCCACTTTAGAGAGATTTTCTCCTCTTATCAATAGAAAACCACCACAGTCCATTTTTTGATGTCTGTACATGATGTGCCTTCAGCTCGATAAATGAATACACCCTGGCGATCTACAAGAAGCATCGTAGTCTTGGTGTTTCATATGGGTGTCATAGTGGGACCAGGCAAAGCCCAGGATCTGTGGGACGTTTGGATGCAGCAGCAGAAAACTTTTACCTTCTTACCTCCTATTGTGGCTCTGGGTTGAAGGGAAATCTCCCTAATGGGACACCAAATTAAAAAAAATGATAGGGGTCTTATTCATTCCCAACTCTATCCAAAATTAAAATAAAAGAAGTGTGGCTTTATATCTACTTGAAAGATCCAGTACCTAATTACAATCATAATGTTGCTGCCTTATAATTTCCCAAAGTGTCTAGCAAGAGGGTAACTACTAGACATGTGCGATTTCATTTTGTTCCGAATTAAAACTCGGATGAATTTTCCGGAATTCGGACATTGGGACACATCTGAAATTACCAAATCCCAATGCATTCGAATGTGTCCAAATTCGAATTTCTGTTTCCGAATTTCAGATCCTGTCTGAATTCCGTTCAAAAACTAAACAGAATCGGACATGTGACTTTTATGGCCAATCAGATGTATTTTTCGGTTTAATGCATCCGAATGGATCTGAACACAAATTTTCATGTTATTAAATACAGTATATACATATATTACTAAAGCTGAGGCTCCCAGACTTGAACAGCATTCGGGAGCTCCTGAATGCAATTCGGAAATTCAGATCCTGAATGCCATTCGAGTCTGAGAGCCTCAGCTTTAGTAATATATGTATATGGCGTCCAGACCCCAATGGCATTCGGGAGCTCCCGAATGCAATTCGGAAATTCGGATCCTGAATGCCATTCGGGTCTAGAAGCCTCAGCTTTAGTATTAATATCTGTATATGGTTTTTTGTGGTATTCGCAACAAATATTCGTAAACTCATCCGAAACTACCGAAAATTCAGATTTTGTCAGAATCCGAAACCTGAACTGAATTGAATTTCGGATTCCAAATTCCGAAATAACGAAATATCCTAACCGAATGTTTCCACAGCTTACATGTCTAGTAACTACAATTCATGGGGTTCCATAGCAAGAGTTTGATGGTGCCCTCTTGAAACCTTTCTCTGGTAATGTCAATTGGGACAATAGAGTCATTGATCCTAACATGAAGAGTGGCTACATTGAGGCCAGGCAGCCCTCCCACCCCTTTTACCACTGAACATTGTGGTTTAGTAGATTGTAAATAAAAAAGAAAGTAATATTCTTTTAATATTAATACATGTGTGAAATCCATCTAGTCATATCCAACAAATTGGTGGTTCTGAGGGCCAGTTCTATGGGCACCATGTCTGATATGCTTGAGGGCCTTTTCCATGGAATTTCATCAGCAATTTGTATAGAAGATAAGTCGCCAGGCCAATCCTCAACACTACCCATTTTCATGGGTTAGGGACAGGCATGCAGAATATGGTAACACATGTGCACACACATACTTGGGCCAATTTAGACAGGAGCCAATCAACCTACCAGCTTGTCTTTAGAATATAGGAAGAAACCTCTACAAGCACAAGAAGTACATGCAAAACTCAAGGCAGAAAGGGTATTGGCCAGCGTTCAAACTACTGACCTTGGTGCTGAAAGGCATAGGAGCTAGCATTAGCCATGATGCTTCCCTTTACATTATCATCAAATTGTTAGTGCTCTTATGCACAATAACTCTGAGATTAATACAAACCTCTTTAATCAATGGCTTTTTTAAGAATTATGAACCTCAAATGTCACTTTTTAGCTCTGTGTGATATTTTTCAGCCTCAGGAACACTATGTTAGGCATACAGGGTTAGGCTAGCCATACACAGCTCAAATATCTGTTGATTGCTTAGCTGAAAATTCTCGGTGGCCACAATAGTATTCAAGCAATCGTGGGCTTAAAGTGACACTACACTGAGGGGTTAAATCTTAAAATACAATCAAGTACCCTAACTATTAACAAAAACCTTATTTGTGTATCACTCGGCTGTAGACTCTCAAATCATCTCTGAATTGGTGCTGACACTGTCCTTCCTTCTGGAGGGGGGCTACTTTTGTTCCCCATGATCCATGTGTGTGATGTAAAGTGGTCACCACTCCAAGTTCGTTTCTGTGACGGACTACAATCTCAGTGCAAATTTGTAAACTAAGCATGAGATTGTAGTCCATAACAGGAGCGAGCTTGGAGCGGTGGCTACTTTACAACACACACAGGGACCATGGGGAACAAAAGTAGCCCCCATCCAGAAGGAAGGACAGTGTCAGCACCAATTCAGAGATGATTGGAGGATCTACAGCCGAGTGATACACAAATAAGATACATTTTTTGCTAATAGTTAAGGTACTTGAAACCATTTTTAAGATTTACCTCCTAGGTTAAGTGTCACTTTAATTAAAGAAATCTGAATGTTTCTGGAGGGGGGCTACTTTTGTTCCCCATGATCCATGTGTGTGATGTAAAGTGGTCACCACTCCAAGTTCGTTTCTGTGACGGACTACAATCTCAGTGCAAATTTGTAAACTAAGCATGAGATTGTAGTCCATAACAGGAGCGAGCTTGGAGCGGTGGCTACTTTACAACACACACAGGGACCATGGGGAACAAAAGTAGCCCCCATCCAGAAGGAAGGACAGTGTCAGCACCAATTCAGAGATGATTGGAGGATCTACAGCCGAGTGATACACAAATAAGATACATTTTTTGCTAATAGTTAAGGTACTTGAAACCATTTTTAAGATTTACCTCCTAGGTTAAGTGTCACTTTAATTAAAGAAATCTGAATGTGTATGACTAGCCTCAATATCCCAGTCTGTCCAGGATGACCAGAAGCTCCAAAGGCAATAAATCTGCCCATAGAATGGATACAAAAGAGATCTGTGACCAGCAAGAGATTGATCCCAAATCATGACCTTAGCTTTTATGGAATCAAGATATCAGACAACCCCCGTAGTTGGGCCCCCTTACCATGCTCAGGCCCTATAACAGATGTATGGACTACTATGGCTATAGCTGAGCCATAGCTCTTTAACTAAATTGCAAATACATGGGGATAGGATGAACATCAAAAGGACCACACCGGCAACTCATACCGATGGATGTATAGCAATGCTATAACATAACACATGTTACGTTCAACAATGAGAGCCTAAACACTAATTCAGCTGGTGCAAGCAACCTCCTTCAAACGAGGAAATGTATTGAAATAAGAAAGAAAGGGAAAATATGCTTTGCAAATTCAAGTGGAGAAAGATAGTAGATAAAGGCAGATTGTAGTACATGTGATTCCGGAGCCCTTTCAATTTATGTAGCTTAAGCTTAATTAAAGCGAAAAGCGCTTAATCCTATATCTTAGCTGCCTGAGGAGGCTTAGTCTGTAGGATGCATTTTCTTCTTTATACAATAAGATCCCATACTAAAAAAAAAAAGAATTACAAAGAGGAGCGCTGTTCAATGCTATGCTACTTAGTCCACAGCCAGGATCCAATTTACATTTTGTCTCATATTTTTTCTACCAAACACAATATGTTTTTTTCGCTGAGGTAAATAGTCAAAAAAAATAAAGACGCGTCAAAGGCAACCAGATTAAGAGCCCTTGCTTCATCTTCAGGGCCGTGCTAGCGAATTCATTTTGTGAAATAATTCCTTTTAAGAGATACGTGGGATCGTGAAGGGGGGAAAAAATGTGTTTGCGTTTTAAAAATTTCCTCTAACACAACATTTTCATAGAGAGATAATGGCGGCTGCTCTTTTTTTAAATGCAAATTATCTCTGTAGTTTATTTTCTCTTAGTCAAGGCTCCTTGAAATATACAACGGGGAAAGGAACTAGTACATTTTTTGCTCTATTTGTTCCTCATTTGAAGTAGAATTCCAGCCAGAAATAAAAAGATAAAAGAGGAATAAGAATTGCTCGTTAAATGCTAAAATAACAAAACCAGATTTTGAAGCAATATTCAGCTTCCATCCAGAGATTTCCCCCGCAGTACTTATCTGCCACTAGATGTCCTCAGTGTGATGGCCAGAATCATTCAACTTACTTCCTGTGAGACCCACTCCCAAATGACTGTACTGTACAGTGTGAAATTTCCAAGATTGGGTAGCATGAATATTTTGGAGGTGCCGGTTACAGTAACAGCCAAATATCTGTATAAAGTAAGTCAAAGCAACTGGACTTGCTGCATTTTTCTTAAAGACGTTTCACTGGTCATTCGACCAACTTTCTCAAGTCAAAATGACTTGTACAAAAATTCTCTGGGAATAAATATGGTTAATGCCACTCCAATCCACATAATATTTTCATAGTCACCAACTGCAGAACATTTCATATCTTTGCAGCATGAAAAAACTTTCATTGGGTGTTCGGCATTTTCTACACCATGATTCCTGGTGACTACGCCATCTTAAAAGTCCTAATACTTAAACATCTCAGCCCTGAGGAAGGGAAAATTTGCCCCCTGAAACACATTGGCTGTTTTGTATTTTTCCTGTTGTGAACGAGACTTTAATGGTAAAGAATATTTGAGCTCTTGGACGTTTGTTTGTTGCTCTCATAAGTTTGTATAACCTTGCAGGGTGTGCGAGTTCAAGGAGTGATTTCAAGTCAGCAAGTGAAGCCAATAAGTAAGCTGGGTCCACCCAGGAAATAAAGTAACTGTACTTAAAATAGGAGATCCATTCAATTCATCCTAAACCAGACCTGGGCTTTGTCCATGGAAGGTAAAGCAAAATGTTTGCTTTCATACCTACCTTTAAAGCTGCAGATACTCCTGTTTAGTTTGCTCCCTCACTTGGAGAAGCCAAGCTTGAATAGAGGTTGGGGGTGAGACATCTCTTGTCTGCCACATACAATGCTGTTTTAACACCTCCCTCTGTGTGTGTTAAAAACACCTGCTAGCTCCAATTATGCAAATGCTAATCAACACCTTACCTGCATGAGGTCTCTGACTCCCATGCTAATTATGTTTAACATATTATGTTAAATGATGCACCATTCACCATATTTACTCCCAGAGAATTTATGTACAAGTCATTCTGAATTGAGAAAGCTGGTTGGATAACCAGTGAAACGTCTTTAAGAAAAATACAGCAAGTCCAGTTGCCTTGACTTACTTTTTACAGATATACCATGACCTGGATGAATGAGAACCTTCAAAGACAGTAACAGCCAAAGTGACTAACATTCAACATACTGTCCCGCACTAGTGCCCAATGTAGGTCCTGAAGAATGCATGGCCACTAGTGGCACCATAAAAAAACAAAGTGAAGAAATAGCCAGCACTCCTTAAACACTATAGGGTCTATTTATAATAGGTTCACTCAACGTACAGCTGGGCAAATGCTGTTGGCACTATACTATAGCTGATACATGGAGCTAGAGGAGCATAGATATGATATATATTGGCTGCAATGCCATGAGAATGGCAAATCAGCCACTAAGTATTAAAAACAGAGGTTGTAGCAGAATATACAGGAGAAACTCAAATAATTAGAATATCGTGCAAAGTTCATTTATTTCACTAATGCAACCTAAAAGGTGAAACTAATATATGAGAGAGACTCATTACATGCAAAGCAAGATAGTTCAAGACGTGATTTGTCATAATTGTGATGATTATGGCTTACAGCTCATGAAAACCCCAAGAACCCCAAATCCACAACCTCAAAAAAGTAGATTATTACATGCAATCAATAAAACAAGGATTGTACATAGAACAATATCGGACCTCTGAAAAGTACAAGCATGCATATGTACTCAGTACTTGGTTTGGGCCCCTTTTGCAGCACTTACTGCAATTACTTTTGCACGATATTCTAATTATTCGAGTTTCACCTGTATTTGCAAACCTGTGTGGAAGCCACACTGCCTTGCCAGGGCCCTTCTGTAGAGTGGGGTCCCCAACTCTAATCTAGCTTAGTTAAATGAGCTCCACTAATGTTAGCCCTGACACTGTGATTCATCATGATGTAAAGTGGGCAAGGATCTCACAGTGGGTGTGTTTAACTACTAGCAGGTAAGCAAAATGGGTTCCCAGATTGTCATAAAACGTAGTGATACTGGATAGGTTAGAGACAGAACCCCTGAGCAGGTAGTTAGTGTCCTCTAAGCATATCAAGGTTGAATTTCCATTTTCAACATGATTGTATCTGTAACATGGATTGTCATTCTATGTGAAGTTATGCCATGCAACCATAGCAGATGCCGATGATTCATGCACTGAAAACAATACAGCAGATGGGTTCCCACTATGGGTGGTAATGATGCCACCTTTGTGTGTGGCCAAATATATTTGTCATGTTTTTTAGTTCCCACTCTGACTCAACTCCAAGGGTCTGATGTATAAATGTTCCACCCAGCATATAGTGGTGCAATTGCCATTCACATAGCAATCCCGCTACTAGATGGAGCAGAGGGGCATATGAAATTCTATGCTCCACGGATCCATCTAGTGACAGGAATGCCAGGTGAACAGCATTCACCCAGCTTTACACAGTGTGGAACATTTATACATCAGCCCCTAGGAGTTGAGTTGGAGTGGGTAATAAAACACATGAAAGACATTTCTTAGTGCTGGGAGAATGGTGTGCATATCTTCCCTGTGTGCTCTTCATGGGATAACACAAGCTTTTGAAAACTATACCACCCTAATGGAGCCAAACATTAAAGCACATAACCAAAAAAGGCTCAACTCAAGAAAATTGTTGACTTGCAATAGTAATTCACCAGTAAACAATTAATTCACTCACGGAATTGGCATTACCATCGCTAAGGCTTACCATGGTAACTCCATCCAGGTACAGACTTTCAGAGTCCTACTCCATCTGAGAGGTCCACAGGCCACAGCACAATCAGTGTGTTGGACGTAACACACACACAGTATTGCCAGTCCTTTTACCTCTTTGATCACAGTGCAAATTCCTGCTATCAGGATCGCCACCATTCATTCCAAAAGGGCCAGTGATATTGATTCAAGATGGCATTGCTTTGCTAGAAATACTTTGGGTGCTTCTAACCAGTTTTGTTTTCTATGTTTAAGTGGAAACTGAAAGTGACATGATGGGCTACTGAACAACTGTGCCTTTACAAGTAGTCAGTTGACTGCTCCTCACATCCCCAACCCACTGCACACTTAAAATACCTTTTGTTGCTTTCATTGAAATGTACATGAGATCTTCTAAAATTGTTGTGTGTAGACCTCCTTACTGACTGCCTAATACTGTCCACATGGTTAAACTCACTGGCAGGGGGTCAACTAGCAGTAGCATCAGATCCCTAAGTGGTGCTCTGTTCAACCCCAAGTAAAATGTTAACACCCCAGTGTCAGATCCTGGATATCTGTTCAGCGGCTCCCCACATAGTCCTTATCATCTTCTTCTTCTTCCAAAGATTATGCTCAAATAATCAAGATAAATTTTATTTCAGCCCCGATTTTCTGTCTTATCTGGATCTCATGGGTCCCCACCTAGGAAATCCAAGAGTAAATGTAAAAAAATTTAGGTGACTGTACACATGTATTTAAAAAAGGTGTGGGATTCTCCCTAAATAG
>NW_017306326.1:335152-341265 GCF_000935625.1 Nanorana parkeri | reverse complement strand
TTTATAATAAGAGTATGATCAGATATTGGCCCCCTACTAGGGAAATGAGTACAGAGGTACATTTGTACCCTTTACCCATTCCCACAAAGAGTAAAAGTCAAAAAAAAACACCAAGACCTTGAAAAAGTAATTTAATTAAATAAAACACATACACATCATTATTAGCTTTAAAAATAAGGTTTTAATGTTCCCCATATCAGTCACAGGAACCAATAATGTAATCCACATCCACGTTGACTCACTGGCAGTAGTACCGCTGGTAAACCTGAATGACGCAATTGACCAAATTTGGACATTGACATCACCCAAATTCAGAGTAGCCAGAAGTTTGGTTCTTGTCTTCAAAACCAAATTGTTTGGGGTCCATTTACTGTTTTACCCAACACACAAAAAGCTACTTTTAAAGAGAGGCCATTTTTTAAAAACAAAAACAGGCCCAAGATAGGCCAACAACAGGTTCAGCTTCCGTAAGCCTCAGGTTCCCTTTAAAGTGACACTAAGCTCAGAATTTAAATCTTAAAAATGCATTCAAGTACCCTAACTATTAACAAAAAAGTATCTTATTTGTGTATCACTCGGCTGTAGATCCTCCAATCATCTCTGAATTGGTGCTGACACTGTCCTTCCTTCTGGATGGTGGCTATTTTTGTTCCCCATGGTTCCTGTGTGTGTTGTAAAGTAGTCACTGCTCCAAGCTCACTCCCAGGATGGACTACAATCTCATGTTTAGTTTACTCATTTGTATTGAGATGGTAGAATGTAACTTGAGTAACTTTGAGTCTGCAGCCACAGAGGCTGCTGATATCACATTCAAGCTGGTGGCACCCAGCAGCACTTTCAAGCCTTTTGGATGTCTACACAAGGGAGGCTTTTAGAAGTAACAGACAAGCCTATAATACATAAAGTGCACACATAATCCTATAGGAAGAGGAAAAGAATGTTCCACCAACAGGGTCTCTTTAAGCATTTGAAGTTTACGAAAAGCAGCGTGAAGCGTGTTCTGAAAATCTTGAAAAAAAGAAAAACTTTTGCAAAGCCGACCGAATGGAAGAAAGGCACCACTGGCCATTCGCCTCCTATATAAATAAATCTATTATCTGTTTATGACGGGGGTCAGCAGGGTTGAGAAAATGAAATGGATTTGGGAGTTAATATTAAAGTACAGCCATTTGATATAGAGGGCTCTAAGATCCTGCTGAATGTGAGGATTTGTGACTTATCTCCAGAGTATTTCATATGTAAATTGTCATTAATGAAATGTGCCTTGTGTTTACTAAACTATTACTAAAAGTGCTGCATAAGGCTTTATACTTTAATTTAAAGTTTCTGCTTTAAGACTTTTTGAAAGCAACGGGGAATGCGGACCGGTTTTAGTATGCAGCTGTCAGGGATTAATACCTGATGGCTAAGAGTATTTAGATTATTCCTTATTTTGATTAGCTGTTCAGTCAGTAAGGTTTTTTTTTTGGTTTTTTTGCCTCTCTTCCTCCGTAAATCACATTGGAAATAGGATTCCTGAAAGGCTTATTTTATTATGGCCAAAAACACTTCATTTACACCGTCTCACTTTGATTCAGAGTTGGTAAAATAAAATTAAAAGTTAACAAGCTGATGGCACTTAACTCCCCTGAAAAGACAGCCGGTTATCCTGTCCAGACCAGAGGATTAGTGAAATGAAAGAAATGGACTTCGGGGTACCTGGTAGGAAGTGCATTTTTGATGAGATGTTGCACGCCTTTGAATTTCTGGTTGAGCAAAACTCTATTTTATCATTACTTCTAGCCATTTACATAGCGTCAACCTCTTGGCAACTTATGTTCATGTTGCTGTGTAGCTGTTATATACCACAGCTGCTAAACAGATCCAGAAATGTTATATTTAGTTTGCTATTACCCAACAGAACTTATAGCAATTGTTAAAAGTGGACACTCTTCTATGATTATGAGGGGTTGTTGGTAGGGGAATGGAGAGTTAGGAAAACAAAGAGCTTCAGGTAGTAAAAGTGTGGTCAGATACATGGAGGCATCAGAAGCAAAATCGAAAGACAGAAGCTGTGGGTTGAGACCCAGAGAAGAAAGCCAGTGGAGGACAAAATCATAATATAAGGCCAAGTCAAGATAGGCAAAATCAAGAGGATAAAGGGTGGACCTGACCAACCAGAACTGATATCAATTGCTAAAAGTGGGACTTCTTCTTTAATGATGAGGGGTTACTGGTAGGGGAGTGGAGAATTAGGGACCCTAAGAAACTTAGGCAGGAAAAGTGTGGTCAGATACATGGAGGCAGCAGAAGCAGATTTGAAAGACAGAAGCTGTGGGTTGAGACCAAGAGAAGGAAGCCAGTCGATGGCAAAACCAGAATATAAGTCCAAGTCAAGATAGACAAATACAAAAGGATGTAGGGATCGTCAACCTGACCAACCAGAACTGATAGCAGTTGTAAAAGTGGGACTTCATCTTTCAGTGGAGAGAAGTCCACTCCTGGTAGGGGAGTGGTCAGTTAGAGACCCCAAGTGGTTAAGGCAGGAAAAGCATGGTTATATATGTAGCCACCTTTCTCTAAGTGGGGTGACTCCTTAAATTTAGTTCTGATGGACTGTATCCAGTCAAGGTAATTTAATAGCCCGTGCTCATTTAGTTTCTCCTAAGCACTCTGTTATTGTTTACATCTGCCTGCTGCTTGGTGTGACTTTGCTACAGAGCACACCATCCAATATTAGGGTTTTATAAATATGTGTCTTCATAGCTAATCACTGGGAGGTTCATTGTCAGTGTGGGAGGAAATAAATATTCAGGGCTGTCCTTGTGAGAGTCTCTTTCCCTCCCGGGCCTCCTGCCTGTGGGAGAGTGCGTGAAGTGATGTGCAGTCTGACCAAGCCTGCAGCCTGCTGGTGGCCAGGTATGGACAATGTCAAGGTCTGAATATGTTCCTGGGATGGAGAGCCAGGGAGGAACTTCATCTGCTGGTGTTGCCAGTAAAGCCAGGATGGCCTTGGACCTGGCAGAAACTCTGGTGTCTCGCTAAGGGATTTCTGTGCTATGCGTACTGACCAGCTAAGGTTCTACAATACACAATGTTACTCCAATAAGTTTAAAGGCCTTCTCTACTCTGATGGTGGGAAGTGTTCGGTGAGTTTGGAGTTCTGTATTGTCTCAGATGGCTGTAGCACTTTACTCTCTCTCCTATTGAGTTGCTTATGGAAACAAACCTTTAAAAATCCTTAAAGTGAATGGAGGGCTAGGTGCTAAGGACTCATCTCTATGGTGAAATGTCAGCCCACCCTGCCTCGAAGTCCCACGCATGCTCCTAGAGATCATGAGAGTGCTACTGATACAGGGAGAAAAGCAAAGTCAAAAGACACAAGCGTGTGTTGAGACCCAGAGAAGAAACCAAAATTTAAGGCCAAGTCAAGATAGACAACTTCAAGAGGATGTGGGATGGACCTGGTAATCAGCTGAAGGATAAGGGTACGCAGATCGTGCCTACAGCCTTTCAGATAAGCCACCCATGTTTGACTGCACTAAGCTACCCCCAGATATTACGGTACTACTCCTAAACAAATGTGGAATAGAAAAGGGTATCAACATCTAGGACATAGCAGAAGAGATATCTGTGGGTTAAGAGATATGACTAGTTGGTGCAAATGGACTAAAACTAACACTAGGGCAGGAGACAGGAGGAACCAAACAGTAAAAGGAGAGGGACCCAAGCAGTTAACTTGAGAGCTGTAGTATTAAGTCAGATAAGAAATTACACAACAGGACAATATAGAGACAGCATGGACATGAAGATGCACAGTCCCTCAGAATTTTGGAACAGGAAAGATGATCAGAGATAAGACTCATCAGGAAAGCCACCTGAAACAGAGATGCAAGGACTGAAATATGAACAAACACAGAGATACAGGGACAAAGTCAGAGAGAACAAACACTCAAAATTGTAAAGAAACATACATAAGAAAATGGGTCGGGAGTTTGCCCAAGACAAAACGGGCAGAAATAATTGGCCTGAGAAGTGGGATCTAGGTTAGAAGATTGCCAAGAAAAACACAGGGAACAGAAACCAACCAGACAGCAACAGCTAGGTTAAAAGATAGCAAGCACAAGACCGGGGGATCGTCTGAATTTAAAACAACAACATATTATATTAAAATGGAAGAAATGGAAAATGGAAGAAATGGAACAGATTGCAGCGGTAGGGGGCGAAGCTGTGACAAGATCCTATATCCATCATCACTGAAGGGCAGCGCAGTAGACACAGAGAGGTTCAGTGTGAATAAATGTCATCAGTCTACTGCAAGTGGCCTGAATAAAGGTGGCAGTGGCTGCTGTACTAGCTGTTCACAATAGCCTGTAGGGGCGCCCCGAGGCCGGGGGTCATCCTGGTCTCCAGACTGGATGACACCCCGCCGTGTTGTCATCGCGCATGCTCGGCCCTCTGATTGATGGCTGCCGTGGCCATCTTGGTGATGGACGCCGGCACAGAGATGAGGGGACGTTCCCCCGGCAGGATTAGGTATGCCGCCGGGTCTCCTCCTCTCTCCTCCATGACTGAGTGCCCGACATTTTAGAGGGGGTGACACCAAAATGATTGTCGGTCATTTTGGTGTCACCCCTGCAATGGTGTCACCCGGGTGCTTGTGACGCCACTGCCCGTACAGCAGCCGAAGTAAAGAGCCAAACACAGAACCACATCCCTTTAAAGTTTGTAAAAAATAGAATTAAAAAGGACCCTGGTTTTGGAGTCAATAACATCTTTAACAGCAACAATAATTCCATAATATATAATTCACAAAAAAGCTAGGCCTGGAACAAACAGGATGAAAGAAATGAGCGTAGGGGACTACATGACATTTAAAGGGGCGAAGGAGGTGAAAAACTGTATAAGAGAAGGCAGTGGGGTAGTACAGAATTGGTGGGGTGGAGAGGACAAAGGGGGCTTCAGGGGTGGAAAGAAAGATGGGATCAAACAGCATTGAGTGGCAGAGAGTTGTTTGCCGGGAAAGAATTGCCACCTTTTATTCAATTAAAACCCGAACATTGTACCGCCGCACAACAATTTTTTTTTTTGAGACTATACAGGAGAGAGCATGGAGAGACAGCCAAGGGAGAGAGAAGAGAAAGTCAGAGAAGAGAGTAAGGAGAGACAGCCAGGAGAGAGAGCAAGGAGAGACAGCCAGGAGAGAGAGCAAGGAGAGAAAGTCAGGAGAGAGAGCGAGGAGAGACAGCCAGGGGAGAGAGCGAGGAGAGAGAGCAAGGAGAGGCAGCCAGGAGAAAGAAGAGAGACAGCCAGGGGGGATTGGTGGGCATTGTCCTAGCGGCTGGCAGGTTTTTCAAGGTCCTTGAAGGCGCTCACTGTTGCTCACAGATGCCAAGTGGGTAGGGACCTCTTTTGAGTATGGCTCCCCTTTTAATATTTTCAATGCCAGCGTAATAGTGGTGTGTGCTGGTATTGGCAATTAATGGTGCACTTGTCTCCAAGCCAGTGATCCTGGGGCTGGGGCCTATCTTACAGGTACACAGGTACGGAATAAGTAAAATGATCAAAAGGACCTAGGGCCCCAGTCAAACTGCAGTTGTTATGTGTGTTATGTATAACTTTTAATATTAAAAGTCTGCTATGGCCATTAAAACTCCAGTTGGTGGCAGTGATTAGAGTTGGGGGATGACATTAGCAGCTAGTAGACATGTGCGATTCGTTCTGAATCGAAATTCGGACGAATTTTCGTAAATTCGGACATTCGGATGTATCCGAATTCTGAATTACAGACATAACAAATGCAAACGAATCCGAATTTCCATTTCCGAAATTCGGTAGCGTTCGCACGAACGTTTTCTGTTCTTATTCGTTTCTTATTCGTTTTGTTCGTTGGAGCAAAGTGACATTAGAGAAGGAGAAAAATATTTTTTCCCCCTCAAATGTCACTTTTGCTGCAAACGAACAAAACGAATGAGAAACGAATAAGAAACGAATAAGAAACGAATAAGAACAGAAAACGAAACGAACGTTCGTACTAACGCTACCGAATTTCGTCCGAATCCGAATTCCGAATCCGAATTGACTTTCACACCCGAATCCTGAAAAACAAAATAACACAAATCCGAATTTAAAAC
>NW_017306326.1:333053-335100 GCF_000935625.1 Nanorana parkeri | reverse complement strand
CCTGGGTACCACTTTAGGAGGGGCACCACTTGGTGTGTGGATGGAGAACTTCTCCCTTGGGGGGGGGGCAAATCTGAGCCTTTGCCCCCGGTGACAGAATGTGTAGCTTTCCCACTGATGGCGCGGACATAAAATTTGCCAAATTACTGGGTCTGAATAAAATGCACTTACGCACTTACAGGTGTCAAAAGTCCCGATTTGGCATTGGAGGGAGTGAAAAACAATGGTTTCTAACCTTTATGTAATGTCATCGGCACCAAGTACAAATTTCAGATCACGTCTAAAAAAGCGACCCGCGTTATACTCGCTCCAACGAAAAAAAAGAAACAAATCTATTCTGACATTCGCCTCTGCTTTAAATAAAACAATAAAAGAGATCTTTAAACTTATTGTTATCTCCGTATTGTTATTTCATATTCTCCCCGCACCGTGCGGCAACACAACCTGGGCTGCCCAAGAAACATTTCAATAGCTATTAGTCTGTCTGTAAATCATTTTTATGCTTCAAAGCCGAAATCTGCAGCATTGATGTTCCTGGGCGATGCGAGTTCTCAGCATTGTTATTAATACTACGTACATCTTGCCTATGACTATTAATTAGATAATAACCTAGAAATACAGTATCCGCTTTTTACGGCACGCGGCTCTCCCGGCGGCCATTCGCGCGCCTCCCGTATTGCCTTTTCCGAGGCTGATCTACTGAAAAGCCGACATCATTTTTACAGCCACAAAGAAGTTAAATTTTTTCGGAAAGACTTAGAGTTGGAGAGGTGAAATAAATTGAAACAGATATTATTGCTTCCAAAACACTCTCAGAAATAATGGCACCTTGACATTTTATCAGTCAGTCATGCGGTCACCCGCGCTGGTATCGGCCCGGGCTTGAAGGATTGAGCTGTAAAGAAAGGATTGTCGGCCATAAACATCCCTCAAAACCGTGAAAGCCCAAATGAAAGCTTAAGTAATGGAGGACACAATACCCTTGATATTCCAACAATTACCTGCAAGAACGGGCCTCCGTATGGAGCCTCGGCCATTTAAAAAAAAAAAAAAAGTCTTTACTTGTCAAAAGCAGATTTCCGAAGAGGGAACATTCCTTACATTGATCAAACGCGCCGTCCATTTTTTTTTCTTTTAATTCCGTAAAGGGATATTAAGGAGAAACTCTAATTAGAAAGGATGTTGGATTACATTGATGCCAAAAACCACCTCTGGAATCAGAGAGGACTTTGGGTCAGGCCTGGAATTGTTTGACTCACACAACGTGTGTTTAAAGAAGAACCCCAGAATCTTTTCAAATTAACCCATGCAGTGGGGCCACCCCTGCCCTGAAAGGGTAAAGTGCTCATTCTGGTCTAGGGATAAAAATAAAGAAGATATACTCACCCGATCCTAAGTCCTGCAGGGCTGCTAGAACTGCCCCTGCAGCCTCTTTTTCCCCCGGGCTCCCGCTGTCTAAGGACCCATGACATCATCACGTCTAATGCAGGTCCATTAGACGTGAGGGCGCTGAGGGACATACCAAAGCCAGAGTGGATAGTGACAGAGGTGAGTGGTGGCTGCCACAGGACCGAGGATCAGGTGAGTATATGTTTATTTTGGCCCCTAGACCAAAATGAGCACTTAAAGTGACATTAAAGTCAATAGTCCCACCCCCACCCCCCATGCTAATGTAAGGATTTACCTTATATGATGTCTCTTAATTCGATCCTCTTCTTTACTGTCCTTTTCAGCTGTCCCTCCAGCGCTGGTGCGAGTCTCCGATCCAGCGCCGACTCCTCTGTCCTCCTCTCCTCTGATGTCCCGCTGAGTCTGTGTGGGAGCACTCTGCTCCGTAGACTTACTTTGTGTCTCTCCACTTCTCCCGGCCGAACATCTGAACTGCGCATGCGCCCGCCCCAAGGTCTTTTGCGCCCCCTCGAGAAATTTTCAGATGTTTGGACGGGAACCCACAGGTAAGTTTAAACCCCTTTAAAAAAGTTTTTTTTTCTTTTGTAAATTGTTTTGCATATATCTACTGCTTGCTAGCTATATATATATATATATA
>NW_017306326.1:308673-333027 GCF_000935625.1 Nanorana parkeri | reverse complement strand
GTCCATCCAGTGCAGCCTGGATCTCACTCTGAGCTCTCACTCCCTCTCCGTCACTATCAGGTGCAGGCTAATTAATAGAGAGAGAGAAAGAGAGGAGGTTTACCTGTTGGGCCAGGCTTTACCCTTTCCTAGCCAGGGAAAGCTGCCCTTTTCAACCTCTCACTGACATACACAGAGTCGCGTACCCTGTCACAATATATATGCAAAAATCTGCCGAGGGAGTTTAATAAACCTTTAACCCTTGCAGTGTTGGGGTAGTCCCATCACAAGGGTTATTTGAAAACAACTGGAGATCTTCTTTAACCTCCCTGGCGGTATTCCCGAGTCTGGCTCGGGGTGAATTTTCCATACCAGGAGCGGTAACCCCGAGCCAGACTCGGGGCTGCACAGAAAAGTGACACTCACCTTGTCCCTGCGATCCCGCGGCGTCCTCTGCTGTACGCGGCCCGAAAATGAAACTAAAAGCCGGCATCTGACTTTTAGTTTCGTTTTCGAGTGTCACAGCCTTTTCTTATAATTATTTATAATTTATTATATTATAATTTTGTAATCTCGTGTTTCAAACTTTATCATACCTGGGATGTCTACTGGACTCTTGTTTGGACAGATTTAGGTGAGTTATTCCTAGGATTTACTAAGAACTACAGGCCCACAATGTAAAACAACATATTTGCTTGAAAAACAATGTACCGCTTTTGGTACCTAAAATCCTGAATAATCATGCCGCCAGGGAGGTTAAACACCCATTGTGTGAGTCAAACAAATCCAGGCCTGCTGTGTAAAAGCGACATGGCCCAAAGTCCTCTCTGGTCCTGGAGGTGGCTTTTTGGCATCCATTTAAAGTTCTTTTGAAGGGGTGCACCAGAAAAAAACTTTTTGGGGGAAAAGGTTTAGAACGTCAGTCAACTTTTCACTGCTGTTTGGGTTCAAGCTGGAGATATTGTAAATCACTTCTTGTCTTCAGTGACCACACAGGATGTGCGGAGAAATGAGACAAAGCAAGAAAAGCGCTGAGTGGAGAGAAAACCTTTCCACACTCTATCCGTTTTTTTTAATGGCTAGAATTCCATTTTGAAACATTGCATGCTAAATCATAATACCAACTTGTGGACAGTACTGCTTTGGCACACTGGACCTTATCAACGCGGGGTTCTTGGTTCTGGTCAGAATGTGAAACCAAATGCTCAAAAATGAGGACATACGGATTTTTGAGGTACCACAAGGATCAAGCTACAGTAGCTAATAATGTATCAAAATTATTTTATGGAATACAAATATAAAACAATTTAAAAAACATTAAAAGAGGGAAAGAAAGGAGAAGGGAAAGAAGTTTGTTTGAACATAGTTTAGTAGCCCCATCTTCCGATCATGCTGATTCACATATATTGTACATATTGTATAGTCCTGTGCAAGGTATGTTTCATATAATTTGATTATATTTACAACAGTTGATGGGAAGATATATTAGTCTCTATGCATTTCATGGTGGCCCGCTTCTTCATGAGTGGGCTACAATAATTATCTACTGCCAGTTGAAATAAAAAACTTGATGTTCACACTTTAGATCATGGGCGTGGACGGAGAGGAGTACAAAGGGGAATCCAGGAGGAATTCAAAAATACCATATGTAGCTTTCTTGGATACTATAGAAGTTCTCTCTTGATAGGAGTAATAATCTTGCTCACTATATATACTCATAAAGCGTCTAGATGAATAGACTTGCGTCCATAGAGCCAAGGAGGAGCCCTTAATCATTCAGTAGTCATAGGTATCCTAACTATGGCGAAGGAAACTCGGCTCCATCCCATGAATCGATATCTGGATTCCAATTCCTTTGACCAAAGTGTAAAACACCTATTCTCTCAGCGGCATTCGGCTATTCACTCACTGCCTTTCGGCCCCTATGTGAATAGGGGTGAACGTCAGCGAGTGAGCTGCCGGAGCTTCGGCTCAGCTGATCTAGATGTTGGATCGGCTGAGTCAAAGTCCCTCTACACTTCGGCTCAGCCGACATGCAGAGCATGTTCGGCTGACCGAAGGCAGCCGATGTACGGCTGAAATCACTGTGGCTCGGTTATTCACTCGGCTGCCTTCGGCAGCTCTGTGAACAACCCTGTAGGTAATTATAAAAGACACAAATTAATGCAAATCAGTGGTCAATAATATATCATTAAATGTATTTTTTAAATGCACGCATTTTAATTACCTGAATGTGACCTTGTATTAGCCTCTTGCAGTCCCTGTACATCAGGGCTGGAGTGTGAGCGGAAGAAGCAATATAAGGAGCCAATCAGTTAATGTGCTGATAGAAGAGAGCAGGGTGACAGAGAGATGAGCCCATTACTGTGCTACTTTTCCTTTCACTGTCCAGTAACAGGTTGGGGGGGCAGGCCCAGGGTAACATGGGCTCAGAGGAAGTGGGTTCAACATTACTGGCTATCAGACTGAGGACATCTAGTGGCAGAAGAAGAGTACTGCAGGGATAAATAAGATGAACGTTGCAGCAAAAGCTGATGTTGTTATTTTATCTTTAAATGAACGGCTAATATTTGTTTTTTGTTACTTTGGCTGAAGTTCTGCTTTAAGTAAACAGGGTGATGTCTCCGAAAGCTCTCCGCGCCATCACTCAACCTTATTCCAGCTCTCCGGATGTCTCAGATCTTGGAAACGATCACAGCGTTACATGCATCAGCGGCGTCTGCAGCTTTCACAGCCCCGCAAGCAGCCATATCCTCCCGGGAGGTTGGCAAAGTCTACATCATGCATGTCAGGATTATAAAGGGCCCTCCTGGGAGGGCGGAGGCACGGACAGGTGTAAGACTTTGACAAAGTAGACGGTACAGAAGGCGCAGTGCAGTCATGAAGTCAGGTGAGAATTGACAAGTCCGTATGATAAAATAAAAAAGAAGCGTCTCGATAAATCATAGATTACTCCTAAAATATTAATTTTTTGATGCAGATGTCGGAGATTAAAAATTTAAAAATATATTTCCCCAATTTTTCTAATCACAAACTTTGGCTCATTCCCCATCAGCTATCAAAACCCGAGTGAGTACGGCAAAAAAGCAAGTGGTTTGGTTTTTTTCATTAATTTTACATATTGAAGTCTGTTTATTTTGGATTAACTTTCATAACTTTATTCGCAGCTCAGGGTTAGCTCAATGCAAGTCAGCCGAGCCCGGTATTGATTATGATAATTGTCTACACTGCGCGAATTCTGCATCTCTTAAAATGTACAGAAAGCTTATCGCTTAACCCTTCTTGCATTTTTTTTGCACACGTGCAATAATCCATATTTTAAGCCTGAGAGTTATTTTGGTGGAGGGGGGATTATGGAATGGGGTTGTTCAGGGGTTGGGCTTGGCTCCTTAGTTCCAGTGAAGGGAACTCTTAAGACATCGGCATACCAAGACATTTTGGGCAATTTCATGCTTCCAACTTTGTGGGAACAGTTTGGGGATGGCCCCTTCCTGTTCCAACATGACTGTGCACCAGTGCACAAAGCAAGGTCCATAAAGACATGGATGGGGGAGTTTGGGGTGGAGGAACTTGACTGGCCTGCACAGAGTCCTGACCTCAAGCCGATAGAACACCTTTGGGATGAATTAGAGCGGAGACTGCGAGCCCGGCCTTCTCGTCCAACATCAGTACCTGACCTCACAAATGGTCCAACATTCCCATAGAAACACTCCTAAACCTTGTGGACGCCTTCCCAGAAGAGTTGAAGCTGTTATAGCTGCAAAGGGAGGAGCCAACCCAATACTGAACCCTACGGACTAAGACTGGGATGCCATTAAAGTTCATGTGCATGTAAGAGCAGGTGTCCCAGTGCTTTTGGCAATATAGTGTATTTCCTAAAAGCACAGGCCCTGTAGAATAAAATAGCGCCATTTGCAGATTTTTACATTACATGATATTAGAACAACTCTTTATCAAACCCAAAAATGTCAGTAAAAATACACTTAGGTTAATTTTAGTGAACAAAAACACAATATAATACTCTCTTTTTTGTAAAATATAAAAGGTGAGGTTGTGCCGAGTAAATAGATACCCAACATGACAAGCTTAAAAATTGCGTGAAATTATGAAACGGATGGAGATGGCTTCCCAGACAATCAGGAAGCCAGCGGCGGGTAATGACAAGCTTCTCGATTGCCCAGGAAGTGGGCTCCATGCTGTTTGGCTGACTTGATGCTATTGAGCCCGGCCAAACAGCATGCAGCCAGCTTCCCAGCCAATCAGGAAGCTTGGCGGTAAATCATTACTCCATGTTCCCTCGCCGCACTGCCGGTCAGAGGGAGATTTCCTCCGGTATCGGGGAAGGTATTGGAGCATTAGGGTGAGTGTGAGTACTCGCCCAAATACTTGGGATCAGCACTGATACTAGTATTGGTTTTTGGGGCATCCCTGTCAAATTTTATACCATTTTTTGGTATAAAAATTCCAATTGGTGCTATTTATTAACTTTTGTTTACTATATAGAGGGGGGGGGGAAACTAAAAATGTTTGGGGGAAAAATCCCTTATGTTGTGACTGCCTATGACATTTCTTAAGGTCCTAAAATGCCACGAGAGGACAAACACCCCCAAAATTGTTTTAGTTTGGGACATACAGTTCAGCAGTCAGGGTGTAGGTAAGTCAGTAATTAAAAGATCAGCTGCTGGGAGACCAAGGGCTATACTGGAGACTAGTGATGGGCCAATGTGTCTGGGTTCAATTTGCCAAGGGTTTGGTAATTCTTGTTCAAAATTTGGAAAATTCCATGAAGTCTATGAGGGGGGAGGGGGGATCTTGTTTTTAAATTCCTTTTATAGGCAAACTGCACTAAAGAAAAAAAGGAAAGACGTGATAAGCTGGGCGCATGAGTCATGTGGTACACATACCAATGCAGAAAAAGAGTGACTTCTGTTTGACTTTGAGGCCAACACTGAAAATACACAAAGTCCTGGCTAGAAAACAGCTCCAGACCCCCAAACAATGATCTATTTTCTGAAAGCAGAGGCCCTGTAGAATAACAAAATACTTGTTGCAATTTTCTATGTCGCACGGTATTTGTGCAAATGTTTATTAAACCAGTATTTTTAGGATAAAATAAACTAAAACAAATATTATACCCAATTTTTTGGTAAAATATAAAAGGCGGGGTCACGTTGAGTAAATAGATACCAAACATGTCAAGCCTTAAAATTGCGTGCGCCCACGAAACCGCAAAAAACTACAATACCCAAAATTTCCCATAGGTGACGTTTTAGAAGTTTTTACTGCTCATCAGTTAACAGTGATTGATGGCCCTAGAATTATTGCTCACACTCACACACACGTTTGCGCCGATATGTAAAATGCGTGGCACAATTTGAGTTTTGGCGTGTTTGCGTTGTATGTGCGTGTACGTGGGGGTGGGGAACTTAAAAAAACTGTTTTTTTTTGCATTTGTTTTTTACTGTTACTTTAAAAAACATTTTTGTACACAACTTTATTGTGATCATATAGGGAGCTAACAAGCCCTCTATGTAATAGTAGATATGGTGTGACAGGTCCTCTTTATGGAGATATCAGTGGTGTTTCAGACCCCTAATGTCACCTAGGGACCCCAAAGAAGCTGATGAAGTAGAGATCTGCATAACCGGCTTCTTTTCCTGGCTCTAGGAGTCAGAGAATATGCACGGTGACACCGGAAGTAATGTAATACACATCACTTCAGGGGTCCAGTGATCGGAGGAGAGATCAGCGGCTAGAAGTCTGCTGAACTCCCTCCGATCTGTCAGGGAAGACCCGCCTTGCCCACACCGGGGGATAACGGAACACGGGAAAGCCGGCTGTACAGACGCCGGATCGCTTGTACAGCAACAGCAATCGCCTGCTGTTTAAAGTGATACCAAGAACACGGCTGCAGTGACGTGCATTTACGTGGACCCTGTATAAGCCCCAAAAGTACAAAATCCGAGTGGCAACTAGCAGTGCGGGTGCCAGAAAGGTAAATGTTTAAATATTTTTTTATTACAGGCATGGCTTCATTTATAATTTTTACTATAGCGGCATGGTCGCCTCAATGTCAGGTGCTCCTTAGCCTATAGCTACCACACAGATGCTCCTCAGCCTATAGCTACTACACAGATGCTCCTCAGCCTATAGCTACCACACAGATGCTCCTCAGCCTATAGCTACTACACAGATGCTCCTTAGCCTATAGCTACCACACACGAGACAGACCGTCTGCCCTCACTCATGACAAATGGTTTGCTAAGATCTAGTACCTGATGTCTACAGCCATATAGATCACATATGTATGTATATATATATATATGCATACATACATACATACATAAATATATATATATACATGCAGTATGTTCAAAAATGGTCTACAACAAGATGGAATGCTGTGATGACATCACCAAAAAGTTTCAAAGAGACAATGGCAGGGGCTCTAAAGTCTGTGACCTTGACAAGAACCTCTCGCCTCTCCGTTGTATGTCCCCATCTGTAGCCCTTCTTTTTGGTTAGTTCAAATCATTTTTCCATTAAAAAGCTTTTACATGTCCTGGTGGCCTGGCAGCGGCACTCTGTAACTATTACCGGCCAAGATGGATCGCAACATACTTCATCGACCAAGCCAGAGTGCCGTAACATTTTTCTCATCTCCTAACTAGCCTTCTTTTGCTCGTACCTATTGGCTCTGAATTATCATCTGTCAAGTTTTAGAGGAGGTTTTTTTTTTTTTTCAGTATTTAAAATGAATCCTATCAGGGAATGTAATGTGATGGCGCCTGGCATAAGAAGTTTTACTTTTCTCTTCTCTTGCTAAAGGATTTTTTTTTAAAGGATTGCACACGGTATTTTAAATTCAACTCTAATTTGGGCAAAAAAAACAAACCTAAATATCAGCCCTCAGTATGAGTTAAAAATAAAGAAGCAGCACCCTAAATTCCAGGGCTGACACCTACAGACTAGACTTGTGAGATTTGTTTCGTTCTGAATGACAATTCAGCTGAATTTTTTAAAATTCAGACATTGGGATGCATCCAATTTTCTGAATGAAAGAAATAAATAATCCAAATGTATTGAAATTTTCTCAGAATGTCATTCTGAATGAACTTTTGTCGTTGAACATTAAAAAAAAAAAAACGAAAAACTGTGTGGAGTCCCCTCCCCAATTTACAACCGGCACTTTAGGTCTGGTCGGAATTTTAGGGGGGGAAAGCCAAAAAAAGAATGTGACATTTTGTGTCGTTCCACCCCTTTGTTGACATTTGGATCAGAGCTGTCATGTTTGCAGCGAGAGTTCATTGGGATTGGTCGTCTTGGGTATTTTTTCTTTTGGCGGGTCGCCAGCCGTCGTCCACAATGACCGATATGGATCTACATCACACTGGATGACATGGTTGACCATAGATTACGTCAAGGATCTCAAACCTCCGGCCCTCCAGCTGTGCTGAAACCACAAATCCCATGATGCATCTCTCTTCGGGAGTCATGTCTGTGGCTGTGAGAATCTTGCAATGCCTCATGGGATTTGTAGTTCCACCACAGCTGGAGGGTCGGAGGTTTGAGACCCCTGGATTACATCGACGGACACTTTTTTTGTTGTTTTTTTTATGTTTTTTTCTTTTAAATAAAGGACTTGTGAAAAACCTGTGTTGTGTTTTTTTTTCAAATAAAGGACTTTGTATATGGTGTGTTTATTTATAAGGTTATTGTTTATTTTGTGAATGAATAGGGGTAACAGCTACTCCTTACTCAATCAGAAGGGCGGAGGAGTGGCACCTGGGTACCCCCGTTATGATAGGAGGCAACCAGGTTCAAAGAAGCCCCTCTGCCCAAAGACACCCACAACCACTGGGCGGAGTTGTGGGGAAGAGGCTCTTGCCCTCTATGACATGAGGACAAGGTGGTTTTCAAGGATGTCCTCTCCATGGCAAAATACCATCCCCATGTTGAGGGCATGTGGCCTGGTGCGGTGCAGGAGGGGGGGCGCACGCTAGTCCCTCCCCCTTTCCTGCTCTGCCAGGCTGCTGCTCGGATCAAGGTTTTTTGTTTTCCTAATGGCACTTTGCTGCATCAAAAATGTGTTCTTAATTATCTAATGCATCCGAAATTAACGAAAATGTCAGATTCGGAGGAATCCGAATAAGGAAACAAATAGACAGACCCGGAGAGACTAAGCGGAGTGGATACATGACTGGGGGGAGGAATAGTCCCGGGAGAAAGGGTTAAAAAATAAAATGGGAATCAGCTGTTCTTACCTGATTGGATGTGGGAGTCAGGTGTCCGGGAGGAGCCGCATGGGAAGGAACTGCGAGGGCTGAGGGACGTCCTCTTTCTGGAAATCGACGAAGGAAGCAGGTTGTCCCACCCTCCCTCCCTCCCTCCCTGAATTGTGTGGTTATGGGGGTTTTCTTTTGTCACGGCAGCTTGGTATGGGTGCTTCCCCCTGTTGGTGTCCGGATATGTAAAGGGTGGGGCCTGGCCCCTTGGGAACCCAGAAGGAGTAAGTGTCCTCGAGCTGGTTGTGGTGCGGCTGGGGACAATGGTGGAGTGGTAGGAGAGGCCTTTTTGGGCTGTTGGTCACCCAAAGACCCCTTCTCAGGTCAACCATTGTTTACAGTATTATTTGTGTATATTATTTGGTTTATTACTTTTGGTTATTGTTAAAGTTGTTTGGTTTAATAGAAGGGCTGCTGTGGCCGTTAAAATCCATGTCGTGCAGTCCGAGTGTTTATTGGGGTTTTAACGGAGGGACAAAAATTGACGGATCCATCAGTCATGACTTTCGGACCCAAATCCCCAAAAATTAAATAACGAAAAATCAGAAATGAAACAATTTTTTTTGCCGGCGCACAAGTTCACTACAGACCCACCCGATCGCTGATCCAGCGCTGCTCCTTTTTTGGGATGAATGACGCCCAGTCTCATTCAACCCTCTTCCTGTAAGCCCTAGGTTATCAAGGGCCCAACTCCTGCCCTGGACTTACAGGAGGAGAATGCTGCTGCATTTAGGATCCACCCATCTCCATAAGGAAAAATATATAGTATATATAGTATATCTATCATGTACCTGGTGGGAGACTGGTAGGACGAGGAGGCTTCTCTTGCGTCTCGTGTCCTGCACCCCCTGGAAGTGGGAACAGGGTGTGAGGAGGACAACAAGGAGCACGAGTGCCAGTAGGTGGTTCAGACACCATGCAGTGGAAGTTCAGGATCGTTAGACGAAACCAGAGGTCAAACCGGGGTGGGCAGCATAGTACAAAATCGATAGGCAAGGCAAAGTCCAGTAATCAGGCCGTGGCCAGGAGGCAGGCAGCAAGCAGGAAGAGTCAAGGCAATCCGGGTCAAAACGAGCAACAGGCAACCCGACAGAGTAACAGGTCACAGGAAGTACAACCTGAAGACCATCAGCATCGTGGTTAGGGCAGGCTCGTTTATATAGACCAGTTCATTATAGTGACAGCATCACTTCGTGTGCGACTGATGTGCGCGTCTTTACACTAGAGCATGTTTCCCAGCAACACAAAACATAGGCCTAAGCACATGCATGGCCGCCATCTTTACCTTACAATAGCCCCTTAAAAAGTTACTTGGGTGTCCAACGTTGCCCTAACAGAAAAATGGAACATTTCATCACTAGGGTAAGCACTAAGGAAGCAGAACATTCTGTGTTAAGACAATAACTTCTCAGGAGGTTGGAAACCCATCCCATGACCTCCAATACCCTCTTCCCTTCAAAAGTTGAATTGGAAATGAGCTTGCAGTTAGGGTTACAGAGCCCACTTAGTAGAGGGTGGGCTTCCTAAAATATGGTGGCAATTATGTGAACTGGGAAGGGTAGCTGAAGAACACAGCATTCTATGCTTCCTTAGTGCATACCCTAATGATGATAAGTACCCTCTTCTTTTAGGGCAACATTGCCCCCGTTCCGAAGTAACTTTTTAAGAGGCCCAATTGACCTGCAGAAGGGAAATTGTGCTATACTCTCATTACTGGCTGAAGACACATACAGGTGATACGTTAGCAAATTAAAGGTTGTGGTACGTTCACCTTTCAACAGATGATCAAAAAAACTGTTGACGAATGTTATCTACTTTCCAAACCAATGGACAAAAAGTTTGCAACTTGTCTGAATAAGCGGCCGTGCAGTGGCTGTCCTCTGATCTCATCTTTGTACAAAACACACAGTAAGGGTCGGAAGAGACCAGAAATTCAGAATCTTCTGTCTTGTGTGAAACATCGTCCCAATCTGCGGACGCGTTAGATCAGCGGGAGAGATGTCAACACTGTATCAGAAATACCGAACCTCATTAATTTTGGCAGTAGAGAAAAGCCGAAGCGCTCTGACAATAGTAATTATTTCTCTTCTTGAATGAAGTTTCGAATAATGAGAAACTTTGCCGCTGATAAAATGCAGACTGAGCCAATTATACTTTGGCACCAAACCATGGAATGTGTTACCTTATAATTAATAACAATTAATGGAGCAAAACTTTTTTTTTTCATATGTAGCATGTAGTTTATAAGGAGTCATACATGTGTGTATAACATTTATTTTATTCATTTAGGGTCAACATACTGCACATATTTTGCTTTCCGAGGTACAAAGAACCATCCACCATCTTCTTGGGATCAAATAGAGAATGGCATTAACCTCCCTGGCGGTATGATTATGTCAGGAATTTTGTACCAAAAGCGGTACAATGTTTTGCATGGAAATTTGTTGTTTATATTGTAGGCCTGTAATACTTAGTAAATCTACTCGGGATTACCGCCAGGGAAGTTAATGTTATGGTGGGATCCTATAGTCCACTGGCTCCAGGGACTCATGAGAATTGATCACACGTAAACATACTATGGACAATATCTGACTATTTTAGTACCCAACACTAGACACCGGTCACTATGTCGCCCTGATGAAGAGACTCTGTGTGGCCCCGAAATGTTGGCTTTTGTGATATATGTGACATCAATAAATAAACACCAAGATCTAAAACAAAGATCTAAAACAATATTATCCGAGTGCTGGTGATTCTCCATTTCGTTGAACTCGAAGATACATGGCACCATCCGTGTTCATCATTGCGAGCACCACATTGACGCTGTGATGATGGCTGCCACAGCCATGTTCTTGGTATAACTACTTCAGGACATGATATTTGTTTACAGTGGGCGGTCCTGAAGTAATAAAAGTGACTTTAACCCCTTTGTGACTGACGACGTACAGTGTACGTCGCCAGCATCGGGGCTGTTTAAACAGACTCCCGGCGACTTTTGCCGCCGGGACTCTGTTTAAACTTGTAGAGCCGACTGTCGGCTTTACAACAGAAGCGATCCTGGCGACTTACCTGTCGCCAGATCGCTTCTGTGTCCCGAAGAAGGTAAAAAAAGCTTTTTCAATTAAAATTAAATAAAATCCATCTAATAATAATTAAAAAAAATGTTACAGTCCCCCGCCCCCGCGAGCACGCGCGTCGCCACGTAAACACGCGTCGGGTGCGCCTACGTATGAAAACGACAGAAGCGCTACACATGTTGGGTATCGCCGCGCACGCCGGAGTGAGAGCAATAATTCTAGGGCCAGTATTTTGGGGTATCTCTAAATTGATGACCTGTGGGGGCTTTTAAAGCGTCTTTTATTGACTTTTTGGGGTACTGCAGTTTTTCGCCGTTTCACGGTCGCACGCAATCTGTAAACTGGGCATGTTGGGTATCGTTTTACTCGTTGTAACCTCATCTTTTATATTTCATTAAAAAAATGGGTAATTTGTTGTGTTTTGGGGCATTTAATTAAATTTGTCACTAAATTTTGGGGTTTAATAAGGAGTTGCGCTAATATTGCGCAACATAAAAATTTTCAACTACCACCATTTTATTCTATAGGGTCTTGGCATTCAGAAAATATATAATGTTGGGGGGTTTTACGTCATTTTCAGGCCTAAAATGTGGAATATAACATGGCTGCAAAAAATGAAAAAAGGGCCTCAGTCATGAAGGGGTTAAAGTCTCATTTTTTTTCTTTTTGTTTTGTGTTTTCATATATCTTCTGCTAGCAAGCAATAGATATATGCTAAAATATTTGAAAAAAATAAAAAAGTTAAAACTTACCTGTGTCTACGCCGCTCGCTCCTGGCTGTAGAACTCAGCTTCTCAAGTGGCCGTGCAGGAGGATGTGTGCAGGCGCATGCACAGTCCATATGACTGGTGAGGAGAGGAGGAGAGCTATAATAAAAGTGAATGCATGCAGCCTGGAGCATGCACGTCGAACAGACTCTGTGGGGACAGGAAGAAACAGCAGTCTGCACTGGATCAGAGGCCAGCACCAGCGCTGGAGGCACTAATGAAAACTACTGGAAGGAAGAAGATCATCGGATCAAGAGGCATCATTTAAGGTAAGTCTGTACAGCAGCATTGGGGAAAATAAAAGGAGGGTTTAATGCCACTTTAAGGTCTGGACTGTGTGGTGGCCAATCCATGTGTGACAATGATGTCTCATGCTCCCTGAACCACTCCTTCACAATCTGAGCCCGATGAATCCTGGCATTGTCATCTTGGGTATACCCAATGTGCCATCAGGGAAGAAAATATCCATTGATGGAAAAACTTGTTCATCCAGTATATTCAGGTAGCAGCTGACCTCATTTTTGGGGGACATAATGTTGCTGAACCTAGACCTGACCAAATGAAGCAACCCCAGATTATAACATTTCCCTAAATCTAGGTGGTGACTTTCTTTTTGGCCAGACAGCGTGGATTGGTATCCAGGACCACAATTTGCAAAAGTGCCTTCACACGGCAGTCTGGCTTTAAAATGCACATTAGAAAAATGTCCAAACTTGTGTTTAAGTAATGTCACTGGGTGAAATGAATGCAGTGTGGGCAGGAGAGTACTGAACTTGGGGGGCAAGTAGAAATATGATTTGTTTGGCTGGGCCTGAGTGGAGATACTTTACCTTTCTGACATTAATCAGAGGGGAAGCTATAATATTTGACACATACTGGCTGTTATATAACTACCTGTTATCCGGGTTCCAGGACTGGCTTCCTTTGTGAAAACATCTGAATATGAAATATCATGTAACCAAATGGTGAAAGCCACAGGTCGAAGATGATACTGGAAAATGTGAAAAGGTCACAATAAACCATGTTCTTTAGGAATAGTTACCTCATACCGTGCTCACTAATTAGAGACACCAGTGCTCAATTTGGGGTGCATTTATAAACAATGGAGTCCAAAATTAATTGTATATTTTCATTCCAATTTGAAAGTACTATATGTAAATACTGCATTATGGCCACTAGATGGAGCATAGGAAAGAAGTATTTTTCTTATATATTTCTTATGCTCCTCAGCTCCATCTAGTGGCCATAATGTGGTATTACATGATGACATTCAAAATTACATTGGACCTTTAAAGATAGTATATTCATTTTGTGCATTCATTCACACAGAGATAAAACACAGAGATTTACAAGGCTATATGGCACTCTTGGAATTGTTTATGGAAGAGATACTTTGTGGTGTACACATTCTTTAGCACACAAAAATCCACGACCATTCATAAAAAGGGCTAGTTGGTTGCATTTGACCCCCCATCCCCAAGAAAAAAGGTTCCAAGTCCTTCTCTGAATGTGGACACATAAGGCCCCGTTCACACTGAGCGATTTATCGCGCGGTAGTTCCCGCGATATCGCGGCTATTTACCGCGTGATATCGCTCTCCAATGCTTGGCAATGGGGCAAAGGGTCCTGCTGTCGCGGGTCGTGCGTCGCTACAGCAGGACCCTTTTTGGAGCGGATTTTGCCGCGATTCTAGCTTGCTCAATGCAAGCATTTGCGCGATATCACGCGACAAATCGCGCGATATCACGCAAAATGCAAATTGCGCGACAAACGCACGATTTGTGAATCGCGCAGTGTGAATAGGATCTTAGGTTACACCAAGATAATTTGGTATTTGCAATATTGCATAAAAGTGTATTGTTTCAATGTTTGATCAGTTGTAGGAAATGTTATGTGTCTTTGGTTGATTCATATTATTGCCTAGTGAAATATGGTAAGGCTGTTAAAGAGAGCTGACTGTGCAAGCCTAGAGGCTGAGGGCCCTAGAAGCTGAAATGACCAAATCCCAAGAAGTGGCAAGCTGGCAAGCAATAAACCGGAGCATCCTAGCTATGGCATGGGTCAGGGATAGATACACCTCCTGCCAAGGTAATTTAGTTGGACAGGAAGTGATGTGAAGTCTCTCCAGGGAAGACTCAGACTGCAAAAAAACTATTTTTCAGTAAAGTGGGTAAGAAATATAACCCTTCAGTAAAGCAGTGAAGGGATATAACCCTTCAGTAAAGCGGGCAAGGGATAAAGTGGGAAGGGATGTAACCCTTCCGTAAAACAGGGAAGGGATAAAGTGGGGAAGGGATAGAACCCTTCAGTAAAGCGGGGACGGGATAAAGTGGGGAAGGGATATAACCCTTCAGTAAAGCGGGGAAGGGATAAAGTGGGGAAGGGATATAACCCTTCCGTAAAGCGGGGAAGGGATAAAGTGGGAAGGGATATAACCCTTCAGTAAAGCAGGGAAGGGATAAAGTGGGGATGGGATATAACCCTTCAGTAAAGTGGAGAGGGGATAAGGTGGGAAGGGATATAACCCTTCAGTAAAGCAGGGAAGGGATAAAGTGGGGAAGGGATATAACCCTTCAGTAAAGCGGGGAAGGGATAAAGTGGGGAAGGGATATAACCGTTCAGTAAAGCGGGGAAGGGATAAAGTGGGGAAGGGATACAACCCTTCAGTAAAGTGGGGAAGGGATAAAGTGGGGAAGGGATATAACCCTTCTGTAAAGCGGTGAAGGGATAAAGTGGGGAAGGGATATAACCCTTCAGTAAAGCGGGGTAGGGATATGACAGGTCTACCTCCATCCATAATTTCCTGTGGAAACATCTGCCTGTCTCTGGGTACCCTAGGAGCGCGTTCACTTCCCTCTTTTGTCTTATGTTATGACAGTAAAGTAAAAGATCAGTAGAAATAAGGAAGAGTGGGCATCTGGAAATAAAAGATTTGATGTATTGTATTGCGCACAAAGTAAAACTATTTTAAAACGTTTATTTATAGTGGAACAATATTGCAGCAGGCAAGATAAAGGCCGTAAACCAAAAAGAAAGACAAAGAGTAATTCCGATAGTTATACATAGTGGAAGATAAAGGAACGAGCGGTGAAAAACACACTGTGGCCTGGACACGCAGGCAGCGATGATGAAAGCCCACAGATACATCCTCCTCCCAATAACCAAAAGCTTTTCCGAGTACAACGGGGCTGTTTTTTGACTCGATACAAATCACAGCTTTTTATATTGTAGCATCCATCACGCCAGGTGAAGTTCTTATGGTGGCATTATTTTCTCTTTGAAACCCTAAAGAAATAAGTGAAAACATGTCAATAATTTTTGTCTCTAGGTAGTTTCTTTTGCAACAACGTTTAGGCTATTTATTCCTGACGACCATAAAATCGAGTCTGTTCAGTTGGACTTAAGTTTTACGATGAATGCCGGTTTTCCAATATCATGGCCAGACCTAACGCTTGTTATAGAATAAATGTAGCTCCAGCACTTTGTGTTGTGTCCTCTCTATGCTAAAAAATACGGATTGCACAATAATGGTGGTAAATGGGCCTTAAAGTACCGTAGTTGAATTTTGGCTCTAGCCAAGGAAAGAAAGGATGATAAAAGACAATCACATTTGCATTCAACAAAAAAAAAGGGTCTGAAATGAAGTTGCTTGGTTGAACATGTAACCCCCATCACCTTTTGTGAGGTGGTGTCAGGGAACCAGAGGTGTCATCTCTCCTCGGGGCCACGCGATACGGTGTAGGGCACAGGGTCTCCTTCGGCTTGGCAGGACTCCTGGCGCCGGGGTTGTGGGTGTGCATGCGCGAAATGCGCGGTGGGTGCGCGCGGTGGACAGGCTGTGCGCCCCAGCCCATTAGTGTTGTCAGCTGTGGGCCTTGCTGGGGGAGGTTCCCAGCACACACCTTCCATCCTTTCCCTCATGCCATTGGCTCCTGGACGGAGAAGCCTCCTGGTTGTCTAGGCGACCAGGAGGCGGTGATTGGTGAACCCCACAGGTGCTTTAAAATATAACACATGCACTAATATACAGCAGGGGTAGGCAAACTCTGGCCCTTAAGCTGTGGTGGAACTACAAATCCCATGAGGCATTGCGAGATTCTCACAGCCACAGGCATGACAGATGCATCATGGGATTTATATTTCCACCACAGCTGGAGGGCCGGACTTTGCCTCCCCCCTGATTTAGAGGTTGGATGAAAGGTTCAGTGCAGTGTAACAGTCCTGACATATTTATAAAATACATTTTATATTGAAGTCCATACACATCGGACCAAAAAAACAGGGAGCTCTGAGCAGGAAGGAGGGACAGAAGGAGGTCGGAAGAAGGAAGGAGGGTGTGAGAAGAGTGACAATTGGGAGGTCGGCCGTATTGAAAAGCTTTTTCTTCTCATTCAAAATATGTAAATAATAATAAGTAAATCCTCTTCAGAGATATACACAGTAAGTGTGCTTTGGGTTTAGATGCACTTTCCAGCCACCACATTATCATCATCCCCTATGATGTCATAGTTGCTTACTTGCTTACCATGCTCATTGTCTAGTGGTGGCCAATCGTCCAATCAGCTCAATAATGTCACAAGTGGGTGATGCTTATATATATCAGGCACCAGACCTAGGTGCTCTGTCTCTAGTGGTCCCTGAGCTAGTGAGGTGTTGGTGGTAGTTTTGCTTATACTTCTAGAGATTTCTCTTGCGTTTTTCTCTTGCTTTTTTCTTGCGTTTTTCTTGCGTTTGAAGGAGTGAGAGGAGTTTAGGAGGAGTTCAGGAGAGAGGGGTGGAGCAGTGAGAGGCGGAGGAGAGAGGAGTGGAGGAGAGAGGAGTGGAGGAGAGGTCTCCAAAGCTTTTTCCCGATACCCCATTTCAGAGTGTACAGCTCGCACAGCGCCTTATCTGTTCCCATCATTTCTGGCTGGTGACATTCGTTGTGTTTCACGGTGTGAACGCTGGTCTCGGTCTTTTGGCTTTGCTCAGTTTGTAGCATTGTGAATAAGAGCAATGTCGTCATCATGCCAGACCTTCGCAGATTTGGCCGCCTCGGCCATTGGCGCGCCAGATTGCAATACTCTGAATTTAAAAGGACTCAAACAGCTTCTCCATGCCATCATCAAGTACCTGGATGTGGAGGATGTGGATACCAGCACCCTCCTCACCAAGGCTGAGGTGGAGAAGGAGGCGGTGGAGAAGGAGAGGGTGGAGAAGGAGAGGGTGGAGAAGGAGAAGGTGGAGAAGGAGAGAGTGGAGAAGGAGAGAGTGGAGAAGGTTGAGATCAGGCTTCAGAATCTAGAGGGACATCTAGCATCCCTCAGTTCCCAGATCTCAATGATGGAGAGTCCTAAGACAGAGCAGTCGGATATATCCCGGCTGCAGAGACAGCTAGACCGGATTGAGGAGAAGGTCACTAAGGTAAGATCTTACTTGTACATTGTCCAAATCGATGAGGAAAATGACATTTATCATGTCGCCTGTCACCGGCAGCGTGTTTACACTGATCTGCTGCCCGTTCCCTTTTCTGTAGCGGCCAGGCTGCCCATCCAAAGTGGCCGCTAGCTATTTTTAGAGAAGTGACAGTTAGTTTAGCTCAGCCCAGAGAGACATGAAAGTGACAGTTACATGGCTGCACATAAAGATCCTTATCCTTGCGATAACGCTGAGCCTGAACCATGTATACATCAAAGAAAAACTCCCCCATTTAATTTTTATAACACACCAAGAAATATACACAAAGCAAGGAAATGGACATATCATTTATCAAATAAAAAGATGTATTCCACCGGTTGTAATTCATGACCGTGCTCTCATGCAAGCTTATAATTGTTTCTTATATTTGTCCCATTTACAGGAGATGTCAGCACTCAATAAGTGGAGAAGTGACCTGCAGGACGTAGACAGTCGCATCAACAGACTGTCAGAGTCTATGGTAAGGAACACGCAGTTTCATCACATTGTGATACAATTAGACATTTTTAGATCTGTATGTGGAAGTGTCATTTTTAAGCTTTACGATTTCTTCCCCCAGATCTAAAAATCAGTTTTATGTAGTATTGTCCTTCAATTTAGACTTCAACGGCCAATCAGTGGCCTGGAAAGACATATTATATATTATAGAACTAATAGAGTTTGAGATATTCTGATGATGTATTGTATTTTCTTCTTCTGCTTTCAGGAATCCAGCAGCCTTGCCAAGACCGAGGAGGCCTCAACCACTGCCATGGCGGAGGAGAAGCTGGCTGACAAGATGGTCACCCTGGAGAGATCCAAGGTGGCTGCGGACGAGAAGCTGACCACCCTGTAGAAATCCAAGGTGGCAGCGAAGAAGAAGCTGGCTGCTCTGGGGAGAGCCATAAGGGCAGATGATGAGAGGCTGGCCTCCTTCCAGATAGTTACAGGTATGAATGACTTCTACAAAGTATACAAAGTAGAATATAAAACCCTGCGAGCTGAACTACTCTACAGTGGTCCTCTAATGAGGCAGATTGGATTATTGATCACACAGATCTCACAGAGAACGGTGAAGGCTTCATTTTCACTGCTGGGTGATAGACAATATATGACTTTCTGCTGTAAAAGTAATACGTCAGCTAAAGCATCACCCTGGGGGGAAAGTTTTAGATAAAGATTATCTACAACCTGATCTTATTATATTAACTAATAACAATTTTTTTTCGGTTTCCAGATGACCTTGCAAGGACAATCCCTGACCTGCATGGAAGTATGGTATCCTGTAACAGTGACATCAGAGACATACAGGAGGACAGACTCAGGGTAAGATAGTTCAATAGAAATCCAACAGAAAGAAAGTAGAGGTGTTGCCCAATGGAAAGACATATTATATATTATAGAACTACTAGAGTTTGAGATATTCTGATGATGTATTGTATTTTCTTCTTCTGCTTTCAGGAATCCAGCAGCCGTGCCAAGACCATGGATGCCTCAACCATTGCCATGGCGGAGGAGAAGCTGGCTGACACCATGGTCACCCTGGAGAGATCCAAAGGGGCTGCGGACGAGAAGCTGACCGCCCTGGAGAAATCCAAGGTGGCAGCGAAGAAGAAGCTGGCTGCTCTGGGGAGAGCCAAAAGGGCAGATGATGAGAGGCTGGCCTCCTTCCAGATAATTACAGGTATGAATGACTTCTACAAAGTATTATTATTCTGGAATATAAAACACTGTGAGCTGAACTACTCTACAGTGGTCCTCTAATGAGGCAGATTGGATTATTGATCACACAGTATCACCGATCTCACAGAGAACGGTGAAGGCTCCATTTTCACTGCTGGGTGATGGACAATATATGACTTTCTGCTGTAAAAGTAATACGTCAGCTAAAGCATCACCCTGGGGGGAAAGTTTTAGATAAAGATTATCTACAACCTGATCTTATTATATTAACTAATAACAATTTTTGTTCGGTTTCCAGATGACCTTGCAACGACAATGCCTGACCTGCATGGAAGTATGGCATCCTGTAACAGTGACATCAGAGACATACAGGAGGACAGACTCAGGGTAAGATAGTTCAATATAAATCCAACAGAAAGAAAGTAGAGGTGTTGCTCACAATTGACAATGTAACAATTCACAATGTAATACAATTCATACTTATATAAGGATTCAGATGTTTTAAATAAGCCTTGTGTTCCATTTCCTTCCATCTAGAAATCCAGACAGGCCATGGAGAGCAAAATCAGCCGCACCACCGAGCAGCTGAATAACACGATTCAGAAGCTGCTCAAAAGAGTGAGCGGCCAGGAGGAAGACTGGCATGGTGTGGTGGATAAAATGAATGCTGAGATGAAAGATAAGGTAAGTGTCTTCTTGACCTCTGGATTTGCCAGATAATGCTTATCAAGATCATATTATTATTACATAATATAGTTGTACTTATATCTGTTTTAACTGTTGTCACTTTCTTATTGACTCTACAGCTGGACAGGATGGAGCCCGGTCCTCTCACCAAGCAGCTGGAGGAACGCTGGAATGAGATCCACCAGCAATTGAAGGACCGTCATCCACACTTTGAGGCCGATGAAGCTGCTGCCATCAGAAAGTAAGAAATACAAATAGCTAGATGGCTTCTCTCACTTCTGGTTTAATATAAACCAAAAGTTGGGGAAGAATATTTATAAACCCAACAGGGAGACCTTATCTCAAAGTTTTTATTCCAGCAACATTGAGTTGCCTTTATCGTCTTATTATTAGACATGTGCACTGCCAAAAAATGTGTTTAGTTTCGTTTTGTTTTAAATTTGGATTTGTGTTATTTCGTTTTTAGGGATTCGGGTGTGAAAGTCAATTCGGATTCGGAATTCGGATTCGGACGAAATTCGTTAGCGGTAGTTCGTTCGCACGGTCGTTTCGTTTTCGTTTCTTATTCGTTTCTTATTCGTTTCGTTCATTCGTTCGTTTACAGCAAAGTGACATTTGAGGGGGAAATGTTTTCCTTCAACGAACGAAACGAATAAGAACCGAAAAACGAAACGAACGTTCGAACGAACTACTGCTAGCGAATTTCGGAAACGGAAATTCGGATTCGTTTGCATTCGTTATAACTGTAATTCGGAATACATCCGAATGTCCGAATGTCCGAAAATTCGTCCGACTTTCGATTCGGAACGAAACGAATCGCACATGTATACTTATTACTATCATCACAGCCAAGCAATGTCTAAAATCTGAAATATTCTTTTATCTTCTAGGCAGCTAATTACAAAATTCAATGGCCTGTACTGTGCCCGTGAGGTCAACATGAAGGTGCCAGGAGAGTAAGTACATTACTATGATATCAATATTTGTATTATTGTTTTATTGACATGTATTTACCATGGATCCAACAGTACCAGGAATATAATACATGACTATTATATCATTATTTGCAGTATTGTATTTCTCACTTCCCTACTTTTTCATTTAACAGAAAGCGGCTGATTCTCCCGAGGCTGCCGGCTGTTCCATCTCGGCAATCGAGGCGCAGAATAACTCCGTTTCCAGTGCATAACGTTTGCCAGAGGTAAGTCGGGGGAAAGGAAGGATTTAAGGGAGAAGAATGCGAAAGGGGGAGAGTTTTTATAAAGTGAACCAATGGAAGCTGTCTAAACTCATATCTCCTTTTCATAGCAGTGACAACCAAGACTGTGGAGTCTCTCCTCATAAAGACAACTCTGCTCAGGGCACAGGCGTAACACCATGCGCAAAAAACAAAGTGGTGCTCCCGGTAAGTACTGTGGAGGTATATCAGTTGTATGTATAGACATTTCTGTATAGTCTCGGTTTGACATAATCATTCTTATTTATTTTTTTTCCAACAGGAGAGCACTGACATCCGGGGCTCTGCCCGCCGCTTTTACCATCATGGAAAGAAAGATCACAAATTACCAAAACTTCGTCCACCAATGGTAAGAAAGCTGTTGATAATTCTTGAGTTCTGATGAATAGTGAAGGGAAGAGAGACGGCCTCCAGTCATACTGCTGATCTCATTAAGTACAAAACTAAGTATAAGACAGATGATATCAGCATGTGTGATCAATTCTACAGTCACTAGATTTTTATACATTCTCTATGTATTCCTAACCTAATAATGATTTCAAAGTATGTTCCAAAATAATTCTCTCTTTTAACTATTGTATTTCCTCATATTTCGTTGTTTAATTACATTTGTCTTTGTTTAATCCCCCAGGAGAGTCTGAAACCCGTGGTATAAAACTTTCCTGGTTCAGTCACATCAAGGGCCAAAGATAGAAAAACGGAGCCCCACTTTTTTTATTTTTTTTTTATTTTATAATCTCACCGCGCGTTGACACTGCTCGGGGAGGAGGGGGTCAGGGAGGCATTTTTTCCCGGTCGGAGCTTATGCTTTGATAGGCTTTTTTGCCTTCCTATGGATCAGCATCATTGATGTTGATTCAGGGAGTACTCTGATCGCCCTAGAGAGTCCGGAAGGAATTTATTTCCTTCAAAACGGTTTCTCGCCTTCCTCGGGATCTAGTTCAGTGTCAGAGTTACGTAACATTTAGGCTGCCTAGGAAAGAGGGGGTCAGGAAGGCATTTTTTCCCGTCGGAGTTTATGCTTTGATAGGGTTTTTTGCCTTCCTCTGGATTAGCATCATTGATGTGGATCCAGGGAGTATTCCGATCGCCCTAGAGATTCCGGAAGGAATTTATTCCTTCAAAGCGGTTTCTCGCCTTCCTCGGGATCTAGTTCAGTGTCAGAGTTACGTAACATTTAGGCTGCCTAGGGAAGAGGGGGTCAGGAAGGAATTTTTTTTCCCGGTCGGAGCTTATGCTTTGATAGGGTTTTTCGCCTTCCTCTGGATTAGCATCATTGATGTTGATTCAGGGAGTATTCTGATCGCCCTAGAGATTCCGGAAGGAATTTATTTCCTTCAAAACGGTTTCTCGCCTTCCTCGGGATCTAGTTCAGTGTCAGAGTTTCGTAACATTTAGGCTGCCTAGGAAAGAGGGAGTCAGGAAGGCATTTTTTCCAGGTCGGAGCTTATGCTTTGATAGGGTTTTTTGCCTTCCTCTGGATTAGCATCATTGATGTGGATCCAGGGAGTATTCCGATCGCCCTAGAGATTCCGGAAGGAATTTATTCCTTCAAAGCGGTTTCTCGCCTTCCTCGGGATCTAGTTCAGTGTCAGAGTTACATAACATTTAGGCTGCCTAGGGAAGAGGGGGTCAGGAAGGAATTTTTTTCCCGGTCGGAGCTTATGCTTTGATAGGGTTTTTTGCCTTCCTCTGGATTAGCATCATTGATGTGGATCCAGGGAGTTTTCCGATCGCCCTAGATATTCCGAAAGGTTTCTCGTCTTCCTCAGGATGTGCCATTCATAACATAGTGTGGTGTATTTGAAGCATAAAATATCAATAAAGCTTCTTAAACATTTTATATTCCTGTCTGTGTAAATTGTTGGGTGTGGGAGGCAAATAGGAGGTGCTTATATGATAGGCTGGCCATACAGAAGAACTGATGTAGTTTCTTCATCAAAACTGACCTAGCAACATAAGTGATTTTTCTTTGATCACATATCTATGAAATGAGAGTATTTGTTAATGTAGGGTACAATCTTTGCTGTACTTCATCGTTTGGCACTTTACTTAGATCATATACATTGTGGCATTGTGAGGCAATACCACGGTGTTAGGTGGCCTCAAAGTCACCCAGGGTTCTCAGCCAGAGGGGCTGAGTGGCTCCAGGAAGACATTACTGGTACCAGGAGAGAACAGCCTTTTCAGTTCTTACAAAATAAAAATGTACTGTTGTTAGTAAGATCCAAGTGTTTATACGGGAAGAAAACCCTTTCCATACTGAGATGATTGAGATTACTAAAGTTTAAAGAACAGCTATACTGTATACAGAGGCTGCCAATGCTGATATCTCTATGACAATGCTGGCTGCCTAGCTATCTCTCACCTGGAACAAGCATTTATATACAGCATATGAGAACTCCTACTATGTATACTTGTTCAGGGTCAGTGACACATAAATCACATGCTGGTTTCTTACTAAATGAATTATGGAACTACAGAGGATAGAGCAGGATATGGGGATAGGGGGGTGCAGTAAATATGGGTGACAGCGTCATTCGGCCCTCACTGGTTTTAGCTCTTTCAAAAGATGTAGCAGTGTGCAAAAGGCAGATACCAACAGCTGCACTTTAAAGGAGAACTATGGGGTCAGGGCTTTTCCCCATAGTTCTCCTTAGGGTAACGGGAGGACACAAACTAGCGTCCTCCCGTCACCCTAGGCTCAGCATACCGCGAGGGGGGGAGGGGTCTGCGCGGTTGCTGCATATCACATTCCTTCCGGCCGGAACAACTCCGGAGAGTTTTATAAAATGTCTCTCAATAGAAGTTTTATGATCCGTTTATATTCCATTGTTTAACTTTTTTTTAACTTTATTGAAATGTCACAAAATGACAATTCATTGAATTCTATACAGCTGAGCACATTGCGATGCCGCGTACTGAGCCCCAATGTTACTCCCCCTTACCCCTCACTGAGCCCCAATGAGGGGCGTATCTGCCGCGAGGCAAACAAGGCGTTTGCCTGGAGCGGCAGATTCGCTGAGAGCGGCACTGACGGGATGACGCGGACGTCGGTCTGGAGAGTGGACGGCGGGCGGCGTAGATTTGCGGTGAGTCAGTCCGGGGGGTGGCGGATGCTGTCGTAGAGAAGCGCTAGGACATTCCGAAGGAGGGGGGGTGCTGTCCGAGAAGCGCAAGGCCCGTCCGTGGGGGGCACTGTT
>NW_017306326.1:301244-304649 GCF_000935625.1 Nanorana parkeri | reverse complement strand
CCCCCCTTACCCCTCACTGAGCACCAATGTTACTCCCCCTAACCCCTCACTGAGCACCAATGTTACTCCCCCTTACCCCTCACTGAGCACCAATGTTACCCCCCTTACCCCTCACTGAGCACCAATGTTACTCCCCTTACCCTTCACTGTGCAAACTACAAACAGTTTTGTAGGTTCGTGCTTTTCTGGGCACAGTTGGGTATTACCGGCGGTTTGTCCCTAATTTTTCATCTATTGCTGCACCACTGACTGACCTGACTAGAGGTAAGAAGTCAGTGATGATTCAGTGGAACCCCAGGTCTGAGGATGCCTTTGTGAAGTCGTACAGTGTACGTCGCCAGCATCGGGGCTGTTTAAACAGACTCCCGGTGACTTTTTGTTTCAGCATCCGGTGCTGGTAGTGCCAGATTTTACGAGAGAGTTCATTGTACAAACAGATGCCTCAAGTGAGGGTTTAGGGGCTGTCCTGTCTCAAGAGGTTACTGGTTGCTAGATCACAGACGAAGGTTCGGTGGGCAGGGTAACTGGCCAAATCATTCCAACTCATGGCTGACCCAAACCCGAAGCTCATTTTTAATCTGCACAGTGAGGAGGTGATTTCCTATGGTTTCCCGAATGTCCTATGCACTCTAGCTCCATCTAGTGGCAGTAAAATGCTGGAAGCATTATTGGCACAGCTATACACTGTGCGAACGCTGCGCTGGCAGATCGGAGCGGGGAGAGGGGAATCCAGCCCTCCCCCTGTCACGGCAGAGAGCCGTGACAGGATCGAGAGGTGAGCGAACCTGGTATGTGTTCGCTCACCTCCCGATCTACTGAGCCGACCTGTGACAGTCTCATTGTCACAGGTCGGCTAGAACTAGGAGGTGAGTGGAAATCACTCATCTCATAGTTCTCCTTTAATGTCTATGAATTACTACCAGGTTATCCTCAAGCCAAACCAAGTGATCCTCAAGCTAAACCAGGTGATCCTCAAGCCAACCCAAGTAATCCTCAAGCCAACCCAGGTGATCCTCAAGCCAACCTAAATGATTCCCAAGCCAACCCAGGAGATAATCAAGCCAACCCAAGAGATCTTCAAGCCAACCCAGGTGATCTTCAAGCCAACCCAGGGGATCCTCAAGCCAACCCAGGTGATCTTCAAGCCAACACAGGTGATCCTCAAGCCAACCCAGGAGATCTTCAAGCCAACCCAGGTGATTCTCAAGCCAACGTGACTGGGGGATATCAATCCCAGCCCAGATCCCTTCGAATTTAGGTATCATTGTCCTGTGTTGATCGGTTAGTGATTCCAGTTTCCACCTGTTCTAAAACAGATGGGCAAGAGGTCCATGTCCATTTTTGTGCAATCTCCATAAAATACAGTGAGGGGAATTGATCAAAACTGGAGCAGACAGAATCTGAAGCAGTTGCCCATGGCAACCAATCAGCATCTCTCTTCAGTTTGCTCAGTTAGGATTTGAAAATGAGAGTGAGAAGATGATTGGTTGCTGTGCGCAGCTGCTCCAGATTTTGTCTGCTCCAGTTTTGATAACTTCCCCCCCCACTATTTGCAGTCCACAGCTAACATAGTTTGGGTATTTGTTCACAAAAAAACACTACTTGTGTATAATTAGCGCAGTCGCTTCAGTTGCTTTCATCTCCGAAATACTTCACCAGATATAGTTCAATTTTATTTTTATTTTTTTCTGTAAGTTTTTTTTTTTTTGGGAGCTGACACAGAAAGCGCAGTAAGGGTAAGCCGAATTGATTTTACTCCCTTTGGTTCTGCACAATGAACAGCACCGGCTGATCGGCACATAAGACCACATGATGAAAAGCAGAAGCCTAGAAGTCAGCAAACTCGAGGTTGTCCTCGGGGAGCCGGAGAGTAGAAGAAACTGTCGGCGGAGCTCCGATTCCCAATCTTTGTTTAATCTCGGGATGATGGAATACAAAAATATATATCATAAGTCTCTCTTTTTTTTTTTCTTCTAACAACCATCACAATCAGTTGAACGTATATTATATATATATCTCGCGGTGCCGAGCCGGTTCATGTCGGAATTCATGCTTATTTTAGCTCAAAATTTGGAAATGAGTTTTCAGGAGAATGCATATTGTATGTTCTGCTTAATTGAGCAATGAAACCTGTAAATTAGCAGTGTCTGGAGATAGCATTCAGTGTGCTCAGGAATATTAATGAGGGTCTACCAATCTGACTTCTGTGTGACTCGATTTTAAATTATATTCGTCCCTACAGGAAACGCTTGTGTTTGCCGGCTTAATTCCTTTGCCAGCCGCTCGCCTTGCGTTGTGAAGACACATAAGCACTCTGGGGGAATGGATCAAACGCTTCCAAATAGCTGTTGTAACACCGGGGCACAGTCTGACGGAGGATATTGCAAGCGTCTCGAGTTTTAGGCAACTTGTTTTTCTTTTAAAGGAACAAAAAAAAAAGTGTTTTTTTTTTTTTTTAAATCAAAAATAATCTGGAATGTGCAATTTATTCTGGGGCTAAAGAGCCCCATTCTAAGCAAAAACATAGAATTCTTTTTAAATCAAAAGTAATCTGGAATGTGCCATTTATTCTGGGGCTGGAGAGCCCCATTCTAATCAAAAACATACAATTATTTGTTTTAAACAAAAATAATCTGGAATGTGCAATTGATCCTGGGGCTGAAGATCCCCGTTCTAAGCAAAAACATTGCATTTTTTTTTTAATCAAAAATAATCTGGAATGTGCAATTTATTCCTGCGGCTGGAGAGACCCAATCCAAGCAAAAACAGTGATTTTTTTTTTAATTAAAAATAATCTGGAATGTGCAATTTATTCTGGGACTGGAGAGCCTTGTTCTAAGCAAACACATTTAATTTTTCTTTTTAAAACAAAAATAATCTGGAATGTGCAATTTATCGTTGTACTGGAGACCCCCATTCTAAGCAAAGATCATTATTAAAAATAAATACATTCCAAAATAATCTGGAATGCTCAATTTATCTTGGGACTGGAAAGCCCTATTCCAAGCAAAAAAAAAAAAAAAGTCCCTCGGTGTCCTCACGTTCTGTACACTGTGCATAGAACTCATGGACCGTAGACCGCTACAGCAGAGGGGGGAAGAGGCTGAAAGGAAGGGTCTAACAGCAAGTCAGCTCTGAGAATAGGGTGAGTATACATTTTTTATTTTCCTCCCAAGACCAAAAAAGAGCAGTGCTGGGGAAGACCCACTGCAAGGGTTAATAATAATTTCCCCCAGAGTTCTGCTTTAAATATACCATTGGAAACATTTTGTTGTATCTCTTTGATAATTCCAAAACAAATACCTGTGACTTCTGCCCAGTGGTCTACCCAGCATATTTGGTACGCTTGGTGGATGATTTCTTGTGACCCAACTACATCAAAATTATTTTTTAGTACTGTCATGC
>NW_017306326.1:291773-300024 GCF_000935625.1 Nanorana parkeri | reverse complement strand
ATTTGCATATTGCATTAAGAAGCTCAGAGACAATGTGTCCTGCATAGTTATTTCACGGCACAGATTGGGGGTACCGAGGGGTATGGAGAGCTGGGAGGCCGGACGGTGCACTAGGTATCGCTCTCTGCCGCTCTTCCTCAGAAATTGACCATCACCCTGGCCAATTTTCATAACAGCGCCAAAGTGGCGACCAAAAAAAAACCAATGTGCCCATGCTAATATCTAAGCCGCCACCATTCATAACTTACAGGCTTGCTCCTAACCAGGGGCCTAGGGTGCAGCCTCAAACACTCCCCCACGGTGCCCCTCCCCCGTCTATTTCAAATTGCAAAAGCCAATAGCAGGTTGGCTATTGTGCCCGCCCACTGAGCAGAGGAGCGGAACTGAGAGACAACTTTCTCTCTTAGGTCCGCTCATCTGCTTAGAGATGTCGCCTGTCGCCTGCAGAAGCTATCCAGTAGGAGAATGGGGCTGCGCAGGGGGTTATTTGGGGTTGCGCCAGGGAGGGGGGGCTGGGGTGCAAGTAGCTGGTATTGCCATGGGCGCAAAATAGTCTAGCACCGGCCCTGCTCCTAACACCCTTTATTCAGTACATTGTGCTCCCAAGCAAACTGCATTTTACCTCTGGCACCGGCTGGCATCCCACCCAGCTCATTGATGTCCCTGGTTGCCAGGCTCTTAGGCACTCTCCCACTCAAAACTGGAGCATGCCAAATCTGTGGCAGCTGTGCAGGGCAACCAATCAGCTTTTCTCTTCAGTTTGTTCAGTTAAGATTTGAAAATGAAAAGGAGAGAGTGATTGGTTGCCATGCACAGCTGCTCCAGATGTTGTCTGCTCCAGTTTTGATAAATTCCCTTCAATGTGCTTACCAAATTGGTGTTGGGGCAGATAGGAGGTGAGAGGGTCATCTTGGTGAGACAGCCGCCTCAGTAGAAAATCATACTAGGGCCAGTTTTAGACAAGAGCCAGTTAACCTACCAGCATATATATATATATATATATATAGGACCTGTCAGATGTAAACCAAGATTGGCTTATCTCCATTGTTATACCTTAGAGATCAAAGTGAGTTGTCACCCAATCAGAATACGGAATCGGATGGATGGGGCTAACCGCTTCATATTACCTAATGAGCACAAGTAGGATTTTGTTAATTATCTTCAAAACCTCATGACTATGTCTAGTTATGTATTAGATATCCACCGATACCAGTTTTTCCGTATCAAATACGAGTACCGATATTTATATTTCGATACTCGCCGATACTGAATACCGATACCAGTACTTCTGATAGCATGGAGCCGGCTCCCCAGCCAATCAGGAAGTCAGGCGGTGAGTCATTACCTGCAGCCCGGCTTCCTGATTGGCCGGGAAGCCGGCTCTATGTTCCCTTGTGGCTATGCCTTTCAGAGAAAATCTCCCTCTGACCAGAAGTTCTGGTAAGGGGTTTAAGTATAGGAGCATTTGGGTGAGTACGAGTATTCACATTAACAGTATGCTTCACTGGAAACACCTGACCTTACTTGGAGGGAGGTCATACATGCCTGATCTAGATGAACTGCAATGTGTTTAGTCCTAATAGAAGACCCATGTTGTGATATCCTATTAGGACAAAACACATTGAACTTCCTGTACCCAAACATATTTGGGAGGTAGGGCATAGGTACACTGATATCAAGTTCATGATCGGGTCATTAAACTGAGACATGGTGGCAGGGGCGTAACTAGAAATCACAGGGCCATTTGGAAATATTTGTATCCACCGATCACTGCTGCAAAGTCCACCATAGGCTCAGCACAGCCCACCAGAGACCTTGTAGAGCCCACCATAGACCCTGCACAGCCCACCTGAGAAGCCGCACATACCAGAAATCGTGCAGAGTCCACCTGAAACCCCACACAGCACCCCTGAGAGTGACCCCCAGAGCCCACCTGAGCATGTGACCAACAGCTCCGGGTATCTCTACGACTAAGCCCATGATTGGGCGAAACGCATCCGGGCAGCGAACATTGGACAGGACACCATTGATGTGGTGCAAGTTTCAATAAACTATCCCAGTGGAATCTGGTGTGCGCCCACTTTTCTTCCATTTGTATGAGCTCCAGGTCCCCATTCACGATTGGCTCATAGGCTCTGTGCTGAGAGCATGCTTACTCATGCACTTCTAGCACAGTGACCAAGATGTGACCAACAGCTCCGGGTATCTCTACGACTAAGCCCATGATTAGGTGAAACGCCCAGAGGGGGTGGACCTTGGGCGGGACACCATTGGTGTAGTACAAGTTTCAACAAACAATCCCAGTGGAATCCGGTGTGTGCCCACTTTTCTTCCATTTGTATGAGCTCCGGGTCCCTGTTCACAATCGGAAGGCGGTGAAATGGGCTCCCAATCATGTGACCGCTGTGACAGCCAATCACAGTGATGACATGGTCAGGAAGCCTGCCTTTGCCTCCCGTCATTCGGAACTCTTTGAAGGGCCAGAGCACCTGAGCCCAGGTGTCACATAACTTAGGGGAGTCTGAGATGCCGAGGGCGGCCTCTCTCACTTCTCTGGTCTTGGGGCTCCTGAATAGGTACAGGAGCACCGAGGCACAGAAGGGCAGGAGTGCCAGTAGTAGCTGAATCCGATGAGCAGGAGCAGCAGACAAGGATAGCAGGGTAGTCAGGACAGGCCGAGGACATCAACGTGCAGGCAACGTGGTACAGAGGATGAGGCAGGAGGATGGTCTGGAACAAGCCGAGGGTCAATCACTGGAGAGAAGCAGAAAGGTCAAAGCCAAGCCGGGTCAAGATAACAGGAACACTTCAGGAGCAGGATACAGGAACACAGGGAAGCTGAAGCTGACGATCTGACAGCAAAGGAGGTTTGTTAGTCACAGCCCTATATAGCCCAGAGGGTGCCAAAAACTCAAACAACACGTCGGCCCACGCGGACGCGCATGCGACGCACACGCTTACGCAGAGACACTGCACTTGATACAACTCTATTAGCTGCACCATGCCCATGTGCATGCGCAAACCAGGGCCGTCTTTAATATTGATTGGACCGTGGGCAAACATTTTCTTGGGCCCCCGCCATGCACTTTCGCTCTCCAAAAGAGTAGATAGGAGGAGACGTCATAGGGGGACGTCACCCCGCATGACACATCAAGCGGTCGCGCTATGCAGCATACGGCAGTGGCAGAGCGACACTATGCAATGCGGATCGCATAGTAAACAGAACAGTGACACGTGTTTATCTTTTGGGGGCTCAAGGGGCAGCTGCTTTGGGCCCCACAACAGTGACTGGCCCCAGGGCAACTGCCCCTTTTGCCCTGCGTTAAAGACAGCCCTGGCGCAAACGGCGTTGAAAGAATCCTGGCTCCGACTCTGGCTTCCTGACACCAGGAGACCCATGAGTGTGAGACCTTAGTGGGGACACCCACAGGGGTTTTAGCCCCTCACCAAAGGGAAATAAATGTATCTTTAGATAAACTTTTTAAAAGGAAATAGATTTGCTTTATTATATGAAATTGGTTTAAAATTCTCCTTTTGCACAAAGCTCAGAGTCAGTAAACACTATTATTTAAGAATAAAATCCATATTCTAAATTATGAGATGTCTTTTTTTTTTTTTTATGTATCAGGCTGAAAACAGAAATGAAAAGCCTTGTATGCGGTCAGTGTGCCCCCCGCAGACGCTCAAAGAACTTTGACGAAAGGCTTAAGAAAACAGGAAAATACAAGGCCATTTCACCTATCAGCGCAGTGATGAGTAGAAACGGCGGGGAAGATATTCATTAGAGTGTGTGGGTGTAAATCCGCACGAAAATGATGCTTACTTCACAATTTACAAAACTCCTTTCAAGCGTGAAAAGAAAAGAGTAACAGCGGGGTCATTATTTAAATCCACAACATCACATGTTTTTTTTTTTTTTTTTATGTTTTAAGAAAAGGCTGGAAGAAGACTTTGGAAAGGTTTTCATTATCGACCGCTCGAACAATGAGGAAATCAACTTAGGAATGACATGGAGAAAATTGGAGGTCGGTCAGACCTGAAACTTTATTCATTGTGTGTACTTTGTAATCAAACTGTAAAACAGAACACAAAGAAACAAATAATAATAATAGTAAAAATGAATAGTCTGTTAAAAATGCAAAAGTAGCTTTTTCTGCAATGGTTACATTCAATCCAGAGCTATGCCCTGCAGTACCTCTATGTAGTCATGAGATGTCCTTAGTCTGATGCCCAGCATCATTCACCCCAATCCTTCTTCTGTCTTCCACCCCCTGCCCCTCTCTGCCAATCCCTCCACTGGCTTCCATCCCCTGCCCCTCTCTGTCAATTCCTCCACTGGCTTCCATCCCCTGCCCCTCTCTGTCAATTCCTCCACTGGCTTCCATCCCCTGCCCCTCTCTGTCAATTCCTCCACTGGCTTCCATCCCCTGCCCCTCTCTGTCAATTCCTCCACTGGCTTCCATCCCCTGCCCCTCTCTGTCAATTCCTCCACTGGCTTCCATCCCCTGCCCCTCTCTGTCAATTCCTCCACTGGCTTCCATCCCCTGCCCCTCTCTGTCAATTCCTCCACTGGCTTCCATCCCCTGCCCCTCTCTGTCAATTCCTCCACTGGCTTCCATCCCCTGCCCCTCTCTGTCAATTCCTCCACTGGCTTCCATCCCCTGCCCCTCTCTGTCAATTCCTCCACTGGCTTCCATCCCCTGCCCCTCTCTGTCAATTCCTCCACTGGCTTCCATCCCCTGCCCCTCTCTGTCAATTCCTCCACTGGCTTCCATCTCCTGCCCCTCTCTGTCAATCCCTCCACTGTCTTGCACCCCCTGCTCCTCTTTGCCAATCCCTCAACTGGCCTAAATGGCCTGCCCCTCTCTACCAATCCCTCTACTGGCTTCCACCCCCTGCCCCTCTCTATCTAACCATCCAACGGCTTCCACCCCCTGCCCCTCTCGATCAATCCCTCTACTGGCTTCCACTCCCTGCCCCTCTCTGTCCATCCCTCCACTGTCTTGCACCCCCTGCCCCTGTCTGCCAATCCCTCTACTGACTTCCATCCTCAGCCCTCTCTGCTAATCCCTTCACTGGCTTCCACCCCCTCCCCTCTCCGCCAATCCCCCCACTGTCTTCTCCCCTCCACTCTCTCTTCCAATTCCTCCACTGGCTTCCACCCCCTCCCCTCTCCGCCAATCCCCCCACTGTCTTCTAACCTCCACTCTCTCTTCCAATTCCTCCACTGGGGCACTATTCATCCCACTGACACGATGGGACACTCCGGAATATTTAGTAGCCAGGAAATTGTCCTTGTAGTCACTGGCTTCCATCCCTTGCCCTGCTTTGCCAATCCCTCCACTGGCTTCCATCCCCTGCCCCCCTCTTCCAGTCCCTAACCTGGCTTCCACCCTCAGCCCTCTTTTCCAATCCCTTCACAGGCTTCCACCTCCTGCCCCTCTATGCCAATCCCTCCACTGACTTCCAACCCCCACCCCTCTTTGTCAATCCCTCTACTGGCTTCCAAACCCAACCCCTCTCTGCCAATCCCTCCACTGGTTTCCACCCTTGCCCCTCCCTGCCAATCCCTCCACTGACTTCTACCAGAGGGTGTGGAATGCCTATGACTGTGCGAGATACATTAACACAAGTTCATATTTCTTAAAAACCATACAGCCCTTCTCCTAGACTCCTCTATACATTCAGCTGTTGCACCCCTCCCCCAAGGCCCATAATTACCTCTTCCAACCATTGCATCTTCCCGCAATGTCTGCTGGACTGTAAAAATCTAGTGCCAGGCCTCCCACACCTGCACACTAATGTCCTATAGACCTGAATAGCAGTACAGCACTGTGGAAGGAGGTAGGTATGGATCTGTAGCAGTGGGAAGTGGGGGAAAATCATAACACCTTAATGTATACAGAAGGCCATGGAAGGGGGCTGAAATGATTGTATTAGCATATCCCAATGGTTATTAAATACCACCAAAAGAACTCTATCTGTCTCAAAAAATGATATAAAATCCACCTAGATACAGTGTCACATGAATGAGTAATTGTCACAGCACAGGAAACCGAGAAACAGCCTGGTAATGAAGGGGTAATATAGGCTGGTACTCAAGTGGTTAAGCGCAGTTTGATCTCTTTGGACGAGCGGACCGGGTCACTTAAATGGGCCTCCGCCATGGGCAGGAAATAATGATGGTGCATCAAAGCTATATAAATGAGAAAAATACAAACACTGTAGCTTTGCCCTTGGATATATAAATACTTCTAACACATAGTAATAAAATACTACCCGCTCAGATCAGCAGCAAAATATGAATGCGCTCTTAGCAGGCTGCGGAGACTTTGTAGATGACGGTAACTCTGCAGACGCCGATTGCCCGTCTCCTCCACCTGCTGCAATTAGTGAATTTAATTATGCATCAGCCACAAATGTCCCGTAATTTGAACACATGAAAGGGGCTCGGCAGCAATATTCCAATTAGCTCGATGTTTTCAGTTCCTGGCAATCAGCGGTGCACGACAACCTCAAATAAATGATCCAGGTGAGGGCTCGGCACCCCTACACTGAGCGCCATATACGCCTTATCTCCGGCGACGCTCATTTCAAATATCAAGGCTCCCGGTTCCGCTAAAGGGTCGGAAGAATTATCTCTTACAAATGTCAGGTCTGTATTTTCACAGTGAGAAACATTTCTTCGCCGATTTGAAATAAGGACATAATCTGAAAGAGGGAGAGAATTTCATTTACAGAATGACATGGATGTCTATTAGAGGAGTCCGAGGAAAGTGCAATATATAGCCTGGGGAATAAAGATACTTCCAGAGAGGAATATAATTCGACTTTGCTATAGAGTGCACCCTAGGTAAGTGCGTAGTTGGCCACCACTAGTACTGATACTGCGTAGGACTGCCTCTACCGTATGGAGATCTAACTGCTTTTCCTCGGTCTATTCATAATGGAAACGGGTGCTTGAGCCTGCTCAAATGACAAGGGCTTTTCGTGAAGTTGTTCTTTAAATGTTCCCATCACTCCCCTGAGTGACATCCACCTATCAAAATACTTACATGCAACCCCACTACTGAGTTCTTCACTGAGTGGCCCTGTGCAAAGCCACACAACTATTGCAAAAAAAAGTTCTGGCTGCATTCAGCCTATAGCCATGCTCTTATGGATGCCTGAGGGGCACCATGAGTATGGGCCTGCCATAGCAATAAATGGGAGCGGTGAGCTTGTGGAGTAGGAGCTGGGCGAAGGCCAGGAACTTCAAAGGCTGTGTGGTGCCAGACAAGGCACCACAGTAAGCAGGGGTAAATAGTTAGGTAGGTGGCAGCCACTCAAGGGGGTGGAACTTCACTCAAAATTCTTGTTGTCCTTTGAGCAGGCTTGGCAGGTGCAGAGAAGAAAGCAAAGAGCAAAATAATAGGTCTACCCTAAAGTATCCGTAGATACTTCGTAGCATAGATCTTCAGCATCAGCTGTTTTTCGGTTTGGAGCTCAGCCTCCCTTACTAACCTGATGAGGTTAAATGTAGGTCCTGACTGGTAAAGGCTGAGCTTCACCATGAAGAACTTGTTTGCAGATCTAATGGTAAGCACTTAGGTAGGGGTCTGCCACTCAGGGTTGGGGGGTGGACCTCACTTAAAGTTCTTATTGTCCTTTGAGCAGGCTTGGCATGTGCAAAGAAGAAATCCCTATGTTAGCTGTATGTCCTCTAGGTTTTCTGTTAAAGGGCAACGTAATAGGTCTACCCTAAAGTAACCTTGGGGTAGAGGTCTTCAGTGGCAGCTGCTTTCCGGCTTGGAGCTCAGTCTCCCTTAGTAAACCTATGAGGTTTAATCGAGGACCTGACTGGTGGTGGCAGGGTTCCATCATGAGGAACTTGAGAGTAGGGGGTGACGGTAAGCATTTAGGTAGGTGGCTGCCACTAACAGGGGTGAGTAAAGTTCAACTTTGCACAAAGTTCTTATTGTCTTTCAAGCAGACTTGGCATATGCTTTAATTTTGACAATCACAAAGTGCAGAGAAAGGAGACTGGTGTCTCTGGGAGAATCAGCTGGTGCACACCCTTTTGGATTGCTCTCACTCCACAGCAATGCTCAGCTGAATAAAAACACCATATAGGAAGATGGAGTCTTCCTATTTGCAACACATTCATGTTTGTTGTGTTTGAGCCCATCAGTCACTATCAATGGTTCCTTAACGAACCTTAATGCCCCCCCCCCCCAAAAAAAAAAACCTCCTGAACTAATTATGGCCAGCT
>NW_017306326.1:288756-291759 GCF_000935625.1 Nanorana parkeri | reverse complement strand
CCACTAAGTCCCCCCCCCCCCCAAAAAAAAAAGCTCCTGTACTAATTATGGCCAGCTCTGTGTACCACAATGCATAAAGTTGGCCAGAAGTGTTTGGTTTTACTATATATGTGCATTGGGGTACCATTCAAAATGGCAACACAAATAACGTGTGTTATATGAGCTGGGAACCTTTGGCAACTACAATAAAGTAGCAGGCAGCTCACCATGTGTCAATGACTGCGGGTCCGGCTCTGACCAATGAGCCATATTAGTAAATGTTTTAGTGTGAAACACATAAAGATGGGCTTAAACATAAAGAAAACACATGTGCGTAGGTTATTAAGCCAAGTTGTCACATCTGGAGTGTTGCAGAGCACACGGAAACAATGCACAGACTGATTTTACATTTTCCTGATACCTAGAAGAGATAGTAAGATGCTAAGGATGGATTGAGGGGACATCTCTTCTCCAGAGCCCCTGGAATACACGAGATATCAGTTTTGGGTGGCTCTTTAATCCAGACCCAGAGGGACTTGGTGGAAATGCTTTGTGAAGTCCTCCTTCCTCAGTGATAGATTCCCTTTAACATGCTGGCGTTTCCCGTGACTTAGTGTTGCCATCGCGGATTCTTTGTCTTTCTTTGGCTTCCCGCTGTTTGATAGACTGTCATTTGGCCGCAGCTTTCAGAGAATCCAGCTGGCTGCCGAGCACTAAAGCCAGCGACTTGCAAGTGTTTTTCTGACATTTAACAAATGGGAACAGCTTGCAAATCTGCATTAGCGTGCTCACTCACACAAATAATGATTGGCTTTGCAAGGTGCACTTCCTCAACGTTACAACAAAACTCAAACACTCGGCAGAAAGGAGCAGCCAAATGAGAGTTTGATCACAGCGTAGGGTTTCAGCTCCTAAAAAGGAACCCTGGTCTAATTTTACAGACCTGCTCTCGCCAAAAACTCATGTGCAAGGTTGACGGCTAATCACATAATGGGTTCTTGTATTTCCTGGTGTATATTAGATGTACCCACTAGAATTTCTATAAATACAGACCAGTGGTGTATAGGCATTCCTGTCCTCTATGAACAGTCTGAGGTCCCCAAACTGCCCACAGGCTAGATGTGGTGCTTTGCTTGCCTCTGTTGCAAAAGATGGGGCACTATTGCTCCCACTGACTCCAATGATGGGGCACTATTGCTCCCACTGACACCAATGATGGGGCACTATTCATCCCACTGACACCAATGATTGTGCCTTATTCCTCCCACTGACTCCAACGATGGGGCAATATTCCTTCAACTGACCCCAATGATGAGGTGCTATTCCTCCCACTGACACCAATGATGGGACATTATTCATCCCACTGACACCAACGATGGGACACTATTCCTTCCACTGACACCAATGATGGGGCGCTATTCCTCCCACTGACACCAATGATGGGGAACTATTCCCTCCACTGACACCAATGATGGGGCGCTTATCCTCCCACTGACACCAATGATGGGGCACTAATCCTCCCACTGACACCAATGATGGGGAACTATTCCCTCCACTGACACCAACAATGGGGCACTATTCATCCCACTGACACCAATGATGGGACACTATTCATCCCACTGACGCCAATGATGAGGTGCTATTCCTGCCACAGATGCCAATGATGGGGCACTATTCCTTCCACTGACACCAATGATGGGACACTATTCCTTCAACTGACACCAATTATGAGGTGCTATTCCTGCCACTGATACCAATGATGGGGCACTATTCCTCCCACTGACACCAATGATGGGACAGTATTCATCCCACTGATAACAATGATGGGACACTATTCCTTCCACTGACACCAATGATGAGGCACTATTCCTCCCACTGACACCAATGATGAGGCATTATTCCTCCCACTGACACCAATGATGGGGCACTATTCCTCCCACTGACACCAATGATGAGGCACTATTCCTCCCACTGACACCAACGATGGGGCACTATTCCTCCCACTGACACCAACGATGGGGCACTATTCCTCCCACTGACACCAACGATGGGGCACTATTCCTCCCACTGACACCAACGATGGGGCATTATTTCCCCCACTGACACCTTTCTCCTTCCACATTTCAGTCTCCTCCATCTGCCTATGTCTAGGGGTCCCGGGCTTCACACCTGGCATTTATTAGATTCTTTCTTTTAAAATAAATAACGGAAAAGCATAATTTATATTATACATACATTATATGGGTAACTGCTCCAGATTCTGTCTGCTTACCTCTCTCAATTTTTTTAGATACTATTGTATTACCCCCCAGTACCCACACCCCCCAATTGAGGGCCTTCTAATGAAGCAGGCTTCTTTAAACCTGTGAAACGCATAACATTGTTCTTGTTCAACTGAAATCCTGGCATTCAAACTATTGTATATGTCAATTTTTGTAGTCAAAATTAGGATAAACCCTATTGTAAATTTGTTATGTATTTCTGATTCACATGGCATTACTTAATTTGTTTTTTAGTTGCTCCTTGCACAATACATGCTCTATTCTAAAAGAAAATTTGTTTTGTTATCATATATACACTATATTGCCAAAAGTAGTGGGCCTCCTGCCTTTAAACGCACATGAACATTAATGGCATCCCAGTCTAAAGCGCGCTACTAACCCCGCCAAAACAATTTTCTGAGGGTTTTCCAGCGTGCTAGGAAGACAAAATTCGTACAACCTTACAGTTGATGCGGTCGCAGGTGTATGTGCACCTTTCGTCTGTAGGGTTCAATTTTGAGTTGGCCCACCCTTTGCGGCTAAGACTGGGATGCCATTAAAGTTTATGTGCGTGTAAAGGGTATTACATGGGGGCGTCTTAGCCCCTGTGTGATAGCAATAAAGTTAAGTGAAAAAAGTGAAATTGTCCAAAATGTCTTGGTGTGCTGATGCCTTAAGAGTTCCCTTCACTGGAACAAAGGGGCCAATCCCAACCCCTGAGAAACAACCCCCCCCCCCCACCCACCCCACCATCGACCATCTG
>NW_017306326.1:285732-288228 GCF_000935625.1 Nanorana parkeri | reverse complement strand
GCTTTACACCACGGCATCCCACGCTTTGCATTGCACTTGGTGATGTAAGGCTTGGATGCGGCTGCTCGGCCATGGAAACCCATTCCATGAAGCTCTCTACGCACTGTTGTTGTGCCAATCTGAAGGCCACACGAAGTTTGGAGGTCTGTAGCTATTGACTCGATTGCTGTTTTCCAAGTTGCTTCCACTTTGTTATAATACCAGTAACAGGTGACCGCGGAATATTTAGTAGCCAGGAAATGTCACGAATAGACTTATTGCACAGGTGACAACCTATCACGGTACCACGCTTGTAGTCACTGAGCTCCTGTGAGCGACCCATTCTGTCACAAATGTTTGTAGAAGCGTCTGTATGCCGAGGTTCGTGATTTTATACACCTGTGGCCATGGAGGTGATTGGAACACTGCAATATAGTCACCCATGTCTCTCAGCCTGGGGGGCTGAGCAGTTCCAGAAAGTGCAAATGTTTACTGGGAAAGAGCTGGCTTTGCAGTTCTTCCCAGGTTTTCCGGATTTGGCTTGGGTTCCTGGAACTGGGAGATTTCAAAGAGCATTGGGAGGGATGGGATCTCCATTCCTGGGTCCAGGCTTTAGTGGTGATCAGCACCGAAAGATTGTGCACCTGGGCACAGCCCTTATGAGAAGAATGCTGGCTCATGTTCAGGGCTCCACCTGGGTGACAGAGGAGGTCTCTGCAGGAGTCAGGAGGGCTCCACCCTGGAACCAGTCTGTGGCTGGCGGACTGTGGAGTGGGTCCCGTGTGTGGTGAAAATGTTTGGTAATCAGACAACCTAAAGTTGGTGGACTTTGAAAGTGCTATTTTGGATGTGCATATGTACCTGTGCAAGAAATTATAACGGACCCCTGCGGGGGTAATCACATTGTTTTGAGAACTTTCATTAAATAAAAGTGGGCAAGGATGCCCTTAAAAGAAGTCATAAGCGAGTGGATGCGTCCTTAAAGCGCTACCATTGGAAGCTAAATCTCACAATATATATACATATTTATTTATTTATTTTTTAAATTCCTTTAAATATTTGGCAGAGAAAATCTTCTAGTTTACATTTTCATTTTTTTTCTTCTTCTCTGAAAAAAAAAAAAAAGCGGGATGAAAACTTTCCGCCATCCTCTAGCACAGCGGGCCGCGGCAACTTTATTCTTAATGAAAAACACTGATGGGTTTAATGCAGCAAACGTTCCCTTGAGCAGTCACCAGGACACCTGACTGTGAAATTGTTCCGTGCCGTCCTCGCGGTTTCCCGCTTATGTAGCGTCGCCGGCGCCCCCCGAGCAGACGCCTCCGGGCAGAGGGTTTGAAGGAGATAAGTGAAAGAGATGATCGCTGCTTCTCAAATAGCCATTTGAAGGAAATACCGTCATTCCTGAAGAGCGGGGAGACGTTCGTATGGCTAACGCCGATAAGCGGCAACATTGCATTTTTATAATTATACTCAGGATTGTAAATTGATATCGGGCCGCCGCGGATATAAATGCGCGGATGCTGAGAAGGAGCCATCGGGGTGCAAAGTGCTGCTGTAGTCGCGCTCGCCGGAGCTTCCAAGGGCACTTTCTCATAAACAGAAACCTATTTTCCTCGTTGTAATGCGTTCCGAGCTGGGCGGATTTTTTTTAGCGAGTACGCATTTTAAGTTGTTTGTTTTTTTTTTTTTTAAAGTTAACGGGAGGACAATTTTTTATGTGAATGTCACATGTTGGCTTGCTTATCCTTATGATGGAAGCTGCCTGTCCAGTAGTCAGATCACCCATACTTTGTAATATCCCCATTTAGACACCGTACTAATGTACCCCAGCATCCAACGGGTGGATGGCGCCACAGCATACAATCTAGAAGATATGTTGTCCACAAACAAGGGATGCACTGATACCGATAGTAGTATTGGTATCGATGCAGATGCCGAGTATTTGGGCGAGTACTTCATACTCACCCAAATGCTCCGATGCCTAGCACGATACTTTCCATTACACGCTGCCCGGCTTCCTGATTGGCCGGGAAACCGGCTCCATGCTCCCTTGTCACTTGTGACGAGAGAGCATGGAGCCGGCTTCCCGGCCAATCATGAAGCAGGGCAGCATGTGATGACTCGCTGCCCGGCTTCCTGACTGGTCAGGAAGCTGCCCAATCAGGAAGCCGGGCGCCGTCTAATGACGCGACGCCCGGATTCTGATTGGCCGGGAAGCTGGCTTCATGCTCCCTCGTCACCTCATGAGCATTCACTGGCTACTGAAAGGGGAGGTTGCTTTTCTGTTCACCAGGAGAAGGGATGAATGCTACTTCATTGGCTTCCATTGGATGCGGTGGGGGCAACTTCATTGGCTTCTGAAGAAAGGAGCTTAGTCCATTTACCTTTGTCTACATTGTTTTTGTATGTTGAGGTTGGCAATTAAAGGTTAATTTCCCACCTCTGTGGCTTTTTAAATTGCAATTAGTGTCTGCTTATAAATAGTAGGGATGCACCGATACCAGTTTATCGTAC
>NW_017306326.1:282663-285678 GCF_000935625.1 Nanorana parkeri | reverse complement strand
GCTGTTCGGCCGGCTTGATGCTGATTGGCCGGGAAGCCGGCTTCCCAACCAATCAGCAAGGAGTTTTTGCCAGGACGAATGGGCAGCTATACCACCTACAAGAATTTGGGGCCTCATAGACAACTATTAGAGAAGACTGCACGCTGTCATTGATGCTTAAAGGAGAACTATGGGGTAATCACTCATCTCATAGTTCTCCTTTGAGGGAGCAATACACAGTATTAACCACTTGCTGCCCAGAGCATTTTCTTAATATTTGCGCACACATGATAAAATCTGAATTTTTGGCTAGAAAACAGCTTCAGACCCCCAAACAATGATATATGTTCTGAAAGCAGAGGCCCTGTAGAAAAATAATATACCAGTTGCAATTGTTTATGTTGCACGGCATTTGCGCAAATGTTTTTCAAACAAGTATTTTTAGGATAAAATACACTATTATGAAATTTAGTCCACAGAAACAGAATATAATACCCAATTTTTTGGTAAAATATAAAAGACGGGGTCACGCCGGGTAAATAGATACCAAAACATGTCAAGCCTTAAAATTGTGGTCGCCCGTGAAACCGCAAAAAACTACAATACCTAAAATTTCCCATAGGTGACGTTTTAAAAGCTTTTACTGCTCATCAATTTAGAGGTAACGTTGCGTTTTGAATCAAAATTCAGACGGATTTTCCGAAATTCGCACGTTTGGACACATCAGAATTTCTGAATCCCAATGCATCTGAATTTGTCCGGATCCGAATTTCGGATCCCGTCCGAATTTCATTCAAAAACGAAACTGAATCGGACATGTGATTTTTTTCGGCCAATTAGATGTGTTTTTCGGTTTAATGCATCCGAATGGGTCTGTACACTAATTTTCGTTACGGCAACATGGGAGCTATATACAGTATATACATATAATTAGGGCTGGTAATGATTAAAATGTTTGTGTTCGATTAATCGAAAAAAATTGAATCGATTAATTTCGACTAATTATAACGCACATACAGATCCAACTACATTGGCCTATACACCTACAGCACAGCAATGAAGTAATAAAATGAACTAGGATCACACTAATCCAGCACGTTATTTATCTCACGTGCCCCACTCAATATGGCCGCCGCTTGAGTGGGGCAACTCAGAATAATAACGTGCTGGATTAGTGTGATCCTAGTTCATTTTATTACTTCATTGCTGTGCTGTATGTGTGTAGGCCAATGCCTTGGCTGGCGCTCGTGCAGAAAGTTTCTTGTGCAAACTCACCGGCCCAAGTGGCTCCGTCGGCTAACAAGGGGGTGGGAGTCTGGTGACGTCACGGACATTGACATCACCGCACTCCTCCCCCCTTCCCTTCGTTAGGTGTCTCACGGACATTGACGTCAACGGACTCCTCCCCCCTTCCCTTTGTTAGGTGTCACGGACATTAACGTCACCGGACTCCTCCCCCCTTCCCTTCATTAGCCGACGGAGCAACTTGGGGAAGGGGGGAGGAGTCCGGTGACGTCGATCTCCGTGGCGTCACCGTATCGCCGACGGGACTCCCGGAAGCTGACTGAGAGGTGAGTGTTTTCATTAGCGATCAAAATAATTTGAATCGATCAAAAAGTTTAACGATTAATCGAGAAATGAATCTTTAATTTTCACAGCCCTAATATAATACTAAAGCTGAGGCTCCTAGACCCGAATAGCATTCAGGATCCGAATTTCTGAATTGCATTCGGGAGCTCCTGACTGCCATTCGGGTCTGGGAGCAGAGGCCTAACTAGTGACCTCAGGGCCCCACACTCTCCTCTTCCATGTCCCCAGCTTTCCGCTGTCACCTTCATAGTTCCAGCTCCTTATATCTCCCCCTTTGTGTCCGTAGCAGCTCTCTATTCGGCAGCAGTTCTGTGTGATGAGGGGGCGGGGATAACACCGCTCCCACTCATTGGCTGCTGCGCCGGCTGGATCATACTTCACGCTGCGCCCGGAAACAAGGTGAGGGGAGCAGCGTGAAGCATGTGGGGCCCAGGACAGGAGGAAGAGGTCCCGGGACTGACATTAGCAGTTACCGGGATAATAAATATCCTGGTAATCAGCGGTTACCAGGGGCCCCTTCCTCCTGTCCTAGGCCCCCTCCAAGTGGCGGAACACCAGGGCCCGGTCGTGGCCGCGACCTCTGCGACCCTGGTAGTTCCGCCACTGTCTGTGAGCCTCAGCTGTAGTAATATATGTATAGTGCTCTCAGGCCCGAATGGTATTGGGGAGCTCCCGAATGCAATTCAGAAATTCGGATCCCGAATGCCATTTGGGTCTAGGAGACTCAGCTTTAGTATTAATATCTGTAGATGCTTTTCTGTGGTATGCGCAACTAATATTCGTAAACTCATCCGAAACTAACAAAAATTCGGATTTCGTCCGAATCCAAAACCTGAATGAACTGAATTGACTTTCGGATCCGAATCCCAAAATAACGAAATATCCTAACCAAATTTTTCCACAGCTTACATGTCTACCGAGCCCCACCGATTCGGGTATTTGGGACCTCGAGGGATGTAGGCGATGGGGCACATTGTGTAAATATTTAGCAATATTGTTACAATGTTGCCGACTTATTCCTGAAACTACTAGACCCGTGCCAAGCTGACCTCACTCCCTATCCATCTCCCTATGACAGAACCAGTTCAGACCTTATGGAGTAAATGTCGGCATGGAACGTATTGAATGAGCTCCTCTCCTCTCCCTGCACTGAAATATTATCCGGATTCTCATTGAAGCCATTTTTGCAAAGTTTGAATAAGGAGTCATCGCTGTGTTCTCAGCACCACCCAGTGGTCCGATGCCGCCGCTGCACAAGCTTCCTTTTTTTTTTCTTCCCTCCTCCGTTTTATAGATAACTAGATTTATATCTACGGATTACAAGGCGGCATTAGGCATGGCAAGGCAGCAATGAAACGCACGCAATAAAAAGAGCGACTCGCCGGAGAGAATAAGTCAAATTCTTCATGTTGCTTCAGGAAAAATTAAACCCATACAAGCATCACG
>NW_017306326.1:272562-282642 GCF_000935625.1 Nanorana parkeri | reverse complement strand
TCTATTTTATATTTTTATTTAATTTGTACATTTAAAGTGATATTAAAGTCAAAAGGTTTTTTCCGCTGTTTTAAATGATGATGAAATCACTTACAATGGAAGCTGCTCCTTGATGTTTCAAAGTTTTAGCTTCCTGCAGAATCAGCTGGTCCCCTGAGCACTGGCCCTGATATCCTGTTTTAGGGCCCTGTTCACACCAGTTGCAGTGCGTTCCGGCCTGATTCTGGCCAGAACGCACTGCCTCGCATTGTGGCCGGCTCACTTTTTAGTGGGGCAGGAGGGGGCATGGCGGGCAATTGAAGTGAATGGCACCATAGCCACGCCCTCCTTCGATATGCGATCGGCCGCACGGGATCGCAAGGCACATTATGCCTGCGGTCCGGTCCGATCAAAATTCTGCAAGAACTATTTTGATTGCACCGGGCCAGAGCGGACCACAGGCATAATGCGCCTTGCGATCCCGTGCGACCGATCGCATTGCGGCTGGAGGGCGTGGCTACTTTGCTATTCACTTCAATGGGCCGCCACGTCCCCTCCTGCCCCACAAAAAAGTAATGCGAGGCAGTACGTTCTGGCCAGAATCGGGCCGGAACGCACTGCATCTGGTGTGAACGGGCCCTTAGGGTGGCTTCTCTCTTGCAGGGTCCTATATGGAGCCACCCTTGTGTGTGCTAGTAAGCTGTGTGTGTCTCCACAAATACATAGACACAGCAAGGCAAGACACTCCACTCCTCCCTCCTTACTTCTCCGGGCTAGTAGATGGACAGCTGCTGGAGACTGCTCCCTCCCTTGTGATCTTGTACTGGGCAGGAAGTTCAGGGAAGCCAAGCTGAAAGAGTTGGAGCTGTTCAGAAATAGGATGACTGTAAGTGATTGGGCAACAATGTAACCAAATACTTTGCTGGGCGATGTATATTTGTTTGATCTGGATTAATTATTGATAAGTTTCAGAGTTTACTGCTACATGAACCTTTGCTTTGCAGTGTAAAGTAACAAGTAGATACAAACATATTATGTAAGCTCTAATGCCCAACCCCAGGCTGAGCCTCCCCCCTCCTCCCCCAATTGTTGTCACCGACTTCACAGATCTGCAGCTAAAGAAAAATCAAATATTGTTCATTTTAGAATGAATGATCATTTTAGAAACTTGCAATGTGCCTCTGAAGTGGCTTGAAAATTTGACCACTGCGGGAAGAGTCAGTTTGCACAGCCCCTCCCCCTTCCTTGTACATCATAGCCATTTCCTCTTCTGGGAGTGTCTAATGGCTCTCAGTGCTGGCACAGCTCCTCCGGCCTTCCCCTTAGCGTCCTACATAACCTTTTTTTGTAGCTGCCTAGGAACAATGGGGTATACTATAAAGCTGCTGGGGCTGCTGACATCACACGTGATACCTATATGGGTGACACAATCATCGTTACCTGCATGCCCTTCACCAACGTTTTCATTCACATGAACAGGGCAGGGGGTGGCAGGGTTGGTTTTATTTGAATTTTTTGAATTTTAATATTTGTTACTTTTTTTATCACTTTTTCTTTTTCCACTTTACTTGCTATCACCCAAGGGATAACAGGCCCCTATGTGATAGCATTTGGAGGTGACGGTTTCTATTTATAAAGACATCGGGGGTCTATTAGACTCCTAATGTCCCCCCTGGCCTCCAATACAAGGGATGGAGCACAGCAGTGTGCCTGATCTCCTGTGTAACCGGCACTTTAGCCGGCTTTGTGACCGCCGTCAGCAGGAAGCACTGTGAGCACATCGCTCCCTGCTTCATTCATCAGCAGACCAGGGAACGGACATTTCCCGGTCTGCTCCTGCTCTCCATCCTCGCGCTAATTGCTGTGGTCCCGGGTCCCCCGAAGCACTGCAACTGCAATCAGTGGATGTCAGGTGCAATGCTCTGGCTTCTGCAGACTATTCCTCCAGTCCCTGTCCATACCTCGGTATGGACTTTCAGTTATAGGGATGGGAGGAAGTATGAATAGACTACAAGTGTGGTGACTTCACCGCACTTGTACTCCATGAAGAACTGTGATTCCCTCTGACGCAGTGGCAGGTGGGATTTGTAGCCTCTCCTCCATCCCGTCACAATTTCTGTGAATGGATGGCGCGACTGTGTGGGAGGATCCACTCACAGCCGCACCAAATTCACAAGATTCCTAGATTCTGTAGGAAGAAGAACTCTGCAATTCATGTAAGTGGAGGGGACAGGCGGGTTGGGGTTTAGGGGCTGACCATGTGACCACGTTTCATTCTACACCCTAAAAATGGGTGTAACATGCAACGCAGGGGGTCGATTTATACATTTGCTGCCCAGCCATAGGCTAGGTTTGTTCCATTGAAATCTGGAATAATCCCATATTATAGGGGACGGGTGGCAGCCCTAGTCCTGATGCAAACAGTGGACTGGATGTTGGGAGGAGTTATGCAAATATGGGTTGGTGTCAGTCTGGAGGAGCAGGCGTTCATAGGTAGGTTGGATTTGCATACTGACCACCCTAAGTAACACCCACATGTGATGTTGAGCTTCCATGATTGAAAGAACTAGGGATGCATGGAGCATGGAGCCGGCTTCACGGCCAATCAGGAAGCCGGGCAGCATGTAATGATCCGCCGACCAGCTGCATGATACAGGAAGTTCTGTTATTGGCATAAGTATCGCGAGCATTTGGGTGAGTACGAGTACTCGCCCAAATACTCAGTATCGGCACCGATACTAGTATCAGTATTGTTGCATCCATAGAAAGAACTGACATCCAATCAATAAAAGGGGGCAGACCAGAGACAGTCAAGCTGGGGAGGAAATGAGGCGGGCTCTATCTGACTTGCTGCATCTTCTAATGCAGAAGCTCGCAGTGTGCAGTAAAATCAGAGGAAGCCATTTCAGTCCAGGGAAGGAGCCGATACAACTGTGCAAGACTGAAGGGAAGGCCGGAGTTCAGATATAAGACTGAAGGGAAGGCCGGAGCTCTGCTTTAAATTTTAAATAATTTCCAGAGCTACTGAAAAAAAAACAAAAAAACTGAATGACTTTGGTTTTCCACGTCCTTACGTTGAACTGTGTCGAACGATACACTCGAGCGGCCAAATCACACGTTTACAGACCGGCTGCAAACCTTTGCCTGCAAATTCAACGATATATCTACCTGCGTCAGAAAGTGTCTTAGCAAACCCCGTCCCTGCAAAACTAATCAAGCAAAACAATGTCAGATTATAGGGAAGGAAAAATGTCACCGTCCCAGTCGTACGGCTGGGGGATCTTGATAAATGAAGTCCTGAGGGTCTCCACATCCGCTCGCCTGCCATTTTGAAGAGAAGCGAGATAAGCCGGGCGTTTTTTCAAAGCCACAATATATAAGCATAGCTAATAAACAGTATTCAAACCAGTCCGACTGATTACAGATGAAATGGCATGACATTTGCAATAATGGGGATTCGCCGAGGTGCCTGCGCTCAGGAAAAGCTCCTGGTAAACCTGTAGGTTAATCGAATGCAAAACGCGCGCTTTATCTGGTGGGACATGCACGTCAATGCGTGTCCTTCACTATCTGCGCGAGTTCCTTATTTTTTAACTGTCGCCGAAGTTTAATTCATTTATGGCCAATCAACGACCAGCTCGGCAGATCTAATAGCCACTGTGGGGCCAAGGGAAATTTCAGCACTTGGTCAACTACATACACAGTAGTGTGGAGACCCAGCCCTAAGCAGTTGTAGCCTATTGGGTAATTGGTGGGACGTACCTGGGCTGTGCTGTTGTTCATGTGTTTCTGGGATCTGCAGAAAGTTCCCTAGGTATAGGGATGCATTGATTTCACTACAATCTAGAAGGAGGCTTCAGTGAACATTGAGGAAAGGTCCATCTTATTAAAGGAGTTGTGAAGTCCCAGCATATCCTCTCCTGCTATAACATCAGCACTGTAATAGGAATACATACTAGAGTTGTTTTCAATAATGCAATCAAAGCTTCCGTGAAAAAAATCCTTTTAATGTAGTCAGTGCTGCCCTCCGTCTGCCCATCACTTCCAACAACTTCCTGGATTCCCAGTGTGCTTTGGGTCTCTCTCCCTGCTGCTTGATGTGATGCAATCTCAGTTTCTCAAGACTACATAACGCATCGTGCATTGCTTCCATCAAGCAATGATAATGTTGCGTTGAGTTGTAGTTCAAGACAGACACGGAGAGACTAAGCGGAGGGGCTACATGACTGGGGGGGAGGAATAGTCCCGGGAGAAAGGGTTAAACAATAAAATGGGAATAGCTGCTCTTACCTGATTGGACGTGGGAGTCAGGTGTCCGGGAGGAGCCGTATGGGAAGGGACTGCGAGGGCTGAGGGACGTCCTCTTTCTGGAAATCGACAAAGGAAGCAGGTTATCCCGCCCTCCCTCCCTGAATTTGGTGGTTATGTGGGGTTTCTTTTGTCACTGCAGCTTGGCGGGTCTACAAAATCGGAGTTCATTACAAAAATGTGGGGGGCCCTCAGCTGGTATGGGTGCTTCCCCCTGTTGGTGTCCGGATTTGTAAAGGGCGGGGGCCTGGCCCCTTGGGAACCTGGAAGTAGTAAGTGTCCTCGAGCTGGTTGTGGTGCGGCTGGGGACATGGGTGGAGTGTTATGAGAGGCCTGTTTTGGGCTGGCGGGCACCCAAAGACCCCTTCTCAGGTCAACCCTTGTTAAAGTATTATTTTTTATATTTGGTTTATTACTTTGGTTATTGTTAAAGTTGTTTAATAAAAGGGCTGCTGTGGCCGTTAAAATCCATGTCGCGCAGTCCGTGTGTTTATTGGGGTTTTTAACGGAGGGACAGAAAATTGACGAATCCATCAGTCATGAGTGGTGAGATAAGGAAGTGCATATTTACAGAGCTGAGTGAAATTGTGTCAGCACATTGAGGAAGTACATCCTATGAGCATCTTTAGTAAGTTTACAACTAGATTGATTGTTATTAGCAGTGGGGTAGGACCTATGGAATCCAGAAATACATTTTTAATTTTAGTTGTTGACCGCAGACATTAATATTTATTTGACCCGGTCAATCCCTGGAGATCTGGTCCAGGGATGGCTTGGGACATACTATAAATAATAGGAGGTATGGCCTGGGAGATAATACAAGTTTGGGAGCACATTTCCAGAACTCCCTTGCGGCTTCTGCCATGGAAGAGGCCTACGTGAGGAATTACTCTATGGGTCTGGCCTCAGCATGAGCCATGTGGATTCTTTGCACACGCACTCAGAAATCTTTGTTGGTCACAGAGGAGCTAGGCAGAGTTGCCGTCTGGACCTTGGAAGGATTTTTTGCCCAGGGACTCAGGAACCTTTGTTGGTCACAGAGGAGCTAGGCACAATTGCCGTCTGGACCTTGGAAGGATTTTTTGCCCAGGGACTCAGGAACCTTTGTTGGTCACAGAGGAGCTAGGCACAATTGCCGTCTGGACCTTGGAAGGATTTTTTGCCCAGGGACTCAGGAACCTTTGTTGGTCACAGAGGAGCTAGGCACAATTGCCGTCTGGACCTTGGAAGGATTTTTTCTTCTGTTTCTTAGCACGTTTTTTCCATTCAGTGAAACGAGTGTTTCACTGGTGGTATGATTTATTTTTTTTTCCTTATTTTCTCTGGTTAAAAAATGTTTTTTTGTCACTTTCAAACTTCCCGCCAGCTCCGCCCCCTTGCGACGCGGCCGCTCTCAAGGGACGGAACCCGGAAGTCAGCAGCCGCCGGAGGACACAGCGGGGATCGCGGACAAGGTAAGACCTGTACGCTGTATTCCCGAGGGTGGTCTGGGGTTACCGCTTTGTTAACCCCGATCCACACTCGGGAATATCAATGGAAACGTGTGGAAAAACGCCCCAAAGAAGCTCCTGTACTTCTTTGGGCGTAGGGCGTTTCTACGTGCTGTAAAACGCCCAGGTGGGAACTAGGGATGCACCGATACCACTTTTTTACGACCGAGTACGAGTACCGATACTTTTGATCAGGTACTCACTGATACCAATTACCGATACTTTTTCTTAAAGGGACAGGTCACTTTTTTCTAAAGCAATACAAACTAATGATTTAAGGTCAGTTTCTTAATATTATGATTCATGAGATGACGAGGGAGCATGACGCCGCCTTTCCGGCCAAACAGAATGCCGGCGCTGCGTCATTACACGGCGCCCGGCTTCCGGATTTGCTAGCTTCCTGACCAATTGGGAAGCCAGGCAGAGCGTCATTACACACTATCCGGCTTCCTGATTGGCCGGGAAATCGGCTCCATGCTCTCTCATCACAAGTGACGAGAGAGCATGGAGCCGTTTCCCGGCCAATCAGGAAACCGGGCAGCGTGTAATGATGCGCAGCCCGGCTTCCTGATACAGTAAGTACTCATGCTAGGTATCAGAGCATTTGGGCGAGTAAGAGTACTCACCCAAATACTCGGTATCGGCACCGATACCGATACTAGTATCGGTATCGGTGCATCCCTAGTGGGAACCATGCCCATAGGCAATTATTGGTTTTCACATGTTGAGCGTTTTACAGCGCATAGGAACGCGCTGTAAAATGCCCAGGTGTGAACCAGGCCTAAACCCTCTGGCTTGCATTTTAATGTTCAGCAATTCAGCCTAATTGTTTTTTCTACTGAGGTGTCAGTCTGGTCCAGCGTTGGTTAACAATAGGCACAGCAGAATCTTGCTCCATATCTCCTGAGACTAGTAATCAGAGACAGCAATGCCTGAGATCTCACACTGTAGATATACAGTGATGAGGCTGGAGGCATAGGACGGCCTAGGCACACTCAAATACCAGGCAGGGTACTGCTATTTTTAGAAGAAATTCCAGATAAAAGGAAGACTTTTCATAGTAGCTTGGGCACAATTAACATATCCAGATGTTCCTTGTAAGAAAGCCAATCTTCACTTTTTGAGTTCAGTTCCACTTTACCACTTTATTGTTTTAGAGGATTACTGAGCAAGGGTCCCGGGTTCTTCCTCTCTGCCAGTTCTGGTTGTGGTGACCGGTCATCCAAAGCCGCTCACTTCCCTCTGGTCCTGTCACCACCCCTCTCACCAACATCATCACTTACAATGGTGGACCGGTAGCCACCACTGCTCCCACATTGTACGTGATGATGTAAGAGTGCCCAATTTCATTGGGGAATGGAGAGAAGAGAACTGAAGTGCCACCTGCCACCAGACTGTGGATAAGGTAAGTGATCCTCTAGACAAAACGAGTATAAAAAACCCCAAAAACTAATTTTAAGAGGAAAAAACGAAAATGGAGCCTCAATTATCTTCTGATATCCTCCTGAAACACACTTACAGTAAATGTTGTTGAAAACCCTTCTACACAAACCGCTTTAAAGGAGAACTAGGGGGTTAAGGCTTTTCCCCATAGTTCTCATTAGGGTAACGGGAGGACACAAACTAGCGCCCTCCCGTCACCCTAGGCTCAGTATACTGCGAGCTGCTGCTCGCGGGATACTGAGACGCCGCAGCTGAAGCAGATCCCGACAATTGTACCAGGATCCGCCCAGCTGCGTGAGTGACAGCTGGCTCTGCCTATCTAGAGGCAGAGCCAGCTGTACCCGCCCCCTCCCCCATCCGTTCCGCCAGTCAGCGCTGGCGGATCGGAGCGGGGAGGGGGGAATCCAGCCCCTCCCCTGTCACGGCAGAGAGCCGTGACAGGATCGAGAGGTGAGCGAACGCCGGTATGTGTTCGCTCACTTCCCGATCTACTGAGCCGACCTGTGACAGTCTCATTGTCACAGGTCGGCTAGAACTATGAGGTGAGTGAAAAGCACTCACCTCATAGTTCTCCTTTAAGAAAATAATTTATGTTTAGTGGCCTCCAGTCTCTCTCTCACTCTCTCTCTCTCTCTCTCTCTCTCTTTTCTCACTTATAGCCCCCGGAGGGAATGAAAAAATCCTTCCATTGCAAAACTTCACGAAAAAGATACACGGGTCGCTTTACATTTAAAAGACATGGCGGGACTACATGCATCGCTTTCAACTCGGTCCGCGAGCAAACTTTTTGTTGGGTCTGTTTCCTCGAGTGCGGAGTGCGATAGCCCCAGGCCAGTAAAATCCCTGCTCTGCAGCACTTCTTTTTTTTTTTTTTTTTACAGGAATAGCCCAGATTAATATTAACTAGGCGGCCATAGCGCTCTACGCCGGGCACAGCTTTGCATGCCGAAGATTTATTGGACCTTGGGGAGAAGTAGAAAGTGTTTTTTTATGAATAGAACATGAGCTGAAGAAAAGCTTTAGGGACCCACGGATCTCCTTAGGCACAATACACGTATGCCCTCGAAATCTGCACCGTCTTGCTAATTTAATTTTAAAGTTTTTTTTTTCTTTTCCTCAGGAAGGAGCTGAAAAAATATAAGATGATGTTTAATTCACCTTATTGAGTCAGCTTTTAGGAACATATTTGGAATAAATATAATATTTTTACCCAGTGGTGTCCCTACACTTTTTGCCACCTAAGGCGGTAGGCAGTTGGAGGGGTAGGGGTGGTGCTAGTGGTTCATGGTCCCGGAGGGAGGTTGGGGTGGTAAAGGGGAGCGCTGTCGGTCCATGTTACAGGTGTGGCTCCGGCTCTTTCTGGTAAACACTGGTTGCCAGGGGCTGGGCAGAATGCCAGCCAGAGCATCCCGCTCAGCTCCTGGCAACCAGTAATGTCAGTGAGCTGGCCGGGATGCCAGACCGAGTTCTTAGCAACCTTGGATGCTTTGACTGCCTCCCCATGTGACCCAATGATATGTGCCTGAGGCAACACTGGCTCAGGCTGCCTCATTATAAGAGCGGCTGTCAGGGATCAGAGCACCTCTGGGTGGCACTGTGGAGCTGGAACCTGATCCTGCAGTTCCAGTGGTCACCTGCAGGTGTCTGCCAGCAATTAGTCGCCACCTGGTGCTGGTCTGGGGAGGTAGTTAACCTCTCCCTGCAGTGAGGCCTGTGCCACAATATTGTCACCATATCCTTATCCAGTAATATGCAGCCTGTTTCTGCCTTGGACCCTGACTCCTGACCCTTACCCCTGAGGTCTCCTGATCTGTGGCTCCTGGCCCTTGCCGTTTGTATATAGTGTGGCTCTTATCTGTTTCTTGCGGGTGGTGGTGGGATTGCCTGTGTTTATGTGGTTTGCTATATCAGGGGCGCCCCAAGGCTGGGTGACACCCGGTGCGGTTACCGAGTGTCACCACGACGACTCGAAACTGCGTCATCGCACACGCACAGCACTCTTCTGATACCCGCCGGAGGCCATCTTGGTGATGGACGCCGGCAGAGAGAGGAGGGGACAGTCACCCGGCGGGATAAGGTATGCAGCCGGGTCCCCTCCTCTCTCTCCTGATACTGTCGGGCGTTCGGTCCATGACCTAGCGCCCGACTTTTCAGAAGGGGTGACACCAAGATGACTGTCAGTCATTTTGGTGTCACCCCTCCAATGGTGTCACCCGGGTGCAGGCCGCACCCCCCTTGTGACGCCACTGGCTATATCCATTAAACTATTATTCACAAAGATTGTTGTGGTATCTGGAGTGTGGTCACATATTCAGTTCACCTGTATAGGTACCTGCATGTGATGTTGGGACACCCGTGCTCGGTATTGTGACAGCGGCCCTGTTTTTACCCATTTTCTACATTGTTTTTGACTCGTCGGCTATGCTAATATTTAAGTAGAGTGTGGGCTTATTTGGATCAGCACCATTGGGCTGTGCTGGGAAGCATTGCCCAATACAGTCCAAATGCACAAGGCATTTTGCCTTATGTCCTATTGCTACAGTTGACACTGAAAATGTCAGACATGTTGCATTTTAGTGAAGCGCTTTCCAATGTGCCAAAATGCATTGCAACGCACTGCTGCAGATAGAGTTAATGGTGGACATGTGCACCCGCAAACAAATGTGTTGTGTTTTGTTTTGGATTTTTCATTATTTCATTTTTCAGGATTCGGGTCCGAAAGTCAATTCGGTTTGGGATTCGGATGAAATCCGAAATTTCATATGCGATGGTATTTACGAATGGATTTTCATTGCTGCAAAGTGACATTAGACAAAAAAAAATTACAGTACACAAATGCAAAAAAAAAGGCGTGAAGTCC
>NW_017306326.1:214628-272550 GCF_000935625.1 Nanorana parkeri | reverse complement strand
ACCGTACAATTCCAAATCAAACCCTTAATCCCGACACTGGCCTGGCAGTTGAGCAAACGCCAAACACATGAGGAAGGTGCTTTGCCAGGGGGGCTGACAAGGGCCTCTTCCAACAACCCTGGCCCAGTGGTTGTGGGGGTCTGCAGTCAGGGGGAATTATTTGAATCTTGGTACCCCTTTCATAAAGGGGGCACCCAGATGCCACCCCCCCTTGTGAATGAGTTCCAAAGAGAGGAAATTCCCTTCTGGTCACCAGAACTAGTGTCCCCAGGGGAAGACTTCCCATCTATTCCTATTCTGGTAACCACCCAAAATGTAGGATTTCCGTTCGCTTTCAGTGATGACGGTTCCCAGGACAACAATAGCGGGTGAATTTCCCTAACAAGGACATAGACAGCAATTAAAATCTAACAGGAGTTGTAATCCCTAGCCTAAAACTAAACAGAAGTTTGTCGAGACAAACACACAGCTTACTAGCACACACAAGGGTGGCTCCATAGGACACTGCAAGGAAAAGGAGTCACCCTAAAACAGGATATCAGGGCTAGTGGTCAGAGGACCAGCTGATTCTGCAGGAAACTAAAACGTTTAAACATCGAGGAGCAGCGTCCATTGTAAGTGATTTCATCAGCATCTGAAATATCTTAAAGGAGAACTATGAGCTTAGCGCTTTTCCCCATAGTTCTCCTTAGGGTAACGGGAGGACACAAACTAGCGTCCTCCCGTCACCCAAAGCTCGGTATATCGCGAGCTGCAGCTCCCGGTATACGGCGACGCCGCAGCTGAAATGGATCACGACAATTATGTCTGGATCCGCCCAGCTGCGTGAGTGACAGCTGGCTCTGCCTATCTAGAGGCAGAGACAGCTGTACCCACCCCCTCCCCCGTCCGTTCCGCCAGTCAGCGCTGGAGGATCGGACAGGGGAGAATCCAGATAACTCCCCTGTCACGGCTCTCTGCAGTGACAGGATCGAGAGGTGAGCGAACCTGGTATGTGTTCGCTCACCTCCCGATCTACTGAGCCGACCTGTGACAGTCTCATTGTCGCAGGTCGGCCACAACTATGACGTGAATGAAAATCACTCACCTCATAGTTCTCCTTTAAACACCTTTTGACTTTATTATCACTTTAGCAGGCAAACAAGAGAAGTGCATTGTCAGGGTGTACATACCCTTTAATTTTCACTTCTGACTGGTTTGTAGCTTTAAGTCTGAACAAAAATAACAAACCCCCCCATCATTTTAGAAGCGCACACGTACCTTCACTTTGCAGAGAGAGTTTAACGAGGTTGACAGGCATCACGTTAAATGAGGACGTTGATGCATGGATTTACTGGGCATTTAAAATGCATGTGTCTCACAATTTGTCAATCTCCTCCTGTATTAATCTTGGGAGTTTTAACAAAGCTTCGGCACACAGATATGATTTGTGAGGCTGGCGAGGAAGAGGGCTCATAACTCACCAGAGAAGCTGGCTAGAATGGCAGATGTGCACCAATTAAACCAACGAGAAGTCTGTTTTGTTACAGGGGAATTGAGATTTTCGGAGCCGTGCAACGGTCCCAGCTCTACCTCTTTGTACTATGTATGTTAGCGAAATGAATGTGTAATGGGGTAACGGCTGGATTGCAGACTAGGGAGGCGTTCTCATTGTAATTTGGAGGCTTAGGTTTCGGTCCCTCGCGGTGAATTCATTCTGGCCCCAAGACAGTTCTTTGGTCCAGCAGAAGGATATGTTACCTATAGATAGTCCATCGAGTTCAACCGATGTGTTACAAAGTATCACTGCCTGATACCTACCTGATGCATGACCGGTCTGGGCTGCTAATCCTGAAATGCAGGGTTAGGTTTGGACCAAACTTCATCAATTCGGATCTCCGGAGCAGAATCTGAATCTCAGTGTTATTCTTCTAGGTTTGGTTTCCTCCAAATGACTCCGTCGCAAGTTAATCTTTCACATTTGTCTAAAGGATCATCATCTCAGCCCGCTCCTCCGCAGGAAGTTACCTCCACAGTGAGGGGGTCTATTTATAAACTATCCACGAGGCTCTAGTCCCTGCGAATATCTGTGAACTTTCATTCTGGGCGGATATCTGTTCAAATGAATGTTTTTTAGCCGGGGCCACCATTAGGGGGGGGGGGTACATAGCCGATACCCATAGGAGAGGCCTGGGCCCTGGGGCAGCCACACCACCTGAAATTCCTGGGCTGGGAGGGCCCGCTGATGGGAGAAGGTGGAGGAGGCCCGGGCCCCAGCTGCAGCGCCGGTCCAGCAGCGCCGGTTCGGTGGGTCTGGTGGCGGAGGTAGAGGAGGCCGGAACCCAGCAGCATAAGCAGGTAAGAGGAGCTGCATGACCAGCCCACCTGAGACCCTGCAGAGCCCACCATAGAGAGTTTCAGATGGGCTGTGCAGGATCTATGGTGGGCTCTGCAGGGTCACAGTGCGTTACTAAGCCCTGAGTCCAGTGAGTTACTAAGTTCAGAGTGTTACTAAGCCCTGAGTCCAGTGTGTTACTAAGTCTAGTGCATTACAAAGTCCTGAGTGCAGTGCGTTACTAAGTCCTGAGTGCAGTGCGTTACTAAGTCCTGAGTGCAGTGCGTTACTAAGTCCTGAGTCCAGTGCGTCACCAGGTCCTGAGTCCAGTGCATTACTAAGCCCAGAGTCCAGTACATTACTAAGTCCAGGTACCAGTGCGTTGCTAAGCCTTGAGTCTAGTGCATTGCTAAGTCCAGAGACCAGTGCATTACTTGATGTTTAAAAGCCTGATGTCTACTGTTGGAGGATATCAGGAGGGGGAAATGTGCGGAGGGTCTCTGGAAGGGGAGATGTGCGGAGGGTCTCAGGAGGGGGAGATGTGCGGAGGGTCTCAGGAGGGGGAGATGTGCGGAGGGTCTCAGGAGGGGAAAATGTGCGAAGGGTCTCAGGACTCTGGCAGCCATAGCTTAGCACAGTTGAGCCTCTTCAGTTGTTGGTTGCTAGGACTGCTGCTTTTCTAGCAACCAATGACATCAGGTGTCCACCTCCTCTGAAGTCACTGGTTGCTAGGACCACCGACTGTCCTAGCAACCAGTGACTTCAAAGGTGTTCCCAGGCCCCCAGCATTACTGAAGAATGAAAGAGTATACTCTTCCTTCGTCTTCAACAGTGTGCTCCACTCCACGGCTCCACAACAGGGCGCGGCCCTCCACAACAGTCCCAGTTTCCCATGTGGCCCCTTGTGAAAATGAATTGCCTACCCCTGATCAAAATCATCAAGTAGTTATAGTTCAAGAGTGCCCCTCTAATCTGATGCTGCATTCACATTCTATAGGATAGATCAGAGGGGGGCAAATATGGGAGCTATTTAACAACAAAAGTCTTGACTGAAATCCAGATCTGTCCTACTCACACTTCCTCTGTTATCTCAAAAAGTCTAAGTAGCCCTCCCAGTTCTGACTGCAGAATTATAAGTCTCTATGTTGTGGAGGGTTTGAGTATTTTATAGGGAAGCACCAATACAATTTCTTGCTGACCAAGTACTCGCCGATACCAATTACAGTTTTTCTAAAACAATACAGACTAATGATTTTAGGACAGTGGTGGAGTGCCAGAGCCCGGTCCCAGCTGCATACATTACATTATACAGCAATGCCGAATAGTACCATCAGCTATGGAGGAATACAAATTTCAGCAATACATTATATACCGGTAGCAATGCCGAATAATACCATCAGCTATAGAGGACTAAAAAGCACAATACATGATGCGGCAATGCAGAATGGCACCGGCTATAGAGGACTACAAATCCCAGCAATACATTATACATCAATGCAAAATAATAGTATATGAACTTGCTGCATATTCTGTGCTGCCGCACTGCTCCGGGGTGCCAGCCTGATATCCCAGGGCGGAGGATATCAGGAGGGGTGCAGATGATATCCACAGCCCCACTGAGACCCTCCACAGCCCTCCTGAGACCCTCCACAGCCCTCCTAAGATATATGGCACCCCTCCTGAGATCTTTCGCACCCCTCCTGGGAACCTCCACAGCCCTGCTGAGATCTTCCACAGCCCTCCTGAGATCTTCCACACCCCTCCTGAGAACCTCCGCAGCCCTGCTGAGATCTTCCACAGCCCTCCTGAGATCTTCCACAGCCCTCCTGAGATCTTCCACAGCCCTCCTGAGATCTTCCACAGCCCTCCTGAGATCTTCCACAGCCCTCCTGAGATCTTCCACAGCCCTCCTGAGATCTTCCACAGCCCTCCTGAGATCTTCCACAGCCCTCCTGAGATCCTCCACAGCCCTCCTGAGACCCTCCACAGCCCTGCTGACATCTTCCACACCCCTCCTGAGACCATCCACACCCCTCCTCAGACCATCCACAGCCCTCCTGAGACCCTCCACAGCCCTGCTGACATCTTCCACACCCCTCCTGAGACCATCCACAGCCCTCCTGAGATCCTCCACAGCCCTCCTGAGATCCTCCACAGCCCTCCTGAGATCTTCCACAGCCCTACTGAGATCTTCCACAGCCCTACTGAGATCTTCCACAGCCCTACTGAGAACCTCCGGAGCCCTCCAGAGACCCTCCACAGCCCTCCTGAGATCCTCCACAGATCTTCCACAGCCCTCCTGAGAACCTCCACAGCCCTTCTGGTGAACCTTCTGATGAAAAAAGTGAACCTTCCATTTGACATGCAGGGACCACTTTAAAGCACATGCAGTAATGCACATTATCAAGGCAGCCCATTCAAGTGAACAGGCTAGCAACGCACCAAAACAACCAAAAAAATGGACATGCACCATTTTCGGCAACAAAGTGCATGGTAGTGCGTTACCTTGCGTCATGGTGCAGGGCAGCGCATGAATAAAATAAAAACGAAAAGGGCTACAACAGGCTAATGCACTTAATGCGTGTTGCAGTAATATGTGCGTTAATGCCACACACTGCATGAGAATGGTGCATTTTGGCCCTTAGGAGCTGAGTGGATCTCTGTGTCCCTTCTACCCTCTGACATAGACTGCAGTCATGACTTTTATTGTCATTTAGCACTGTAGCACCTCATACTCTGCCGCAGCTGGTTTAACTATGTGATAAAGAGTGCAGCTGGTTTCAAAGAGCCAACCACAATATGGCGGCACTCCCTCTCCTCGCGCAAGCGCAGGGAAGCCGCCAACCACACGAAGTCATGTGACAAGAGCGGCCTAGCACGGGCGTGGTTTCCAGTCAGCTGTCAGATCACGCTTCGGGTGTTGTCATGGGCACCGGAGGAATCCCGGAAGAGCACGTGCTGTTCCTTCCAATCGGAGAGCGCTGCCGGGTCGTGCCGGGGTCCCGGATTGTTGTTGTTCTTGTTTCCTGTCAGGCGGCGGATTATAGCGGAGAAAGAGGATCTCCATCACCTGCACCGCCATGGGGGAAGCGGACCGGTTCTACTATGTGTACAGCTGTGACCTGGACATCAGTGTACAGCTCAAGATGTGAGTGAGAGGCCCCCATTATTATACCCCCACCTGCCTGTCATTGTACTACTACACCTAGTATCCTCACCTGGTCTCCATCCCCTGTCCCCAATACCTGGACAACAGTGTACAGTCCAATAGGAGAGTGAGAGACCCCTATTTTTATCTCCAGTCACCCTTCCCACCCCCCCACCTGTCATTGTACTACTGCACCTAATATCTTAATATGCTCTCCCTCCCCCAATTACAGTACCTGGCCCTTGAGTGTACAGCTCAAGATTGAGTGAGAGACTCCTCCCCCACCATTAACCCCACCCCTACGCCTTTACGTCTACCCGTCCCCGCTACCATTACAGGAGGGGGCAGAGACAAGACCAGTCTCCCTGCACAAGGAGAGAGACCAGCAGTGACGGGTCTTTATTACAGGAGGGGCGGAGACAAGACCAGTCACCCTGCACAAGCAGCAGTGACCGGTCTATTACAGGAAACTCCAAGTCTCACACTGGATTGCTGCACAGAACTGGAAGAAATACACAAAGCTCACCGAGATTCAGGAAGAATACACATGACTTGTATGAGGACAATGTTTACTGATCCCGGAGTTGAGCTGTGAAGTCAGTGACGACAGATGCACATTTTGTCCGGAGGGGGAAGTTTGTGTCATCATGCATGATGTCTCAGGTTTGGTAGGTCACAGTTTTTTTCTGTTTTCTATCCTCAGAGGAAGTCTGGAGGGGAAGAGGGAACAGAAGAGCTACAAGGCGGTGCTGGAGGACCCCATGCTGAAGTTCTCTGGACTCTACCAGGAGACGTGCTCCGATCTTTATGTCACCTGCCAGGTTTTTGCGGAAGGAAAGCCGCTGGCTCTCCCTGTGAGGACGTCTTTCAAAGCCTTCAGCACCAGATGGAAGTAAGTTCTGGATTGTCTATTGTGGGGACAGACCCAACACATCTTCCACTGACTCCTGGTGTACCCAGAGCAGGGCGGGCACCTTCACTGACTCCTGGTGTACCCAGAGCAGGGCGGGCACCTTCACTGACTCCTGGTGTACCCAGAGCAGGGTGGGCACCTTCACTGACTCCTGGTGTACCCAGAGCAGGGCGGGCACCTTCACTGACTCCTGGTGTATTCAGATCAGGACGAGCACCTTCACTGACTCCTGGTGTACACAGAGCAGGGCGGGCACCTTCACTGACTCCTGGTGTATTCAGAGCAGGACGGGCACCATCACTGACTCCTGGTGTATTCAGAGCAGGACGGGCACCATCACTGACTCCTGGTGTATTCAGAGCAGGACGGGCACCATCACTGACTCCTGGTGTATTCAGAGCAGGACGGGCACCATCACTGACTCCTGGTGTATTCAGAGCAGGACGGGCACCATCACTGACTCCTGGTGTATTCAGAGCAGGACGGGCACCATCACTGACTCCTGGTGTATTCAGAGCAGGACGGGCACCATCACTGACTCCTGGTGTATTCAGAGCAGGACGGGCACCATCACTGACTCCTGGTGTATTCAGAGCAGGACGGGCACCATCACTGACTCCTGGTGTATTCAGAGCAGGACGGGCACCATCACTGACTCCTGGTGTATTCAGAGCAGGACGGGCACCATCACTGACTCCTGGTGTATTCAGAGCAGGACGGGCACCATCACTGACTCCTGGTGTATTCAGAGCAGGACGGGCACCATCACTGACTCCTGGTGTATTCAGAGCAGGACGGGCACCATCACTGACTCCTGGTGTATTCAGAGCAGGACGGGCACCATCACTGACTCCTGGTGTATTCAGAGCAGGACGGGCACCATCACTGACTCCTGGTGTATTCAGAGCAGGGCGGGCACCTTCACTGACTCCTGGTGTACCCAGAGCAGGACGAGCACCTTCACTGACTCCTGGTGTACCCAGAGCAGGGCGGGCACCTTCACTGACTCCTGGTGTACCCAGAGCAGGGCGGGCACCTTCACTGACTCCTGGTGTACCCAGAGCAGGGCGGGCACCTTCACTGACTCCTGGTGTACCCAGAGCAGGGCGGGCACCTTCACTGACTCCTGGTGTACCCAGAGCAGGGCGGGCACCTTCACTGACTCCTGGTGTACCCAGAGCAGGGCGGGCACCTTCACTGACTCCTGGTGTACCCAGAGCAGGGCGGGCACCTTCACTGACTCCTGGTGTATTCAGAGCAGGGCGGGCACCTTCACTGACTCCTGGTGTACTCAGAGCAGGGCGGGCACCTTCACTGACTTAAGCTGAACCCGGAGCAGGGCGGGCACCATCATTAACTCCTTCTGAACCCGGAGCAGGACTGGCACCTTCACTGACTCCTGCTGAACCCAAATTAGGGAGGGCAGAGACTTCAATTATTCTGGGTATCTGCTTAACTGCTTGCTGACCAGGTGTTTAGACCCCTTCCTGGCCAGGCCATGTTTCAGTATTCAGCGCTGCGGTACTTTGACTGACATTTATTCCGTCATGCAACGCTGTACTGAAATGAATTTTATACCATTTTTGGGGGGACTGATAGAGCTTTCTTTTGGTGGTATTTCATCACCACTGGGGGTTTTATTTTTTACTATAATTAAGAAAAATTACTGAAAAATTATGTTAGGAAACATTCATTATTACCCAATTGTTTGGTAAAATATAAAATACGGGGTCACGTCGGGTAAATAGACACCAAACGTGTCAAGCTTTAAAATTGCGTGCACCTGCGAAATCGCAGAAAACTACCATGCCCAAAATTGGCCATAGGCGACACTTTAAAATCTTTTGCCGCCCATCAGTTTAGTGTCATCAGTGATTGATGGCCCTAGAATGATTGCTCTCACTGTGCCGTTCGCGGCGATATGTAACATGCGGCGTAATGGGCGCAATCATCGTTTTTGAACGTATGCTCCACCGACGCATGTTTGCACATGTATGTATGGGGGGACTTTTTTTAGCAATTTTTTTTTTCAATAAACTTTATTACTATCGCATACGGGGGGTAATAAACCTCCCACCCCCCATGTGATAGCAAAATATGTGACAGGTCCTCTTTATGGAGACATCAGGGGTCTCCAAGACCCCTAATGGGCTCGCACCGGGCACAGCGGAGCCTGGGCCAGCGGGACAACGACGAGGGGGGGGGAGGGAGGACAACGATCGTTGACCCATACAAGCGATCCACCGGCTCTATAGCCGGCGGATCGCTTGTATGTTAACAGGCATCGCTGCCTGTTTTTAAATATCGTGCATTTCCGTCTCGTGCGCGCCCCGCGGCGCGCTCTAGGGGGGCTGTCTGAGCGGACGTCTAAAGACGCCCGCTCAGATCTAGAGAGCTCCCGGCCGGCCGTTCTTTTTACAACGGCCGGCCGGGAGGTAGTTAAAATTCCACCTTTTTCACAATAATTAAAACTATCTCACAACACCCTCCTTGCCCCTCTTCACTTTTCTGTAATGGTGACCTTTGCCCCGCCACCCACGCCAGCCCGTATAACAGTCCTGGCACTAAAAAAGGTCACTAGGCAGCCCTTACGGCTATATAGAAGGAGTATGCAAACTCCGGCCCTCCAATTGTGGTGAAACGCCAACTCTTGTCATTACTATTGAAGTCATGCCTGTGGCTGTCAGAATATTGCAATGCCTCATGGGATTTGTAGTTTTACACATTGTGTTGGTCCCAAGCGCGCTTCCTGCGCCTACATCGTGATGGGCCCAAGCACGTTTCTCACTCTCACGTTGTGTCAAGCCCTAGAGTGCTTCCCGTGCCCACACTGTGCCTGGCCCGAGCACACTTATATCATCCTCTCCCCCCTCATTCTCTGTCTCCCCCCTCATTCTTAATACCTGAGTGGGCACAAATGGTTTTATCTGCTCCAGTGTTCAAATTCCATGCCCGGACACGTTTAGCGGTCACACATATGCGTTCTAAACAGGAGTCCAACTGAACCATGCTCAAGTATAGTATGGGGCAATCACACTAGTCAAACAAACTGGACCTTGTAAAGGGGGGGTGGGAGTTGGTCACATGCTCAAGCAAGTATCAATAGAGATTTGTTGGTGTCCGATGGGAGGCGTGCAGTGTGGTATCCGGTGAGAGGCGTGCCATGTTGTAGTAGGTGAGAGGCGTGCCGTGTTGTAGTAGGTGAGAGGCGTGCCGTGTGGTATCCGGGGAGAGGCGTGCCGTGTGGTATCCGGGGAGAGGCGTGCCGTGTGGTATCCGGGGAGAGGCGTGCCGTGTGGTATCCGGGGAGAGGCGTGCCGTGTGGTATCCGGGGAGAGGCGTGCCGTGTGGTATCCGGGGAGAGGCGTGCCGTGTGGTATCCGGGGAGAGGCGTGCCGTGTGGTATCCGGGGAGAGGCGTGCCGTGTGGTATCCGGGGAGAGGCGTGCCGTGTGGTATCCGGGGAGAGGCGTGCCGTGTGGTATCCGGGGAGAGGCGTGCCGTGTGGTATCCGGGGAGAGGCGTGCCGTGTGGTATCCGGGGAGAGGCGTGCCGTGTGGTATCCGGGGAGAGGCGTGCCGTGTGGTATCCGGGGAGAGGCGTGCCGTGTGGTATCCGGGGAGAGGCGTGCCGTGTGGTATCCGGGGAGAGGCGTGCCGTGTGGTATCCGGGGAGAGGCGTGCCGTGTGGTATCCGGGGAGAGGCGTGCCGTGTGGTATCCGGGGAGAGGCGTGCCGTGTGGTATCCGGGGAGAGGCGTGCCGTGTGGTATCCGGGGAGAGGCGTGCCGTGTGGTATCCGGGGAGAGGCGTGCCGTGTGGTATCCGGGGAGAGGCGTGCCGTGTGGTATCCGGGGAGAGGCGTGCCGTGTGGTATCCGGGGAGAGGCGTGCCGTGTGGTATCCGGGGAGAGGCGTGCCGTGTGGTATCCGGGGAGAGGCGTGCCGTGTGGTATCCGGGGAGAGGCGTGCCGTGTGGTATCCGGGGAGAGGCGTGCCGTGTGGTATCCGGGGAGAGGCGTGCCGTGTGGTATCCGGGGAGAGGCGTGCCGTGTGGTATCCGGGGAGAGGCGTGCCGTGTGGTATCCGGGGAGAGGCGTGCCGTGTGGTATCCGGGGAGAGGCGTGCCGTGTGGTATCCGGGGAGAGGCGTGCCGTGTGGTATCCGGGGAGAGGCGTGCCGTGTGGTATCCGGGGAGAGGCGTGCCGTGTGGTATCCGGGGAGAGGCGTGCCGTGTGGTATCCGGGGAGAGGCGTGCCGTGTGGTATCCGGGGAGAGGCGTGCCGTGTGGTATCCGGGGAGAGGCGTGCCGTGTGGTATCCGGGGAGAGGCGTGCCGTGTGGTATCCGGGGAGAGGCGTGCCGTGTGGTATCCGGGGAGAGGCGTGCCGTGTGGTATCCGGGGAGAGGCGTGCCGTGTGGTATCCGGGGAGAGGCGTGCCGTGTGGTATCCGGGGAGAGGCGTGCCGTGTGGTATCCGGGGAGAGGCGTGCCGTGTGGTATCCGGGGAGAGGCGTGCCGTGTGGTATCCGGGGAGAGGCGTGCCGTGTGGTATCCGGTGAGAGGCGTGCCGTGTTGTAGTAGGTGAGAGGCGTGCCGTGTTGTAGTAGTTAGGCCATATTGTTCAATCCAAGATCAATGTCTGCGGGTTTTCAGATGATGTCCTGCATTGAACGGTGCGGGATATTTCATGTTCCTGCCCCATCTTGTCAGGCACTGTCCTCTGGCTCCTGTGTTATACTATTCCTAGCACAGGGGTGGGCAGATTAATGCAGAATTCGGGAGCCAATCTGTCCAGTCCTGGAGTCAGCTCCATTGACAACAATTAGAACTAAGGAGCCTGACTCCTGGGATTTGGCCAGCCCTGTCCTTGTATGTCCAGGCAGAATGGCAGCATTTTCTTTTCACATTGGCTGAAGCCCCCCCGGTTGCCTGCTTGTAGTATATGATATCTGCGTTCTACATTACATTGTAGGTTTTATACTTTGTGTGTGTTGGTGTTTCAGCTGGAACGAGTGGATGAAGCTGCCGGTGAAATACGCTGACTTACCCAGAAATGCGCAGGTGGCGCTGACTATTTGGGACGTATATGGACCTGGGAAGGCCATCCCTGTGGGCGGAACAACTGTGTCACTGTTTGGGAAGTACGGGTAAGTTGACAGATAAAGTTTTAAATTCAAGATGGGTAGGCAACCGCCGCACTCCAGCTATGGTAAAGCTAAATGCCATCATGCATCTGCGTCTGGGAGTCATGCCTGTGGCTATCAGTCTTGCAAGGCCTCATTGGACTTGTAGTTCCACAACAGCTGGAGGGCCGGAGTTGCCCACCCCTGCACCTGGCTTCCTGAATGGGACTCCCGTTACTCGGTAATTGGTATCGGCGAGTACCGAAAAAAAATGATCGGTACTCGTACTCAGTACCAATATACTGGTATCAGTGCATCCCTAATAATAATACAAGAGATTTTTTTCATACTGTAATTGTCATCTGAAACAGTTTGAATTTCCCAGTCATTTCCAGTTATTTTATGCCGCTGCAGGATGTTCCGGCAGGGAATGCACGACTTGAAAGTGTGGCCAAATATCGAAGCTGATGGATCAGAACCGACCAAGACGCCAGGGAGGACGAGCAGCTCCATATCTGAGGATCAAATGAGCAGACTGGCCAAGGTGACTTTCACTGACCCGATCTATCATTTCACAGTCTGTTTTCCAGGTCCTATGAGAAACCTAAAGCCAATTATTATAGTGATTTGGTACATTTACATAGTAAGTAAAGAAATAATGTCCACCACGCTGCATGCCAAATATCACATTCATCATTGCCCTAAAGCCTTCTGCACAACCACTGCTTAAAGGAGAACTATGAGGAGTGAAAATCACTCACCCTCATAGTTCGAGCCGACGTGTGACAATGAAACTGTCACAGGTCGGCTCAATAGATTGGGAAGTGAGCGAACACATATCGTCACTCGCTCACTTCTCGATCCTGTGTCTGCAGAGAGCTGTCCTCCTGTTACCTTTAGGAGAACTATAAGGAAAAGCCCTGACCCCATAGTTCTCCATTATAGTAGAACTCCAGTTGAACTGTTAGATCCCATATCTTTAGTAGGCTGTCCTTGCTACTAAGTCTGGGTTCTCTGTTATTCCGAGTACCCTCTGGAACATGTAGCAAATACCTGCTGATCCTGCCAGTAGAACCATTAGATAGGAATTTCCTTTAATAGGGTGACAACACTCTTTCTTTAGCAATGAAATAAATGCAGTGTTGGCAAAATATAAGCAGGTTAAACTTCAGCGTTAAACCTTATACCCAGCATACCTGCACTGTACAGCGGTGTTTACATTTTTCTAACCACAGGGTAAAGCATGGTGATAGGAAATGTGTGCATGTGCATTCTTATTATGTCTGCAATGAATGTAGCACCAACACATTCACATTAGCCCCTGTCTCTGCATTCCTATCACACTTATAAGCTCCGTAGGGAACATTTTGGGAAGAATTTAGGCACCCTGCAAGAGTACTTTTGGACTGCAGTGGAACTTTGAGAACACACAAACTTACAGACAGTGTCCCGCGTGGGATTTGGAAATGCATCTGTAAATCAAGATTGTTAAGCAATTCCAATAGTTTATAGTAGGAGTGTTCAGATACCAGTGCTGATACTTGGCATTTTCATGAGAACTACCAGGGTTGCAGCGGTTGCAGCTGGGACCGGGCTTTGGCGCTCCACCACTGTCCTGAAATCATTTGTCTGTATTGTTTTAGAAAAACTGTCACATGACAATAAACAAAAATGTATCAGTACTCGTAATCTGTGAGGACTTGGACAAGTATTGGTATTTGAAAAAAAAGTATCGGTGCATCCCAAATATATATATAAATAAAAAAAAAAATCATACATTAGAACAGAGATGCACAAATCCCCGGAGCCCCATATGCTCCTCAAAAATGACAGCTCCAGGGGAGTGCGTGCAGGGGAGCGGAGCTGCAGGGGAGTGAAGCTGCAAGGGAGTGCAAGCAGGGGAGCGAAGCTGCAAGGGAGTGCAAGCAGGGGAGCGAAGCTGCAAAGGAGTGTGCGCATGGGAAAGGGAGTGCACGCAGGGGAGCGGAGCTGCAGGGGATTGCGGACAGGGGAGCGGAGCTGCAGGGGATTGCGGACAGGGGAGCGGAGCTGCAGGGGATTGCGGACAGGGGAGCGGAGCTGCAGGGGATTGCGGACAGGGGAGCGGAGCTGCAGGGGATTGCGGACAGGGGAGCAGAGCTGCGAGCTGCAGGGGATTGCGGACAGGGGAGCGGAGTTGCAGAGGAGTTTGGCAGGGGGATGGAGCTGTAGCAGTAACGCCTTGTTCACACCAAATGCAGAGCAGATCCGCTCAGGTTTCTGCACACGCAGTGCAGTGGGTTGTGCCGCGTTTTTGATGCGTTCCGGGCCGTTTTTTATAAAAATAAATTGTTTTTGTTTAACATGGGCTTTCAGTGCGTTCCAGGCATTTGCATGCGTTTTTGCAGATCCAGAGCATGTAAAATAGGGCCTGCTGCAGTTTTTTCACCTGCTCTGGAACTGCACGCTGCGATGTGAACTGCAGCAAAAAATACCATTGGAATACATTGGACGCAGTTCTGATCCGGTCTGTAACTGATCTGCTCTGCACCTGAACAAGGCCTAACTGTGTCTTTCACCTAACATTTAATGGTGGTGAAATCACATGCCACAGGAAGAATCACATGCAATGAATGTTTGGTGAAAACGAGATTCACTGCTTTCTAAATCTACGCCTTGGTGTATTATCCATTGCTACATGTTTTTCCTTCAGTTATAACCTAAATCCTGACCACAATATCCCAATAATACTCCCATCTCTATGCTGTGACTTCGCTCTAAGTCCCCCCCAATTGTGCAGTCCGGTTCAGCTTTCCTCCCATGGCAGCCGTTCGTCGCAGTTCGCTTTTATTTCCCTCCGTTTTATTTCTCCGCGCGCTGACCGTTTACGAGTTTCTACTTGTTTGGCCTTCGTGTCATATGAAAAGCTTTGGAGGGAGAGGATTTGAGCGACAGATGGGGACAGGCCGGAGCAGTAAATATGTCCGCTATCCTTCTCCTCTGATTTACAGCTTCAATAAAGGGCGGCTTTGTTTTCATGGAATTGCAGCTTTCTTTATAAGGCCAGCTCACCTTCCCATTAAAGAAAAAGCTAATTAAAGCCTTCTCTTTATGGCCGCAGGATAAGGCAGAAGATTTAATGGTATCAGGGGCAGCGGGCGGCACAATCGTATCTTCTGATGGCTTACTGCTACTGTCTGTTTCTGTCTGGATTTTCTCTTCACAAATTAAAGGAGCCATAAAGAGAACCGGTCACAGCTCGGCTTGTGCAAGAATCCTGAGCATTCGGCCTTAAAGCTGAACTCTGGGCTCAAAAACGTTCATCTAAATATATTTCTGAATAGTCACAAAGCATATAAATCCACTTTGTGTGTCAAAAAGCATTTGTAAACCCAGATATGACCTTCCAAAATTAGCAGTGACATCATCACTGTACTGTATGTAGCCTGTGCATAGAGCAGAGCTGTTAGGGGCCCAGCAGGCCCCACCCACTACAGGCTGCCTGCAGAAAAATACAGGACTGGGTGGGATACAAGACCAGTCACCCTTCACAAGTAGAGAGGGCAGTAGTGAGTGGTCTTTATTACAGGAGGGGGCGGAGACAAGACCAGTCACCCTTCACAAGGAGAGAGAGCAGCAGTGACCGGTGTTTATTACAGGAGGGGGCGGAGACAAGACCAGTCACCCAGCACAAGGAAAGAGAACCGCAATGAATGGTCTTTATTACAGGATGGGGGCGGAGACAAGACCAGTCACCCAGCACAAGGAAAGAGAGCAGCATTGAGTGGTCTTTATTACAGGAGGGGGTGGAGACCAGACCAGTCACCCTGCCCAAGGAGAGAGAGCAGCAGTGACTGGTCTTACATTACAGGAAGCTCCAAGTCGGACGCTTGACCTGTCCCTGGGGCCTCTTCTCCCCTGGGCTAAGGCAATCTAAGCCCCGCTGATGTCGTCACTTCTAATACAGTCCATTCACTTGCATTAGTTGTGAGGATGCCAAGGGATATTCTGCAGCTGGAGCAGGATGGCTGGGGGGAGAGATAAGCACTCACTGCTGCAGGACCGAGGATCAGGTGAGTGTATCTTCTGTATTCCGGCCCCAGACCAAAATGAGCATTTAACCCTTGCAGTGCTGGGGTAGCCCCACATATAAGGCTTTTATTTGGTATGCTTTAACTAATTCCCTGCTTATGTTTTTGTGAAGCTGACAAGTAGAAGAATGCAGATTAAAGGGCTCATTTTTTTTAAATGTTCGCCAGAAGGAAAAAAAAGGAACTGGTGGCTGCAGTACTTAGCATCTCTTGGATGTTGTATCTCTTTTCCGCCACTAGATGTCCTCAGTCTTCAGTTTTGAATGATGCCCAGCGTCACTGAACTTGGAAGGTGGGACATACTGAGAGTGCAGGGCATTGTTTACCTGCCCCTTGTAAGGGCGCCCAGCAATCAAGAGATAACGAATCAGAAAACGGCACTGGCATCATAGTGTTAGCACTGCTTTCTGCATCATTATATTGTAAGTGCCAAGCTTGTGAACACATGTGAACGCCATTATTGGCTGCCATGGTGATCACGTGATCAGGATCAGGTTATTGTGGTTCCCGGTAAGTAACGTGAGACCAGCGTGATCAGTGACTGTAAGGTCTAGGAGCCCGCAGCAGTGCTGCTTCCACAATGAATGTAGATCAGGGGTAGGTAGCTCCGGCCCTCTAGCTGTTGAGGAACTACAAGTCCCATGAGGCATTACAAGACTGACAGTTACTGGCATAGCTCGCAGAGGCACGTTGGATGACCCCCTGATTGTAAATCAATGTTTTCTCAGCACAGGACATTGTGTTCAGGAATATAAGGGCCGTGTCACACTCGCATTCCTGTAGCAGTTACAAATCTCTTTGCTTGTTTTCTCTGGTTATTACACATCAACATAAGTATTGTAATTGCTTACTTGTGCGTTTTTTCCTTTCCATAAGTAAGTTTTTAATGATTTGCAGAGTACCTTTGCACTGGTTAGAACATTTGACTCCCCTGGGAGAGTCAAATCCATAGTACAAAGGAATATGGACACCGGCACTGCAACGACGGGTACAATACGTCTATTTATTGACGTACATGCACAAAAAGCACAACACACTTAGTGCAACGTTTCGGGGTCACGTAGGATCCCCTTCCATCAGGCAGAACAAGTGATGAAGGGGATCGTACGTGACCCCGAAACGTTGCACTAAGTCACACTAAGTGCGTTATGCTTTTTTTTTAGGGCTGGTAATGATTACAATTTTCGTGTTCGATTAATCAAATTTTTTTTTAATCGATTAATTATAACGCACATACAGATCCAACTACGTTGGCCTATAGACATACAGCACAGCAATGAAGTAATAAAATGAACTAGGATCACACTAATCCAGCACGTTATTTATCTCACGTGCCCCACTCAATATGGCCGCCGCTTGAGTGGGGCAACTCGGAATAATAACGTGCTGGATTAGTGTGATCCTAGTTCATTTTATTACTTCATTGCTGTGCTGTATGTGTATAGGCCAATGCCTTGGCTGGCGCTCGTGCAGAAAGTTTCTTGGGCAAACTCACCGGCCCAAGTGGCTCCGTCAGCTAACGAAGGAAAGGGGGGAGGAGTCTGGTGACGTCACGGACATCGACTTCACCTGACTCCTCCCCCCTTCCCTTTGTTAGCCGTCACGGACATCGACGTCACCTGACTCCTCCCCCCTTCCCTTCGTTAGCCGATGGAGCCACTTGGGGAAGGGGGGAGGAGTCCGGTGACGGCACCGGATCGCCGACGGGACTTCCGGAATCCGTCAGAGAGGTGAGTGTTTTCATTAGGGATCAAAATAATTTTAATCGATCAAAAAGTTTAACGATTAATCGACAAATTCATCTTTAATTTCCACAGCCCTACTTTTTTTGCACGTATGTCAATAAATAGACGTATTTTACCTGCCGTTGGAGTGCCGGTGTCCATATTCCTTTGTATCACTGAGACGGTGGCCATCCATCAACTACCGTTGCACCCGTGTTATCCTGATGGATGAGCGGTCAGGAGTGCAATGAGTACATGGACTGTCATCAAATCCATAGTAGCCCCTTCCCTCCTAGCCTCTACCTCCTCTGCAAGTGTCTAATTACTGTCTGTGCTGCCCCAGCTCCTTCACCCCTTCCTTTACCTCTCTACATTACCTTTTTATATAGCTGCCAGGGAGTAGCAAAGGGAAATAGTATAGAGCAGGGGGTAAGCAAACTCCAGCCCTCCAGCCGCTGTGGAACTACAAATCCCATGAGGCAGGGCAAGATTCTCACAGCCACAGGCATGACTTCCAGAGACAGCTGCGTCATGGGATTTGTAGTTTCACCACAACTGGGTGGCCGGAGTTCGCCCACCCCTGCTAAAGAGAGTCATTTGAGTGACAGCTCTGAGTCTGCTGGGGCTGCTGACATCACATCCAAGATGGCGGCAGCCAGCAGCAGTCGCAGGGCTTTGGATGTTTGTGTGAGGGAGATGAATAACATGCATAACACACCTCGAATGCACATATAATGTTATGGGATATTGTTGTTGAAGTGAATGGTCTGGCAGCAGGGTCTCTTTAAGGCCGACTATATTCCACATAGCTCTGGTACCGGCAGGGTCTCTTTAAGGCCGACTATATTCCACATAGCTCTGGTACCGGCAGGGTCTCTTTAGGGCCGACTATATTCCACATAGCTCTGGTACCGGCAGGGTCTCTTTAGGGCCGACTATATTCCACATAGCTCTGGTACCGGCAGGGTCTCTTTAGGGCCGACTATATTCCACATAGCTCTGGTACCGGCAGGGTCTCTTTAGGGCCGACTATATTCCACATAGCTCTGGTACCGGCAGGGTCTCTTTAGGGCCGACTATATTCCACATAGCTCTGGTACCGGCAGGGTCTCTTTAGGGCCGACTATATTCCACATAGCTCTGGTACCGGCAGGGTCTCTTTAGGGCCGACTATATTCCACATAGCTCTGGTACCGGCAGGGGCTCTTTAGGGCCGACTATATTCCACATAGCTCTGGTACCGGCAGGGTCTCTTTAGGGCCGACTATATTCCACATAGCTCTGGTACCGGCAGGGTCTCTTTAAGGCCGACTATTTTCCACATAGCTCTGGTGCCGGCAGGGTCGTCTGGTCATCCACAGGTTGAATTTCGGCCCACTTCAGAAGGCAATGGCCACAATTCGCTCCGCGTACGGCCAGCTTTAGTGTATCGCCATTACATGGGTTGTGTTGTATTTCAGTTTGTATGTTTTCTGATGAACTTTCTTTGATGCAGGGGCTTGATAAGGAGCGATTAGAGGAAGTAAGTACCGCCAAGCATGTACATTGCACTGATTGTACTAAGCTGTCCGCTGGCCACTGACCATGCTTTCCTTAGAGTGCCGTGCTTTGCTGTCTGAATGAGGTGTGGTTTGTACAGAGATCTCGCTACAACTGGACATCTATAGGAATCGGAGTAGTACAATAATTGTGCAGACTCCCCTAAAAATGTTAACTGTAGATGCCCACCCCCATTTTAGACCCATTTACTAGGGATGCCCTCGTTTTTTCGGTTACAAGTGCTGATATTTTTTTCCCCGGTACTCGCCGATACTGAGTACTAATGCCCTGTGCTCCAATTATCAGGAAGTTGGGCGAGGGATCATGACCATTAGTCCGGCTACCGGATTGCCTGTGAAGCCCGTGTTCTAGCGAAAGAACACCGGGTTCACCAGCTGAGGAAGCCTGGCGGCAAGCCATGAGGTGCTGTCCGGCTTCCAGATTGGTCAGGAAGCCAGGCTGCCTACCAGCAAGTGAAGCTGGCTTCCTAGCCAATCAGGAAGCTGGGCAACATATGACCCGCCTTCCGGCTTCCAGATTGGCTAAGAAGCTGGATTCACTTGTTCCTATGCAGCCAGGCTTCCTGACTAATCAGGAAGCTGGGAGGCGGGTTATTATGTGCTACCCGGTTTTCTGATTGGTTAGAAAGTCAGGCTGCCTAGCAACAAGTGAAGCCGCCTTACTAGACAATCAGGGAGGCGGGTCATAACCCACTGCCCGGCTTCCTGATTGGAAAGGAAGCAGGCTCCATGCTCCCTCGGCACTACTGGTCAGAGGAAGATCTCCCTCTGATCTGAAGTTCCAGTATCGGGGGTAAGTATCGGAGCATTTGGGTGAGTATGAGTACTCACCCAAATACTCGGTATCGGCACCGATACTGGTATCGGTACTAGTACTATATACTATTGTTAGTACTAGTATTGGTGCATCCTTAACATTTACCCTGAATTTGCTGGCACTTCAGTTGCTTGAACTCATACTGTCATAATGTAGCCACGACTTTCACACCTTCCATCCTGTTCTTGGACAATCAACATCTACAAATCCCATGGTCATTGTATTGTGGTGTCTGTGCTATACATTTTGGGGTATTGTACTGATGCTCAGAACTGAAGAAGTGGCTTGGAAAGGCTACTAAACCTCTTCAGCCCTGCAGAACAAGTCCAGCTGACTGTGAATAACTACTTCTAGACTTCCCAAGTCATGGATAACAGGAGGCAGCTGGGTCCTGAACAGTGCAGTTAACATTCACCGCAATGGCTTACCTCCTCACAATAACGCATCGCCCTTCTTTCAACATTGTATATGAGCTGAGACATTAAAAGTGAACTATGGCCCAGCCTTTTTTTTTTTTGGCTATAGTACTCTTAAGGATCACAGGAGGACATATACTAATGTCCTCCTGTGACCCAAAGCTCAGTATATAGCAGGCCGTGCTGCAGCCGGGACGGATCCCGACAATATTGTTGGGGTCCACCCCGCTGGCTGATTGACAGCTGGCTCTGCCTCTCTAGAGGCAGAGCCAGCTGTGCCCGCCCCCTCCCTCATCCGTCCCGGAACAGAGAGGGGAGGGGGGAATACCTGTGGGGAGCGGTGACTGACAATCACGGCTCTCTGCAGGGAGAAGATCAGGAAATGAGCGATCAGCGGTGTGTGATTTTGGAGGGCATGCTTCAGAAACATCTCCCATGGACCTTCAAAATGTGAAGTAAGTCTTCAGTATAAGTGAGTCTTTTGAAGCCACTTAAAGAGACCCTGTCACATTGCCCCTTTAGCTCTCCCCTTCCCAAACTACCAATGCTAATCTTTCCAGCGATTCCTCCACCATTTCCTTCTCAGTTGCACCTGTCACCAAAATACCCAATGTGGTCTGGTAATGGAGCCTAGCGAGAGCGGCACAATCACCTCTTCTGCCATTGGCCACGAGACCTGAGCTTTGTCATATGGAAAGGGGTTACATGCTTACCCATATCCAGAAGCACCGGATCACTGGAAAGGTGGGTGGGCAGTGACAGCGGGTTGTGTTTTTAGGTTGTACTACGTCCCCATGCAGAAAGTGGAAGACGGTGTGTGAGGTTGTGGAGTTTATGGGGCTGTAACTGTTATTCTGCAAGTGACCTCTGACCTTCTGATGGACGCTGAAGAATCAAGACGGAAAATATAAATCTTACATAAAATAAACAGTCCTAGTACGTATGCGTGAATATTAAGGTTCTTGCACAAGCCCAGTTATGACTCTCGGCTCGCAGGCCGGTACCCTCAATGTTCAGCTACATTGCATAGTGGGTTACTGACCCAGAATTAGCATTTTAACATTCCTGGCTGTACACTTGTTCCTGGTCGGTGATTCATTATAGCCAAAGACATGAGTGCCCAGGATCATGCAGGTTTTAAAGCAATTGGCTATTACTAGGGATGCACCGATACCACTTTTTTAAGACCGAGTACGAGTACCGATACTTTTGTTCAAGTACTCGCAGATACCAATTACCGATACTTTTTCTTAAAGGGACCTGTCACATTTTTTTCTAAAGCAATACAACCTAATGCTTTAAGTTCACTTTCTTAATATTATGATTCATGAGATGATGAGGGAGCATGACGCCGGTTTCCCGACCAATCAGAATGCCGGGCGCTGCATCATTACACGCTACCCGGCTTCCTGATTGGCCGGGAAGTCGGCTCCATGCTCTCTCATCACAAGTGACGAGAGAGCATGGAGCCGTTTCCTGGCCACTCAGGAAACCGGGGAGCGTGGAATGACCAACTGCCCGGCTTCCTGATACAGGAAGTACTCGTGCTAGGTATCGGAGCATTTGGCTGAGTACTCACCCAAATACTTGGTATCGGCACCGATACCGATACTAGTATCGGTATCGGTGCATCCCTAGCTATTACCATCAGCTTCCATATCAGAACAGGTTCCCTTTAACTGGTCAAACACATTTTCAACACCCTTCATAAACTCCGTGCAGCAATGAGCACTTATGTTACCGTTATTGTTCACTTTTTACCCCCATGCTGTCTGATAATCACCAGCCAAAGGAGAGCTTGTTCTGTAGTTTATAGTTGGCCCTCCTATTGCTAGTATACTATTCTAGAACCATATTGTGAACTGAAGCAGTATGCTGGGGTAGGCTACCTTGGCACTCCAGCTGTGGTGAAACTACAAATCCCAGTGTTGCAGTGTCTCATGGGACTTGTTCTTCCTCAACAGCTGGAGTGCTGAGGTTGCATACACCTGCCACCTACCACCTGATCAGGAACATTTTACAATATGAAGTTTTGAAGCATTTAATACCTCAGTGGTGACACTTAGAGGTCCCTAGAAAACAGGCAGGCGGTTATCTGTAGTTCAATTCACAAAAAAATACCTTCACCTTGATGGTGAGATTTTTACATACATTAAATCATCACAAAATTGGTGGATAACTGATCATCACGCCTACAGTCATGTCCAAAAATATTGGCACCCCTGCATTTCTGTCAGATAATGCTCCACTTCGCCCAGAACATTGTTGCAATTACAAATGTTTTCGACATTCTCATGTTTATTTCTTTTGTTTGTATTGCTATGACACAAAAAAGTGGAGAAAAAAAAAAAGCCAAATCTGACACATTCCATGCACAGCTCTGTAAATGGACTGGACACAATTATTGGCACCCTCAATTAATAATTGGTAGCACAGCCCTTGGAGAAAAAAAATAAGTGAAATCAATGTCTTCCTGTAACCATCAATGAGTTTCTTACGCCTTTCTACAGGAATTTTGGAGCACTCGTCTTTCCCCAACTGCTCCAGGTCTCTCAGATGGGAAGGTTCCTTTTCCTAACTGCTGCTTTGAGATCTCTCCACGGGATCTCTATGGGATTCAGATCTGGACTCATTGCTGGACAGTCCAGTACTCTCCAGTGCTTTGTCTGAAACCATTTCTGGGTGCTTGTTTTTCTGGAAAAAAAGCTGTTAATTTTGTGTCATACCAATACAAACAAAATAAATAAACATGAGAATGCTGAAACATTTGTAATTGCGACAATTTTGTCCACAAAGTGGTGCATTATCTGACAGAAATGCAGGGGTGCCAATATTTTTGGCCATGACTGTATATGAGTTTGTTGGAGATCCCCTTAATGTGGAGTTGGCACCCTGTCCACAGTTATAACAGCCACCACTGCTCTGTGAAAGCGTTCTACAATTTTTTGGAGTGTGACTGTGGGAATTCGTGCCAATTCAAGCATAACAACAATTTTGAGGTTGGGTACTGATGATGGACGAGAAGACCTGGCTTGTAGTTGGTATTCCAATTTAACCCAAAAGTGTTCATAAGGGTTTGAGGTCAGGGCTCTATGTAGGCCACTCAAGTTCCTCCACACCAAACTCCTCGAACAATGTCTTCATGGATGATGGTAGAGAAAAAAGGCCTTCCCCAAACTGGAACCACAGGGTTGGAAGCACACAGTTGTCTAGAATGTAGCATTACCAGAACTAGGGTCGCACCGATACTAGTTTCGGTGCCGAAACGGAGTATTTGGGCGAGTTCTCCTACTTGCCCAAATGCTCCGATAACTTCCCCGATACCAGAACTTCCGTTCAGAGTCAGTGCCGTAGGGGAAAATGGAGCCAGCTTCCCATGCGATTAGGAAGCTGGGCGGCGAGTAATGACCCGCCTCCCTGCTTGCTGATTGTCCGGGAAGTTGGCTTCCTGGCCAATCAGCATGGAGCCGGCTTCCTGGACAATCAGGATGGTGGGAGGTGGATCATTACGCGCCGCCCGGCTTCCTGATTGGCCGGGAAGCCATCTTGATGCTGATTGGCTGGGAAGGGAAGCCGGTTTCCTGGCCAAGCACAATCAAGCCGGCCAGACAACATGGAGCCAGCTTCTCAGGCAATCGGATTGCCCAGGAAGCCGGCTCCATGCCAGCGGAAGCACCGGTATTGACGAGTACCGAAAGCAAAGTATCCATACTAGTACTCGCTGCATCCCTAAACAGAACCCTTTACTAGAAACACCTGAACTCCGTCATTTGGAGGTAGGTGCGATGGTCATCGATGGGGCCCACAAACCTTTGCCCATATAGTGTATGTGCAGATACTTTGTAAGTCCTGAATCGCTTAACTGCTGTTCGATAATTCGGATTTCCTTGAGGCAACTTCCTTAACAAAGATCCCCAGACGGTCAGATACGTAGATCTGAACCCGGTGATCGGTGGTGGGGACAGAGCTAGGAGCTCTGTTGGTCCGGTCTCACCTGATGCCCCATCAGATATAAGATTACAGTGGTTGGTTCATCTAACTTTTGTCCATCCATAACTAAGATATACGTTCTGGATGGGATGCCCCTCTAATTGCCTCAGATGCATGACGTGACTGTCCTGGTTTCTCTGAGTTGTGTTGGTTTATGCCGTGTCTGTGTTTATGCCATTTTGCTTACCTTGTCTGTTCTCCACACGTTCTTGTTTTACGGAGTGGAGGTGTTGGCTTGTTAGCTCCTGTCTGCTGCTCCTGCTTGCAGTGAAATTAACAGCTGTCACTCTGCATGTCGTTTGTCACTTGCTGAGATAAGGGAGCAGCGTGTTTGGAGTTGATGGAATGACTGCACCTGTTTTTGGTGTTTGAAGCTTGTTACATCTAAGTGCTGTCAGCCGAGTATAAGAGTCCAATCTGTCGGGAAAGCTGGACCCTGGTGACAAAGTGAAGCTAAAGCCGAGCGAGGCACAGAAGAGACTTTCTGCTAATAAATATGATGGCAAGAATGGTACGGGCTGATCTTATTCTTGTAACAGTGTATGACCGAATCGCATTCACTGTAAGGTAAACCTATGATTACTCATGTACGGCAAAGCAACAGGATCACTTTTGTCAGCTATGTGTCACAGGGGTTATATGCAGGTTGGAGGTTTCATTGTCAAAATACATTTTTAGCTTGAAAGTTCACTGTTCATTTGTTCCATACTCTAATTGTCAGATACAATTCCTGTATTAAAACGATTATAATATTTAAAAAAAAATGTTTGTGCATATGCCAGCCTATAACTATAATAATAATAACATTTACTATTGTTGTTGTTGTTGTTATTATTATCAGATCAGGATCTTATTAAAACCACGTACCACATAAAAGCCCTATATGTACTTACAAACTTTAACATTATTTAGGTAGGCAAATTAGCTATAGGGCTTTATTCAAGTTGCTTGACGCTGCTGAATTTCACTTGTGTGTCTAAGCATCAGTGACCTCTGGTCATGAAACGGTTACGTCCTATAGTATTAAATAGAAGGAAACATATTTGCACTGCAGTATGTTCATATTTCCTGTGTTTCATCCCTGTAATAATGCCGCAAGTAAGAAACATAATTATTAATCTGCCAAAATTCTCTTTCTTGCATATTCAACTGAGCCTTGTAGCTTGTTGATATACATTTATAGGAACTGCCTTACTTCCCAAAGATTTTTTTTTTCCAGCCCTCTGCTACACAGACTATTCTTCCTTCAGTCTGTTGTTGCTGCCAGGCTCATCCACTTACCAATGGCACAGTGAATGCCACCCCTATCTGCCAATCCCTCCACTGGCTTCCATCCTCTACCCCTCTCTGCCAATCCCTCCACTGGCTTCCATCCTCTACCCCTCTCTGCCAATCCCTCCACTGGCTTCCCTCTTCTACCCCTCCATCCTCTACCCCTCTCTGCCAATACCTCCACTGGCTTCCATCCTCTACCCCTCTCTGCCAATACCTCCACTGGCTTCCATTCTCTACCCCTACCGAGTTGCGGTGTATAAGCAGAGAGGAGAGTGGTGGTGTTTGGACAGAGAGGACAGTTCCGGTGTTTGGGCAGAGAGGAGAGTGGTGGTGTTTGGGTAGAGAGGAGAGTGGTGGTGTTTGGGCAGAGAGGAGAGTGGTGGTGTTTGGGCAGAGAGGAGGGTTCTGGTGTTTGGTCAGAAAAGAGAGTTCTGGTGTTTGGTCAGAAAACAGAGTTCTGGTGTTTGGTCAGAAAAGAGAGTTCCGGTGTGTGGCCACTGGCCAGAGAGGAGAGTTCCAGTATGTGGGGGAAGAGGAGATCTGACTGCCTGAGGCCTTGATAAATACAAAGTGGAACAAACGAACACTTGCTACCAGGCTATTGGGCTTGCAAGCACACTTTTCTCTCCTTGCTTCTACCAGCACACCTTCTTTGCTCGTTGCTGTTCATCACTTCAAATATACAAATCAAGTCTTTGACGCGTTTCGCCCTACAGCGCTTAGTCATTTAGCCTTAAGGCAAATTAAGTTTTTTTTTTTTTTTTTTTTTTTTCTTCTTTTTTTGCTGCTGTAGGGTGCTAGAATATAGTCTCCAGTTGGTCTACTCCAGTCCATGAACTCAGTGAGTGTTTGCTTGAGAAATATAAGATGACAGGGATTCAAGTCAGTAGCATCCAACCATTACTGAAATAACAGTTTTGATTGGACTCAACATATTAGAAGAATCAGTCCGGACCAGAATATGGAAGCTGCCATATATATTTATTCTGAACAGGAGTTAATGAGATTTTAAAGAGAACCTGTCGCCAGACAATTCATTTCAACAAGAATCTTCCCATTAGATTAGAAGAGTGTGTAGTCTATTTTTTGCCTGTTATTTTATTTGTAAATTCCTTCCTCGTGTGGACATCCAGAACCCTAAGACTGCAGCTGGGTGCATCTTGGATGTGATGTCAGCTACCCCTGTCACACAAATGACAATAAATGGTATTCCTCTTTGCTCTTTCCCCGACAGCTACATATGGAGGGAGGTAAGGAGAGGGGTGGAGGAGCTGGGCCGGCACAGTGAGTATTTAGACACTCCTAGAAGAGGAGAGGGCTATGACATGACCGTAGGTAGAGTGTGCTAGGAAATTGATTCACCCAGAGCAGTCAACTTTTCTTGCAATTTATGGAAAGGGAAAACACTGCAAACAAGCATGTAAAGTACTCTATTTGTCAATGCTTTTACCTGCAATTTTTTAAGTTGGTGGCAGGGTCTCTTTAAAGCCCAAGCCCTGACCTCTGTACCTACAGATGCTGTGGAGGAGCATAGGAGTTGTTCTATCAGTAGCTCAACTCCCCGTCTTATAGCTCCCGCTGTGTACAGTTCAAGAATTGTCACAACTGTTGCCTGCTTTTGTTGTGTAAGTGTTGCTCTGGGCCTTTCCGTTGCACTTGCTAAAAAAGAGTGCTGGTGTAACACAACCGTTGCAGTCTTTGCACCCTTTTAGACATGCTGCACCTTTAAAAGTATCTTACTAAAGCTGGAACTCTCAGTGAAGGACATTGCTGGGGATGCCGGTAATCTGACCTCAAGCTCTGTGCAGGAAGGCAGGCGGATGGTTAACAGCCGGGGAATGGGAATTCTGGGAAATTCTTCTAAACAAACTGAGAAGACTTGTCATGGCTGCACGGTAGGCCAGTGGAGGTAATCAGTTACTTTGCCCTACGGGGGAAGAGACAGGTTCTCTTGGTTCTCCTACCCACTCTTGCATCTTCGTGGCGGTGCTCAGACAAGGTTAATGACCTGCTCCCCTTCCCTATGTGACAAGATTAGGACTGGTGATTGGATGCTCAGCCCTAAGCATTGAATCATGGAAAGAGGGGGAGAAGGTTGGATGCTCTTCCATACCTCGGAACCTTACCCTTTAAACACCGCAACGGGGGCAGCAGGCAGGTCCAACGTGTATCATTGGCTTGGGGTCAGGCTTTTAAGAGAAGCCGAGGGCAAGGTGACAGGTTCTCTTTACATTATACAATGATTTACATACAAGCTATATATGCAATTTGTTTTCCTGTGTAAGGTGCTCGTTGTGCAGCGAGCGGTAATAATATTAACGTCTAAACCATTCATTGTTTGTCTTGCAGCTCACCAAGGCGCACCGACAAGGTCACATGGTAAAAGTGGACTGGCTCGACAGATTGACTTTCCGCGAGATTGAAATGATCAATGAGGTTAGTGCGCAGACAGCTCCGTCTTCTCTCCTCGCCGCTTCTGACATCTCATCAGTTACATCCATCAATGGGGAAGCTGTTCTGTTGTTGGTGTCATTTTGGTTTTTTTTTTGCAATAAAGTTTTATTAACTTTTTATTCATCCAATAAGAGGACACGTCTAAAGAAGAACTTTGGCAAAATGTTTATTAACCCTAAACATGCTCACCGGTCTGTCTCTCCTGTACCCACTGACACCAGTGATGCTGGTTTCGGGTCCGCTGGAGGGGAAGCAAGCCTGGGGTGTCGGGAAGGGGGGGCACTCTTCACTGGCCTCTGGAAGTGATCTGGTGGCAGCTCAGCCAGCAGAATCGGTTCCAGTATAAAGATGTCCATCGGCTGTACACAGCAGAGCCCCGGCTAGGAGTCTGTTTACAAGGGCCCGCTGCCAGCGACGTATGGCAGCAAAAGAATAGAAGTCCAATCCATGTGACAACAGCGGCCGCCTCCATAGCTACAGGAGAAAAGAGTGTAGACACAAAGGCACAGGAAGTGTGTAATTTGCAGGATCGCCAATAAAGGGAAGAAAGCTTGAGAAAAGAAAACGAATGCAGCCGCCACATCTAAGGACCGGTAAGCTGCAATACATGTAGATAATTGTTTTTGGGTTTATGCTTTAAAGGGTTATTAAACCCTCAGCTTTTTTGCATATATCTACTGCTAGCAAGCAGTAGATATATGCAAAAACATTTTTTTTAAAAAAGGGGGTTCAAAGGGTTAAAATTTACCTGTGTCTTCGCCGTGGGCTCCCGTCCGAACATCTGAAGAATCTCAGGCAGCCGCAAGGGATCTTGGGGCGGACGCATGCGCAGTTCAGATCTTCGGCCGGGAGACGAGGAGAGACACAAGGTAAGTCTATGGAGCAGCGTGCACCCGCATGCAGACACCGTGGGACAGGAAGTGCCAGCTAGCACAGAGGAGTCAGCGCTGAATCGGAGAACGGCACCAGCGCTGGAGAGACCGCTAAAAACGACAGTAAAGAAGATGATGATCGGATCAAGAGGAATTATTTAAGGTAAGTCCTTACACTAATATTGGGGAGGGGGATTATACTTTAATGTCACTTTAAAGAAGCAAATCTTGTCATCCGGCTGCAGAATCGGTACCTCTGAAGGGGTTAAATGAGTTAGAAACACCGGAGGAGACTTGAGAGTCCTCTGCATTAACTTTGGAGAGACCTTGTCTGACGTGACCGGCTCTCTTAGCGGACATATTCCTCACGCGTTGAAAGAAAGCTGCTCAGACCGGCTCTCGTGTTAATTAAACCTCCTTTATTGTGCATCTTTTATTAGGAGAGAAATGTAAGAGCTTTCTTATAAAATCTTTATTGTAGCTCTTTGATAATGAGCCGCACCGCACGAAATGTCACAGACTACATTTAGGGTACAATGTGAAAGTCTTTCTAAAGTTACACTCTTTCCAGGGGGCTGAAGGATGAAGCTGCTGTCGGGCCATTTAAATGGAAACCAGAAGGTATTTTTAGCCATGGTTCATTTTAAATGGGAACTCCGGCCTTCCCTTCAGTCTGGCACAGTTGTACCGGCTCCTCCCCTGAACTGAATTGGCTTCCTCTGATTTAATTGCTCACAGTGGGCTTCTCACAGCTGCGGCAAGTCAGATAGAGCCCGCCTCCTTTCCTGGCTGGAGGACATCCAGTATCATGGGTGGGCAACTCTAGAATGGCGCCTAGTACACGGGTGGGCAACTCTGGTCCTCCCATCATGCCTCTGCCTTTGAGAGTCATGCCTGTGGCTGTCAAAGTCATGGGACTTGAAGTTCCACAACAGCTAAATGGTCCGAGTTGACCACCCCTGATCTAACCGTTTCCTCTCTGAAATAAGTGTCCCCGCCTCTTTCGTTAATTGGATTTCATCTTTTTCAATCATGATGGCTCAGCAGCACATGTGGGTGTAAACTAGGGTGGTCTGCATGCAAATACAGTCTATCTAGCCATGCCACTCCTCAAGACCACCATCCAGCTATAGAACATTTTAATATTTGCATAACTCTACATGCTGCCTAGTAACGCCCACTCCTACAGACTGATACCCACCCTTCAGCATTTTGATATTTGAATAACTCCTCCCAAGAGCCAGCCCACTGCATGCATCAGGGCTGAGGGCTGTTGAGAGGAGGCCAAAAGGTTTAATCGGCTAGATCATTGACCGCAAATGCAGAAGCAGCACAGTTTAATTAGGAGCACACCGCCAGACTCTGATTGGACAGTGAAGAAGCAGAAGAACACGGATGAAGTATCACTGCTCATCCTGTCGTCTTTTCCTAGCAGCTTGTCCACTATCAGCATATCTTCGCTGCCGCAGGGCTGGAATGGCTCCTAGTACTGCAGTTTGAGCAATGTAGCTGCTTCACCATGACTAGAAGATGTCATTACAGAGCAGTATAGAGTCATATAGGTTTGTTTTCACATTCTGTACAGTATATGTATATATATTCTTTTTTTTTGGCAGAGTGAAAAGCGTAGTTCCAACTTTATGTACCTGATGGTGGAATTTCCATGCGTGAAGAGCGATGACAAGGAGTATGGGATCGTGTACTATGAGAAGGTACTTTCGTTTAATTTTTTTATCCTGCACAACGTTGAGCTAAGCTGAGTACCATGAATGTGCAAAGTGCTGATATCTGCAGCCATTCGAATATTTAAAGTGGAATTCCAGGCGAACACATGCACAGTTTTAATATACACTGCCTGGCCAAAAAAAAAGTCACCAAGTCACTACCTGGATTTCGGGCAGTGTTATGATATGGGGTGGCTTCACTTGGTCAGGTCTAGGTTCAGCAATGTCAGGGTCATCTGGCTACCTGAATATACTGAATGGCCAAGTTGGACCAGGAGCTGTAGGCGTTTCCTTTAACCAAAATCAAACCTCAACTCCTCTGAGCTCATGATATTTCCTCCCGCCCGTGCACCTTCCCCCAACTTTTTCCTTGAGATTTATAACACAACTATCCAACCCTCCCCCCATGCCAAGGTGCTAGGTGTCATCCTTGACTCGGACCTCACCTTTCTTCCCCACATCCAATCACTATCCAAATCCTGCCGTCTTCACCATCGCAACATCTCCAAAATACACCCCCTCCTCACCAATGACACCGCAAAACTACTCATCCACTCCCTTGTTATCTCTCGTCATGACTATTGCAACTCACTCCTCATTGGTTGACCTCTACACAGGCTCCTCCCCCTTCAGTCTATCATGAATGCTGCTGCTAGACTCATCCACCTAACCAACCGCTCAGTGTCTGCATCCCCCCTCTGTCAATCCCTGCACTGGCTTCCTATAGCCCAAAGGATAAAATTCAAAATATTAACAATCAGTTACAAAGCCGTCCACCACTCTGCCCCCGGATATATCTCAAACCTTGTCTCAAAGTATCACCCTAACCGTCCCCTCCACTCTTCCAAAGACCTCCTGCTCCCTTATCAACTCCTCCCATGCTCGCCTCCAGGACTTCTAGAGTCTCAAACATCCTCTGGAACTCTTTACCCCAACCTGTCCGACTATCTCCCACTCTGACTGCCTTTAGGCGTTCCCTAAAGACTCATCTCTTCAGGGAATCCTATCCCACCTCAACCTAACCACTGAACAATAACTTTCTCAAACAATCATCCCCGCGCAGCTCCCTCCTCATGTATCACTTGCCCCTCCCTTTTAGATTGTAAGCCCTCAGGGGCAGGGCCCTCCTTACCATCTTGTCTTGAATTGTATTGTGATTGTAATGTCTTCTTTATATTGTAAAGTTCTGCGCTTTATAAATCATGTATAATAATAATAATAATAGAAGCTAGCCTCACCCTTCATCATTGAACTGCCAAATGGCACAGACCGCACTAGTCACATACACTGCCTGGCCAAAAGTCACCATATGGATTTAGCTAAGGAAATGGGTAAGAGCCTTCAGTTGGAAAATAGGTCTAGGTTCAGCAACCTTATGTACCCCCAAAAATGTTTATCTGAATATACGGAATGGCCAGATTTTTCCATCAATGGATATGTTTTCCTCCCTGATGGCACATTGCACATATTCCAAGATGTCAATACCAGTATTCACCAGGCTCAGATTGTAAAAAAGTGGTTCAGGGAGCATGAGACATCATTGTCACATGTGGATTGGCCACCACAGAGTCCAGACCTTAACCCCATTGACAATCTTTGGGATGTGCTGGGATGTGCTGGGTCTGTTCAATGGGCAGACTGGAACCAGAGAGGTGACATAATGCAGAGTCTCTATTCAATGGGCAGATTGGAACCAGAGAGGTGACATGATGCAGAGTCTCTATTCAATGGGCAGACTGGAACCAGAGAGGTGACATAATGCAGAGTCTCTATTCAATGGGCAGATTGGAACCAGAGAGGTGACATGATGCAGAGTCTCTATTCAATGGGCAGACTGGAACCAGAGAGGTGACATAATGCAGAGTCTCTATTCAATGGGCAGATTGGAACCAGAGAGGTGACATGATGCAGAGTCTCTATTCAATGGGCAGACTGGAACCAGAGAGGTGACATAATGCAGAGTCTCTATTCAATGGGCAGATTGGAACCAGAGAGGTGACATGATGCAGAGTCTCTATTCAATGGGCAGACTGGAACCAGAGAGGTGACATAATGCAGAGTCTCTATTCAATGGGCAGATTGGAACCAGAGAGGTGACATGATGCAGAGTCTCTATTCAATGGGCAGACTGGAACCAGAGAGGTGACATAATGCAGAGTCTCTATTCAATGGGCAGATTGGAACCAGAGAGGTGACATGATGCAGAGTCTCTATTCAATGGGCAGACTGGAACCAGAGAGGTGACATAATGCAGAGTCTCTATTCAATGGGCAGATTGGAACCAGAGAGGTGACATGATGCAGAGTCTCTATTCAATGGGCAGACTGGAACCAGAGAGGTGACATAATGCAGAGTCTCTATTCAATGGGCAGATTGGAACCAGAGAGGTGACATGATGCAGAGTCTCTATTCAATGGGCAGACTGGAACCAGAGAGGTGACATAATGCAGAGTCTCTATTCAATGGGCAGATTGGAACCAGAGAGGTGACATGATGCAGAGTCTCTATTCAATGGGCAGACTGGAACCAGAGAGGTGACATAATGCAGAGTCTCTATTCAATGGGCAGATTGGAACCAGAGAGGTGACATGATGCAGAGTCTCTATTCAATGGGCAGACTGGAACCAGAGAGGTGACATAATGCAGAGTCTCTATTCAATGGGCAGATTGGAACCAGAGAGGTGACATGATGCAGAGTCTCTATTCAATGGGCAGACTGGAACCAGAGAGGTGACATAATGCAGAGTCTCTATTCAATGGGCAGATTGGAACCAGAGAGGTGACATGATGCAGAGTCTCTATTCAATGGGCAGACTGGAACCAGAGAGGTGACATAATGCAGAGTCTCTATTCAATGGGCAGATTGGAACCAGAGAGGTGACATGATGCAGAGTCTCTATTCAATGGGCAGACTGGAACCAGAGAGGTGACATAATGCAGAGTCTCTATTCAATGGGCAGATTGGAACCAGAGAGGTGACATGATGCAGAGTCTCTATTCAATGGGCAGACTGGAACCAGAGAGGTGACATAATGCAGAGTCTCTATTCAATGGGCAGATTGGAACCAGAGAGGTGACATGATGCAGAGTCTCTATTCAATGGGCAGACTGGAACCAGAGAGGTGACATAATGCAGAGTCTCTATTCAATGGGCAGATTGGAACCAGAGAGGTGACATGATGCAGAGTCTCTATTCAATGGGCAGACTGGAACCAGAGAGGTGACATAATGCAGAGTCTCTATTCAATGGGCAGATTGGAACCAGAGAGGTGACATGATGCAGAGTCTCTATTCAATGGGCAGACTGGAACCAGAGAGGTGACATAATGCAGAGTCTCTATTCAATGGGCAGATTGGAACCAGAGAGGTGACATGATGCAGAGTCTCTATTCAATGGGCAGACTGGAACCAGAGAGGTGACATAATGCAGAGTCTCTATTCAATGGGCAGATTGGAACCAGAGAGGTGACATGATGCAGAGTCTCTATTCAATGGGCAGACTGGAACCAGAGAGGTGACATGATGCAGAGTGTCTATTCAATGGGCAGATTGGAACCAGAGAGGTGTCATGATGCAGAGTTTCTATTCAATGGGCAGACTGGAACCAGAGAGGTGGCATAATGCAGAGTGTCTGTTCAATGGGCAGACTGGAACCAGAGAGGTGACATGATGCAGAGTCTCTATTCAATGGGCAGACTGGAACCAGAGAGGTGACATGATGCAGAGTCTCTATTCAATGGGCAGACTGGAACCAGAGAGGTGACATGATGCAGAGTCTCTATTCAATGGGCTGACTGGAACCAGAGAGGTGACAGGAACCTAAATCACTAGAGAGAGTTCATTGTTACTCGTACTCGCCCAAATGCCCCGATATGTCAGCTTCCGGTATCGGAAAGCCAGGCAGCGAGTCATTGCACGCTGCCCGGTTTCCTGGTTGGCGCCCGGCTTCCTGATTGGCCAGAAAGCCGGCTCCATGCTTCCATGTCACTTAGTGACACGCCGCCTGGCTACCTTAATGGGACTTCCGGTATCGGTATTCGGTATCGGCAAGTACCAGAAAAACATATGGGTACTCGTACTCGATACCGAAAACCCGTATCGGTGCATCCCTAATCTTTACTAATTGCAGCCCGTCCTCTGAGCTAATATTCACTTGTTCCCTTCAGATGAAGTTTGGCTGAGTGGAGGTTTTCATCACTTTGGCCTCCTCTGTTAATCTCGAGTTGTCTGAATTTGAGGAAGTGCTGAAAGCCGGGAGTACAATATATTACCGGCTGCTGGCAGGAGCGGCTCTCGTCTCATTTCACATTGTCACAGCAGACATCAATGTATTCTCCCGGCTCCCCGGGGACGCTGGGAAGTGATGGCTTTTACATGTGTATGTGACTGCAATCGTTTTGCTCACCTTCCAGAACCCGGCACAGAAATGACGGGAAGTTTTTTATTTTACAGATGACTATTATTTCCAGAATGTTGCTGTGCAGAGTCTGATGTATTATAAAGTAAAAGTGTCAGAGTCCTGGGAGGTTCAAATTAAAGCAGAACTCCGGCCTTCCCTGCAGTCTTCTATCTGACCTCCGTCCTTCCCTTCAGTCTTATATCTGACCTCCGGCCTTCCCTTCAGTCTTCTATCTGACCTCCGTCCTTCCCTTCAGTCTTATATCTGACCTCCGTCCTTCCCTTCAGTCTTATATCTGACCTCCGTCCTTCCCTTCAGTCTTCTATCTGACCTCCGTCCTTCCCTTCAGTCTTATATCTGACCTCCGTCCTTCCCTTCAGTCTTATATCTAACCTCCGTCTTTCCCTTCAGTCTTATATCTGACCTCCGTCCTTCCCTTCAGACTTGCACAGTTGTACCGGCTCCTCTCCTGGACTGAAATGGCTTCCTCTGATATCACTGCACACTGTGAGCTTCTCACAATGTGCATTAGAAGCTGCAGCAAGTCATATACAGCCGGGCCTCATTTCCTGGCTGGAGGACCCACTCTGACTTTCCCTGGCCCGTCCTTTGCATTAATTGGATTTCAGTTCTTTCAATCAAGGAAGCTCAGCATCACATGTGGCTATTACCTAGATTGGTCTGCATGCAAATACAGTCTGCCTAGGAACTCCCTCTCCTCCAGACTGACACCCCCACCCATCAAGGAATTCTGATATTTGCATAACTCCTCCCAAAAGCCAGCCTACTGCTTGCATCAGGGCTGAGGGCTCCTGAGCGGAGAACTGAGGCAGGGTGCTGTGATGTGTTCAGGATGCTATGCACAGCACCCTTCCAGCCCGTCCCACCAGCCATGATCTGCCTGCATTCTGTGGTGTATTTAGGTTTTGTGCTGCCCTAGGCAAGACTAGACTCGGGCATCCTCTTATCTAAATTCGCCCCTCCCCTTCCTGTATAAGACGTTTTGCATAGCCTGTCAGTCCCTGGATACAGCTTGCATGCTGTATCCAGCTTCTGACAGATTGTGTTAGTACAGTAGCAGGGAAGCCGGGGTCTCAGGTCGGCTGTAAAGGATCTCTTGTGACCCAGCATAGCCCACCTGAGACCTTGCATAGCCCACCAGAGTCCATTCATAGCCCACAACAGAGCCTGCATAGCCCACCAAAGACTTTGCAGAGCCCACCATAGACCCAGCATAGCCCATTTTAGACCTTGTGGAGCTCACCATGGACCCTGCAGAGCCCACCACAGACCCTGCAGAGCTTACCTGGGACTCTCAGATGGGCTGTGCAGAATCTATGGTGGGCTGTGCAGGGGCCCTTTCCCTGCACACAAGTGCTGCTCCACTTATCCTGGCTCCCGAGCTTGCCTGTTGGCCCTTTTAATGTGATGAGCGGCTCCACTGACCAAAAGGCACGCTGAGATTGTAAGAGGGGCGGTAACAATCTCCGCTTTTACAGGAAAAGATTCACCATGTTGGCGCTCGATGAGGTAGCTGTGCCCAGCATGTGTCACTGACTGCGGGTCCCCCTTGGATCGATGTCTGGACGGCGATGATCGCCTTTCCGGGCCTCCGACCTGCAATAAGGGCACCATAGTGACATAGTGGTTAGGACTTTTGCAGCACTGGGGGTCCCCGGTTCAAATCCCGGTCAGGACACTATCTGCAAGGAGTTTGCATGTTCTCCCTGTGCTTGTGTAGGTTGCCTTCGGGTACTCCGGTTTCCTCCAACACTCCAAAGACATGCTGGTAGGTCAATTGGCTCCTCTCTAAATTGGCCCTCATATGTATGCATGTGAGATAGGGACCTTAGATTGTAAGCTCCTTGAGGGTAGGGACTAATGTGAATGTGCTACTATGTAAAGCGCTGTGTAAATAAATGCCTATAATAAATATCTTTTTAGTTCTGGCTGGGAAGGGAGCAAATGCCCCACCTGCCCCCAGTCCAGTGTTCCCCTGAGTTGGGGTTATGTTATTAATCTTGGTGAACTTTGTGTATTTCTTCCAGATCTGCACACTAATCCCGTGTGAGACTTGGATATTCCTATAATAAAGACCGCTCACTGTTGTTCTCCTTGTGCAGGGTGACTGGTCTTGTCTCCGCCCCCTCCTCTGATAAATACTGGTCACTGCTGCCTTCTCTGCTTGTGCAGGGCGATTGGTCTTGTCTCCGCCCCCTCCTGTAATAAAGACCACTCACTGCTACTCTCTTTCCTTGTGCTGGGTGACTGGTTTTGTCTACACCCCCCTCCTGTAATAAAGACCGGTCACTGCTGCCCTCTCTCCTTGTGCAGGGTGACTGGTCTTGTCTCCGCCCCCTCCCATAGTATTCTAAAGGCAGCCTGCAGTGGGTAGGTCCCACAGCTCCATTCTATGCACAGGTTGTGTTCAGCACAGAGCTGTTGTCTCTGCTTCTTTCACAAGGTCATATCTGGGTTTGTGAAGGGTTAGAAAATGGGCAAAATGGGCATTTATTGCAAAGATGTACTGAAAGATGTTCAACAGCAAACAAGCGCTAACAAGCTCAACATAACCAAAAGACTGGAGTCTGCAAGAGCCACCGAAAGGACCAAAGCCAGAAGATGGCATTGGATGAGGCCAAACCTCCCACCTGGTAAGAAAAGGGCAAGAACAGGTGGTAAATGAGCACAGGGACTGAACCTGATTCCAGAAGACCTAAAATACTCATACAAGTGAAGACAACAAATCATGGCAGGGAACCCTAAATCAGAGACCATAACAGTGGAAACTGGTTAGTCTGATCCAACCAGAAGGGTGGAACAAAAATAACAATTAAAGAACAAGATTCTAGGAGCAAACAAAAAATGGTTTGAACTCTTTCCTGTGGAGCTGAGCAAAGGACTTCTGTTCTCCTAACACACTAGTGAAAACTGAGGCATGCTGGTAGTAGGAGGGGTTATCCTGGGCCGGCCCACAGATCTTTTTTTTTTTTTGCCAGTGTCCAGTCCTGTATAACCCATTAGTAGGTGACTTCTTGTGTCCTATGGGCAAGAAGGAAATGTAGCGTAGAGGGACCTCAGTGAGAATGGGAACGATGGGGAACAATGTCATTTTTGGGGAAGTTTGAAGTTCAATGCAGCCAGCTGATTTACCACGAGGCTGCTAAGTAGGACCAGGGTCTCCAATCATAATGAGCAGATATGGCTGCCTCCATGTTCCGGTGTAATTCCAAACTGTACATGGAAACAAGATTTTTAAACATTATTAGGAGTGGGATAGAACCCATCAAAAACAAAGATTTTTGTTTTTGACCATAGATATCCTTTAAAGCAGTGGTTCAAAAACTGTGCAACCTCAGGACCCACATTTGTCCTGTTCATTAAGTCGCAACCCAAATCGCACTGCAATGGAATGCACAGAATTAGGGTACCACACATTCTGGTGCGGACGTACAAGCTGTGGGTGGCAACACAACACACCTCCCACACCAGAATGCACGGTAGGGGCAATATTAATATTATTATGATTATTACATAGTATTTATATAGCGCCAACAGTTTGCGCAGCGCTTTACAATATAAGGAAGACATAACAATCACAATACAATTCAAGACAAGATGGTAAGGAGGGCCCTGCCCCTGAGGGCTTACAATCTAAAAGAGGAGGGGGAAATGATACATGAGGAGGTAGCTGTGAGGGGATGAATTGTTTGAGAACGTGATGGTTCAGTGGTTAGGTTGAGGTGGGATAGGCTTCCCTGAAGAGATGAGTCTTTAGGGAACGCCTAAAGGCAGTCAAGGTGGGAGATAGACGGACAGGTTGGGGTAAAGAGTTCCAGAGGATGGGAGAGACTCTAGAGAAGTCCTGGAGGCGAGTATGGGAGGAGTGGACAAGGGAGCTGGAAAGCAGGAGGTCTAGGAAAGAGCGGAGGGGACGGTTAGGGTGATACTTTGAGACAAGGTCTGAGATGTATCCGGCGGCGGAGTTGTGGATGGCTTTATAGGTGACTGTTAATATTTTGAATTTTATCCTCTGGGCGAGTGGAAGCCAGTGTAGGGATTGGCAGAGGGGGGATGCAGACACTGAGCGGTTATTAGGCCCCGTTCACACTTAGCGATTTATCGCACGGTAATTCCCGCGATATCGCGGCAATTTACCGCGCGATATCGCTCTCCAATGCTTCTCAATGGGGCAAAGGGTCCTGCTGTCGCGGGTTGTGCGTCGCTACAGCAGGACCCTTTTTGGAGCGGATTTAGCCGCGATTCAAGCTTGCTCAATGCAAGCATTTGCGCGATATCGCGCAAAATGCAAATCGCGCGACAAACGCGTGATTTGCGAATCTCGCACTGTGAATGGGGCCTAAAGGTGAATGAGTCTGGCAGCTGCATTCATGATAGACTGAAGGGGGGAGGAGCCTGTGTAGTAAGAGGCCAAGAGAATGGTGAGGTTCGAGTCAAGGATGACACCTAGGACCTTGGCATGGGGGGAGGTTTGGATAGTTGTGTTATCATTCTCAACCGAAATGTTGGGGGAAGGTGCAGGGGGTGGAGGAAATATCATGAGCTCAGTTTTTGAAAGATTGAGTTTTAAGAAATGTTGTGACATCCAGACTGATATGTCATTTAGTAGATTAGTGACACGCAAGGACACTGAGGGGGAGAGTTGTGGAGTGTGGTACAGTGTGTTAGTGTGGTACAGTGTGTTAATTGCACAGTATTATGCGATTATCACACTGTACTAGTGTGAACGGGCCCTCAAAAACACTGACATACATACACAACCACAGATACAATCTCGCACATTCACAGACATTCTCACACACACATACACACTCCAAAAAAATGTTAATTTTTTTTTAAGGTCCACCCAGTCTCCCTATCTTAGGAGAACTGGAGTGGATCCTCAGCCTGGGGTCCGGTGTGGGCTGCTGTGCTGTGACGTAGCTCCATCCATATGTGCAATGCTTGTACAGATCCCGTGCCCTGTAGAGGTGCCGGGAGCCATAATGTGATGCTCCTCTGGTCCAGGCACCTCTATAGGACATGTGAGGGAGCTGTAAGCAAAGCGCGTATGGATGGAGCTCCCTAGCGGCCATAGCCCCATCTCATCCCACATCAAGATGACACTTAGCGCCGGACAGCATATTTTGAATGGCTGCTTGGTGAGAGAACTGACAGTGCTGTGCTATGGGGAGACAGAGGAGCCTCTCACCTAGAAAAGTGGAAGGCATGCGGCTAAACAGGGTTGAGAACCAAGGCTTTAAAGGAGAATTATGAGGCGAGTGAAAATGACTTAGCCTCATAGTTCTAGCCGACCTGTGACAATGAAACTGTCGCAGGTCGGCTCCATAGATCGGGAAGTGATGGAACACATACAGGCATTCGCTCACTTCTCGATCTATCCCTGCAGAGAGCCATGACTGTCACTCACGGCTCCCTACAGGGATTCCCCCCTCCTCTGTCCGATCCTCCAGAGCTGACTGGCGCAACAGACGGGGGAGGGGGCGGGTACAGCTGGCTCTGCCTCTAGATAGGTAGAGCCAGCTGTCAATCCCGCAGCTGGGTGGATCTCGACAGTAATGTCGGGATCCGTCCCGGCTGCGGCGTCTCAGTATACCACGAGCTGTAGCTCGCGATATACTGAGCTTTGGGTGACGAGAGGACGCTAGTTTGTGTCCTCCCGTTACCCTTAGGAGAACTATGGGGAAAAGCCCTGACCCCATAGTTCTCCTTTAAGGCAATGTAATGCAAATTGAGACTCCGATTTCTGTTTACTTTGAATTCTGTGGATGGAAAGAACAATCTCCCTGCTGTGGAAATGGGTATAATTTAGTTTCCCCTATAGCACCCCATATGGGGTCTATGCACCCGGCTGGGATAATATTGACGTAATGAAGCTGCTTTTAAATAACAATTTCCCGAGCCATTTCCTGCCCGCCTCGATAGTCAGCCGCCCGTCTGCTGGGATGCGTTTCGTTTTCAATAACAGTAGAAAGATCACCCATCCAATCTGTAGCAGTGAATTGCAGAGTGTCCCTTGTCACCTGCCAGCGATGACATGCCTCGCGCGGGAAGATTACTTGTCATTCATGACTAGATAAATGTCTCCGCGCTTGCAGTTGAGCAGCGGCGGCCTGTTTAACCAAATCGCTTCTCTTCTCCCTTAGCTTAAAGCTTTATATTCCCCTTCCATGTGAACTTAGTGGTACCTTCATAATCGGCTCCATCAGCTGTCTCAAACACGCTCCGTCTTCCCAAAAACACGAAGCCTAAGCAGAGTAAATGGTTTCTGACATGGTGATGTCAACCTTTTCTCCAAAAAAATTAATTAGCAGCTAATCCCTCATCTCCACTTTGAACCATTCCCCTGGTCCTTGACATATGGAAAGAGCACCGACACATGAAGTCACAATAGCGGCAGAGGTGTCTTTTTGGTGTGCTGGTTATGGCTCACAGCCTGGCCTCACATACTCTATGCTGGGTGAAGCAAGATGGCAGTGCCCAACAGTTTTTAAAACTGTGTCTCTGGTTACACACTGCTTTTGATGCACACTGATTCTGCATCATTAGGTTGTTTAGAAGCTGAATTGGCATTTTTGGGACTTAAACATTTTTTTTTTTAAATTTCTTTATATGTGACTTATTTTTTTGTTTTAATGTTTTTTGTTTTTTTTTTCACTTATTGTTTTTTTTTTTTTCACTTATTGTTATTGCTATCACATAGGGGGATAACAATCCCCCTATGTGATAGCACAGGCACACTGACAGGTCCTCTTTATGGAGACATTAGTGGTCTCTAAGACCCCTTATGTCACCTGGGGACCCCCAAAGAAGCTGATGAAGCAGAGATCGTAGAGTAGAAGATGAACTCGCTATTCATGCCCTTTTGGTTGGACAATCCATAGAAGTCGGCTCTGGTACTCCAGCTACTAACTTTCTCATTGTAGCGATGGGAGACATTTGGGCTTAGAGGGTTGGTGAGCGTCTGATGGCAAGTGCAAGAAATACCCAGATACACAGAGCAGCACTAGAGAATTCCAATAAGGAACCAGCTCACTTTAATTTGATGAAGGAACTTATAAATGAACATTTCAAAACACTTCTTCACCTTCTTTTGACACTTCCATCATCTCCCCATTTGTCTCCGATATAAGCTTTCAATATGCTGGGTTTATCTATTCTGGTTGTACTGATGTTCATTGTCACACGCCAGGCTCTCATTACTTTCCTCCTATAAATCTCCGATATAATGGAATACCCTGCAGTGTTCTCACTGATTAGGGAGCAGCGTCACACAGTCACTAATCATGGGCAGCGGGGCATGAATGGCTTTCCGCTGAGAGCCGCGGCGCACAGCTTATTAATGACAACACACCGGTGGTAATACATTTATTTTTCTTGTTATTAATGGGGAATTGCAGTTTAATGGCTGAAAGGGAAAGTGAAGAAGATTCATGCCGGTCAACTTTAGAGTTGTTTTCCCGAGAGGCAACGTTTAGAGGGAATGCAATAAGAAATTTAAACATCATTTCTGTCTTTACTGATTACAGTCAGGATTCATTTTTCACTTGGGTAAAATCAGATTTTTGTTTGATGTTTTCCTGTTTCTGTACCTTGTAAACAGTTTTTTTTGTTTTATAGAGCACAATAGCTCAAGCTGGAATTTATATAGAAGTGAATGAGTCAGAGCAGTGACTCCTCCCTTAACGATTATGTTCAAAATCGATTAGTTAGCCGATTATTAAATGAGATCTATGAGGTGAGTGATTTACACTCTTCCTCATAGTTAGAGCCGACCTGTGACAAAGAAGCTGTCGCAGGTCGGCTCTATCGATTGGGAAGTGAGCAGAAACATGCCCGCCGATCCGCTCACTTCTTGAACGTCTCACTGTAGAGAGCGGTGACTGTCAGTCACTGCTGCCCGCAGGGATTCCCCTCTCCGATCCTCCAGTGCTGAGTGGAGGAATGGACAGGGGAGGGGGCGGGCACAGCTAGCTCTGCCTCTAGATAGGCAGAGCCAGCTGTCATTCACGTAGCTGGGTGGATCTCGACAGTAATGCTGGGATCCGTCCCGGCTGCGGTACTCTAGATGGAGCCAAGGAGCATAGAATGGCATGCCTGCCACAAGATGGAGCCAAGGAGCATAGAGCGACATGCCTGCCACTAGATGGAACCGAGGAGCATAGAGCGACATGCCTGCCACAAGATGGAACCGAGGAGCATAAAGCGACATGCCTGCCACTAGATGGAGCCAAGGTGCATAGAACGGCATGCCTGCCACAAGATGGAGCCAAGGAGCATAGACTGCATGCATGTCTCTAGATGAAGCCAAGGAGCATAGAAAGGCATGCCTGTCACTAGATGGAGCCAAGGAGCATAGAACGACATGCCTGCCACTAGATTTAGCCAAGGAGCATAGAAAGGCATGCCTGTCACTAGATGGAGCCAAGGAGCATAGAACGGCATGCCTGCCACTAGATTGAGCCGAGAAGCATAGAGCTGCATGTGCCCAACTGGGCGGAACATTTTACATCATCCCCTTAGTAGTGTATTGAGTCCAGATGCGTTTCTCCAGGCATTTCCAATGCATTTTCAGACATTCCGCATCGCCGGCCCGTGTGTCTCTCTCATGACATATTTGCTTTAAAGGGTATTGAAAAAAATAGAATGAAAAACTTTCCTGTTAATTGAAATTGTTTGGTGGCCGTCGTCAAAGTGTGAATGTGTCCTCGTGCCGGCGGTTATCATCTTTTTCCTCCGCGCTTGTGCAGAATCTTATTAGCGATTATATTGAGATAGGACACGGGAACATCTGACCTACATTATATTGCATCCCACTTTATCTCTGAGCTCAGCATAAAAATGAGGCGCCACTGACCCAGCGCCTCGGCTGCTCGGATATCTCGCGCCGCTCGCTGTACCGTTCACATTTTGAAACTCTTTTTCTCCAGAAATTGAAGTTTTGACTTTTTTTTTTTTATTGGCTTTAAAGCGCATCTCCACTGATGTTACATTTTTTTAAGCCGCTGGCAGCGCTGAAAAGTGGGCACCTAGAAGGGCCCGGGTTTACCTTTTGTATAGCTTCTAGAGCTAGGCCCATAAATGATGGAAATCCTGACTTAAGCTCAGAAAGTCAAGCCCTGTCCACGTCCATATCACGATTGGTCTTCGTGATAGAAGCACAGAAAAATTAAGTCATTTAAATGCTTACCTGCAGCTTTTTCCTTTCCGTAAATTATTTTTTAATTCACTTGCAATGTACTTCTGAACTTGCTAGAAAAATGAGTACCCCAGGAACAGTCAATTGACTAGCACAGCCCCCTCCTCCTTGTATGTCAAAGCCCTCTCCTCTTCTGAGAGTGTCTAATTACTGGCTGGCCCAGCTTATCCACCCTTTGCCTTACCTCTAATGACTGTGCTGGCCCAAACTGAAGCTGAGGTGTGTTTGGTGGTTGAAGAAGAACTCCAGGGAAGATGTTGTTAACCCTTGCAGTGGGGCTACCCCCCACTGCAAGGGCTAAAGAGGAACTTTTACACTCAAAAATCTAATTCTACCAATGCATCCCTCTGTGTATGATGATTAATAATAACATAGACGTGTCAGGTGTAAAATGCTGTGATTGTGAAATACTTACACTTGGAGAGCATTCACTTCCTGTTTTGAAAAATGCAAATGACTTCAGTTTGCCAAAGCAATGCACACTGGGATTGCCTTGTCAATAGCAGAGCATTGCTGCGAAATCTCATCTGTAATCTCATGAGGGGGAGAGGGGGGCGTACAGCCTGACACTCAATTGACAGTTGTGCTCTGACAGGGAGAGAATACACATACATGGCAGCACACACAGTTCTCCCTGAGATGTAAGGCTAAATTTCTATAACATTTGAGTGTCAAAGTCTCAGAAATGCCCATCACTGTCTGGTTCTTTTATTACTATACAGGATTTATATAGCGCCAGCAGTCTGCACCGCGCTGTACAATATAAATGGAGGTAATTCAGTTTCAGCCGAGTTTGTAATCTCTGACCTGCAGAATAAAAGTTATCCAGAAAATACACTATATTGCCAAAAGTATTGGGACGCCTTTACACGCACATGAACTTTAATGGCATCCCAGTCTTAGTCCGTAGGGTTCAGTATTGGGTTGGCTCAGCCTATTGCGGCTATAACAGCATTAACTCTTCTGGGAAGGCATCCACAAGGTTTAGGAGTGTGTCTATGGGAATGTTGGACCATTTGTGAGGTCAGGTACTGATGTTGGAGGAGAAGGCCAGGCTCGCAGTCTCCGCTCTAATTCATCCCAAAGGTGTTCTATCGGGTTGAGGTCAGGACTCTGTGCAGGCCAGTCAAGTTCCTCCACCCCAAACTCCCCCATCCATGTCTTTATGGACCTTGCTTTGTGCACATTTGTGGGCAGTCATGTTGGAACAGTAAGGGACCGTCCAGAAACTGTTCCCACAAAGTTGGGATCATGAAATTGTCCAAAATGTCTTGGTGTGCTGATGCCTTAAGAGTTCCCTTCACTAACTAAGGGGCCAAGCCTAACCCCTGAAAAAACAACCCCACACCATAATCCCCCCTCCACCAAACTTTACACTTGGCACAATGCAGTCAGGCAAGTATTGTTCTCCTGGCAACTGCCAAACCCAGACACGTCCATCGGATTGCCAGACAGATAAGTGTGATTCGTCACTCCAGAGAACACGTCTCCACTTCAGTGTCCAGTGGCGGCGTGCTTTACACCACGGCATCCCACGCTTTGCATTGCACTTGGTGATGTAAGGCTTGGATGCAGCTGCTCGGCCATTGAAACCCATTCCATGAAGCTCTCTACGCACTGTTGTTGTGCCAAACTGAAGGCCACATGAAGTTTGGAGGTCTGTAGCTATTGACTCTGCAGACAGTTGGCGACTTCTGCGCACTGTGCGCTTCAGCATGCGCTGACCCCGCTCTGTCATTTTACGTGGCCTACCACTTTGTGGCTGAGTTGCTGTTGTTCCCAGTTGCTTCCACTTTGTTATAAAACAGGTGACCGCGGAATATTTAGTAGCAAGTAAATGTCACTGAATACCTGAATCCAATGATATGGAGGGTGTCCCAATACTTTTGGCAATATAGTGTATCTGATGAGTAGAAGCCTGATGACTTTAGGTAGTGTGCCATTAAGAGAGAATGAGCAGACACTACGACGGCAAACATTTTTGGGAGTAAATGATCTCAGATGTAAACGGAATATAATGGAGTCATAAAAGTGAATTGTTTTTTGTATACTGTATTTATTAATGAAGATATTCTTGGAATTTGGAATCTGCTTTAACCGACAATATCTTGCAGGATGGGGATGAGTCCAGTCCAATCAGCAGCAGTGCGGAGATTGTGCGAGTGCCTGACCCTCAGATGTCTATGGTAAGTTCCCATTACCCTTTATAGTGGACCTGTACACAAAAAGTGAACATTTACCATGTTATAGGAAACATACTTCCTGATATGTGAGTGTGCCTACAGACTCATAGCTGCATATCTGCAGTGTGAGATCTCAGCCACTGCTGCCTCTGACTGCTAGTCTCAGGGGATTTGAAGTTGGATTTGGTGATGTCACTACTGAGCTGCTCACTGTTCTCCTTGCTGGAGGTTCTGACATGAGGAAGCAAAGCCTTGCCTCTATCTAGATGGCCACCTCCACACAGTGCAGAACAGGGCATGATAAGTTAGTAATTGGGAAAGATCAGCTGGTGACTAGGGATGCACCAATCCTCAGAACCAATTGCCTCCTTCCCAATTGGTTCTGAGGAAGGAGGCGTGACCTCTGAAACGCGTAAACCACTTCACTACCAGGGAAGACAAACAGCCGGTGGATATGCACCTTTCGTTCTGACCCTTTTATGCCTGTTTTTATTCGTCCTTTGTGAGTACCTTTTATACCATTTTTTTATTTGTTTATTAAAAAGTTTTTATGCGATGGAGGCGCTCTCTGTGTCTTGTCTTGCAGTGTTGAGGTTATTCTGAACCTGGTGAGAGCTGCCCCATTATCGCCCCGCACTCTTGAACATCATTGATTAATACTCTCTTGAACCAAAATCTGCCGGCGCAGTGTTTTGATTTTGTCTGCAGATTTATTTTTTGTCACATTTTCTACATGTATATGAGTGTTAGAGGACTTTGCTCCCTCAGACACATTTGTTTCACAGAAGGGTTGGTTGCTATCTTGAAGTCATTATGTGTGGCCGGTTCGGACGCAGACGGTTCTTCCCGGCTTTCCTCAATATCACTTTCTTACAAACATTCCTCATTTTATCTTCTAGGAAAACCTAGTGGAGAGCAAACATCACAAACTTGCCAGGAGCCTGAGAAGCGGCCCGTCAGACCATGACTTGAAGCCAAACGCTGCCACCAGGGATCAGCTCAATGTAAGTCACGTCGATGTTTCATTCTTCCCTTTACAATTCTCTGTGCCTACAACAAATATATCAATGTTGCACACTGTGCATTGCCATGGAAGTTTCCAGAGCTTTTTACAGGGTACGTAGACGACATACCAGCCCTCTTCCTGATGTAGCTAAAAGTATAATGTCTTGATTGGAAGGAGATTCTGTAGGCAGACCTTTTGTTTCAATAACAATCTTCAATCAAGAGTACATATGCACTGAACATATTTTCATCATGTTATTTACCTACAAAAACCTCCCTTGTGTAGACATCAAAAAGCCTTGAGACTGCTGCTGAGTGCCGCCATCTTGAAAGTGATGTCAGCAGCCCCACCAGCCTCAAAACTGTCACTGATGTGACCCTCTATAGCGCAGTAGGTAACGTCAGCACTCCAGGTGTGGGGAAACTACAAATCTCATTATGGCTGTGGCAATGAGGGCCTTGCAGTGCATCTCAGCAATTGTAATTCCACAACAGCTGGCATGCTGAGATTGCCTACCTCTGATCTATAGATTTCCCCTTCCCTCCTCTCCTAGCAGCTACATCAAAGGTTATGTAGGGAGGGGAAGCAAGGGGTGGAGGGGCTGGGCCAGCACAGTCATTAGAGGTAAGGCAAAGGGTGGATAAGCTGGGCCAGCCAGTAATTAGACACTCTCAGAAGAGGAGAGGGCTTTGACATACAAGGAGGAGGGGGCTGTGCTAGTCAATTGACTGTTCCTGGGGTACTCATTTTTCTAGCAAGTTCAGAAGTACATTGCAAGTGAATTAAAAAATAATTTACGGAAAGGAAAAAGCTGCAGGTAAGCATTTAAATGACTTAATTTTTCTGTGCTTCTACCTGCAAATTGTGTTACGTTGGTGACAGGGTCTCGTTAACGTCCTCTCTTACTGTTACTGCTAATGACACTCAAACTTCGGAGGGAGGATTTGGTGACTCTTAGGAATTTTAGTGCTGATACATGATGCTTTCTGTATGCGAGAGACATCAAGGCACCTATAGGGGGCGTGTTTGGGAACTGTTCTCTGGCCTTATAAATTGAAAAGCTTCATAGGTTCCTAGTTCATCACATTACTAGCAGTTGGGTGGATTAGAGCACCACAGGAACGTCTGGTTGAAATATTGGTCTATAAGTAGGTAGGTGCTCCCCTCCGGTATCTCAAGTAGGAAAAAATGAGCTCCACGCAGATAGTGTCTGAGCTAGAATCCTAATGAAGTGAACCAGTTCAGTGTGATACAACGCACACTGCCGGAGCTGTCACAACATAATACCGTGTTTCCCCGAAAATAAGACACTGTCTTATATTATTTTTCCCACGTAATAAGACACTAGGTCTTATTTTTTGGGGGATGATGCAGTGTTAGTACAGGATAGTCCCGGCGGCAGACAGTACCGGGCTGGCGGAGGAGTACTCACAGGACTGGACGAGGTCCTGGAAGGCGGCGTGCTGTTGCCGGTCCCGGTGTTGGCTACTGTGATCGGGCCCTAAGAGTTTTATCTAAAGCTGCTACATCCGCACAGCTGTCACTGTTCACTTTTTTTTTTTTATTTTATTGTTCGTATACAATGTGTAAAATCCATCCAGCAGCGCAGTGGCCTGCCGTGGAATCCAGTACACAGTGAAAAAAATGCAGAAAGGTGCGAGAAAAACCAGAGGGAACCCATGGAAGCAGAGAAAAAATGATAACTCCATGCAGATAGTGTCTAGGCCAGGATTCAAATCGAGGACCCTGAGAATGCTAACCACAAAGCCACTCTGTATAGATAGGGACCTGTGTCTCTGCGAGACGGAGGAGCCAACCTGTCACACTTCACACCTAAGGGCTAGTTCACACCAGCCCCAGTGTGTTCCGGCCCAATTTTGGCCGGAACGTACTGGATTGCACTCCGGCCGCCTCGCTTTGTTTTGGGGCAGGAGGTGGCGTGACAGTGCATTGAGGTAATTGGCTCAGCAGTGCGATCGGCCGCTCCGAAAAAATGCTGCATGCACAATTTCTTCTTACCGCAGCAGACCGAAATGCAGGCTTTGAAGTGCCACGTGTTCCGGTGGGGCCGATCGCACTGCGGCCGGAGGGTGTGTGTCACAGATCAGCTGCAGAGCTGATCTGCGCTTCTCTGCTTTGCATTCGTTTTACATGTTTGCTGCTGTGGATCTGCTGGCACCTTTGTTTCCATTAGCATGTGCTCTCCTCTTACTGCACTGTGTTAGCAGCTATGAGTGTCGCCCTCTTCACCTGAGGGTTAATTTACCTTCCTCCCTGCTACTTCCTGTCCTGCCTCCTATCTGTCTCGCTATTTAAATCCCTCTGAGACCAGCTTCTGGTTACTTGAGCAGCACTTGTTCCTGAGCCCCTTCCGTGCAATTATTCCTAACCTGACTTCTCATGGACTGATCTCTTGTGTACCGGCTCGGCTTTTGCTCCTGATTACCTTTGTGTGCTGCCTGCCCTGACCTTGGCTCGTTATCTGGATCTCCATTTGCTCCATCCATCCATCTCTGCTTGCACTGTGTCTTCGGGTACTCTCCACACAGGCAGGGTGAACCTAGGGGTCGTGACCTGCGGTCAGCACGCAGCTAAGTCCAAACTCCCGTGAGGGGTCCCTGGCAGAACATCGGCTGGCCCTTAGATTCCACTCCCTGGGGGATCCCGTGTCACCTGCTTGCCTGTGGGCTAGTACCGTAACAGCGTGGCTGTGACTTCAATGCACCGCCACGCTCCGTCCCTCCCCAAAACACAGTGAGCCGGCTGGGATGCGATCCAGTGCATTCCGTCCAGAATCGGGCCGGAACGCACTGGTGCTGGTGTGAACTAGCCCTCAGTTGGAATTTAAAAGACTGACACTGGCCACCGGCTAGGACGATGGTGCACACAAAAATATTTCTGCCTCTTTTTCGTCCGTGTTCCAGACTCCTGAATTGTCCTATAAATTTGCATTTCCAGTCCAATCTCTCTTTTATGCATTAAAAATCCCTTTCAGCACTGGAACAGAGAAGTCATTTAGGTTGCGGTCTCTCCTGCAGAAGTCTCAGCTGCTTCAGGAATGTCAGTTTTGTTAAATAGAAAGTACATGAGATAAGGAATCCTGAGTTACATTGATTTGTGTTGTTCTATCTGACCGGAGTTCTCCATTAATAGCGGTGCACGCTGCTGCAGACCAGACCAGGAATTTGCCTTTGCTAAATCCTAATGGGAAGTGATGCATTGTTTTTTTTTTTTTACAGATCATTGTCAGTTATCCTCCAACCAAGCAGCTGACATCAGAGGAGCAGGATTTGGTGTGGAAGTTCAGATCCTACCTCACAAGCCAAGAAAAGGTGACTTTAACTCTAGAAACTGGAACTCAAGTGTAAAAATCTAAACTCAGAAGCACAAGAATTAATTATTATTATTATTATACAGGATTTATATAGCGCCAACAATTTACGCAGCACCTTACAATATAAGGAAGACATTACAATCACAATACAATACAATTCAAGACAAGATGCTAAGGATGGCCCTGCCCCTGAGGGCTTACAATCTAAAAGGGAGGGAAAAGTGATTCAGGAGCAGGTAGCTGTGTGGGGATGAATTGTTTGAGAACGTGATAGTTGAGCGGTTAGGTTGAGGTGGGATAGGTTTCCCTGAAGGGATGAGTCTTTAGGGAATGCCTAAAGGCAGTCAAGGTGGGAGACAGACGGACAGGTTGGGGTAAAGAGTTCCAGAGGATGGGAGACACTCTACATAAGTCCTGGAGGCGAGCATGGGAGGAGTTGACAAGGGAGCTGGAAAGCAGGAGGTCTTGGGATGAGTGGAGCCGGTGCTTAGGGTGATACTTTGAGACCAGGTCTGAGATATATCCGGGGGCAGAGTTGTGGATGGCATTGTAAGCAATTTGTTAATATTTTATCCTTTGGGCGAGTGGAAGCCAGTGCAGGGATCGGCAGAGGGGGGTTGCAGACACTGAGCAGTTGGTTAGGTGAATGAGTCTGGCAGCTGCATTCATGATAGACTGAAGGGGGGAGGAGCCTGTGTAGTGGAAGGCCAATGAGGAGGGAGTTGCAATAGACAAGACGAGATATAACAGGGGAGTGGATGAGTAATTTTGCGGTTTCATTGGTGAGATGTTACGAAGGTGAAGGGGGCAGGATTTGGATAGTGATTGGATGTGGGGAAGAAAGGTGAGGTCCGACTCAAGGATGACACCTAGGACCTTGGCATGGGAGGAGGGGTGGATATTTCTTCACATATTAACCCCATAATGTCATGAAAGCTGAAGTTTAATCCAAGCCCTCCGGAACGCTTTACACCTCAGATGGCCAGACCATTTTCTGCAATGTTTCCCATTGTTTTGATATTCTATTGCTGCGTTGCTAAAAAGACCCCACAAACCATATATTTTCAGCTGATCACTCCAGTGTTTGCTCTGTACAGAGGATCGGTTAATATCACAGATATGACTCACTCGGCCATGCACGCTGTTCTTCTCAAGCAGGGGAAAGCAGCAGGGATCCGTGGAAAAATAGATCCCAGCCTGGAGAGGCTCGGGCGGGGAGAAGAGGCTGCAGATGGCGGCGGCTGTGATGGCGGGGCACCCGGATTTTTTGTTAATAGCTGTCATCAGCGCCTTGTTAGCCATTATTTTATAGGGGACCGTCGGCGGAAATGTTCTGGTATAAGTTCATGGTCGCTGCAGCGACCATGAGCTTATGGCAGCACAGTAAAAGCCACCGATGTAAGGCATACTGACGTGGCCAGCTGGAAGCAATTGTGTTCCACCGTAAGCCTTACGCCGGTGGCAGCGAAAGAGTTCATCTGCTTAAGTTGTTTTATTTTCCCCTTTCTTCTTCCTTCCCCTCCTCATCAGAATGCTATTGACTTAAATAAAACCTTTCCGTTTTCACTACATACTTCTATTTTAGACCCCAGTGACCTCATCACTGGGTCTCTGTGCTTTATGCAATAAGGACAGATCATGGCTGGTGGGAAGTGCCGGCAGAGTTCTGTACATCGCTTCCAGAAAACATCACAGCACTCTGACTCAATACTCCTCTTCTTAAGAGCCCTAATCGAAGCTGTGGGTTGGCTATTGGGAGGAGTTATGGAAATATCAAACTATTATTAGGGATGCCCTGATATGTCGTCCGCCGAAACATATCGGCGGAAAATGGCACTTTTGGCATAATGCCGAAAGTGCCATTTTCCTGCCGATACATCGGCGCATCCCAAGTTTCTTTCCTCCACGCTGGGCGCTGTTCTGTGTCCCAGCGGGGAGGAGAGAAAGTGACAGCCGGCCAAGCGCTACGGGAAGAGAGCGCTGTGAGCGGCCGGCGTCTCTCCTCCCACCCCGCTCAGCCTCCTGTCACAGATCGGCAGAGCGGCGTGTGGCGGAGACAGCGCTGTCACAGGAGCCTGAGATCTCCTCCATACATTGCTCGATCAGCCTCCTGTAACAGCGTGTCAGAGAGGAGAGCAAGTGCAAACACTCAGCAATCAGAGATCGCTGAGTGTTTGTACATAATTGAGGATATGGTATGTGTACTATATCCTCAATTATGAATGAATGGGAAGTCATCTATATCACCTCCTGTTCATTCATAATTGTAGTTATAGTAAACACACAATGTCCTCATGTTATCAATGAACAGGAACACTCAGTATAGAGGATTCCTGTTCATTGATAACAGGGGCTGCAGAAAAAGAGATAGACCCTGTGTCCTCAATCTCTTTTTCTATTTTAAAAGCGGAATATCAGGGGTCTGTTTAAAAAAGTAATGTAAAAAATAAAAATATTTAATAAAAAATGAATTCATAAATAAATATAAAAAAAATTAAAAAGTTTATAAAAAATAAATAAGAATAAAACATAAAAAAATTTGAAAAAATTAAAATAAAAAACATTTTCGGTATCGGTTTCGGCCTGACAATTTTTTTTATTGCGGTTTCGTTTCGGTTTTAAAGTTCCCATTTCGGCGCACCTCTAAATATCATATAAATACAGATGGTCAGAGATTAGCTTTATTTGTTTTGCCAGACCCAAAAGGTTTACCTATTTCTGGTCACTTTGTCTCACAGCACAGAAGTTCAGGCGCATGTTCAATATCTTGTGACTAGACACCTGAAAAAACAAGCCAAAAATAGTCACTTGGGTAGAAATGTTCTAGTAATATCTTTCTGAGTTCTTCTTTTTTCTTTTTTTTAGGCTTTGACAAAATTCCTGAAATGTGTCAACTGGGATCTCCCGCAAGAGGCCAAACAAGCCCTGGAACTGCTGGGGAAGTGGAAGCCAATGGATGTGGAGGACTCTCTTGAACTTCTGTCATCCCACTTCACAAACCCTACTGTGCGACGGTACGCCGTTGCTCGCCTTGAGCAGGCTGATGATGAGGTGAGTTGGTTGTTTTTCGGAGCACTTCTTGTATTGTTCTTTATTATGATCAGGACTAAAATGTTAATATTTTATCCTTTTTATGCTAGCCAGGTAATTATGAAATATTGCCTGTGAATGTTTAGTAGTCATTTATACCCAGCCAGCAGGTGGAGCTTTAGGTTCCTTTTCAAGTTTTTCAGTTTCTTCCTGTTGGGAAAAATAATCTTGTTTACGGGGCTCAATATCTCAAGCAGAATTTTACACACACACAAGTGAATCAGTCAGAGAAGTGCTTCTCTCCTTCCGTATGGCTCTCTTCATGGTTTCAGTCAGAGAAAGTAATAGATTCTGAAAGGAAACAGCTTCTGTTGTGCTGCCTCTAGAAATCCCATAGTGCTCTGAGAATCCTTTTGTCATGAAATACTTCAGGGGTCAGCAATGGTTTTTACATAATTTACAAGCATTGGATAACAGCTTCACATCTCATGTCATCCCCAATTCCTGCACCTTTACACCTCAGATCAGTCCCAATTCCTGATCCATCACACCTCAGATCAGACCCAATTCCTGCACCTTCACACCTCAGATCAGACCCAATTCCTGCACCTTCACACCTCAGATCATCCCCAATTCCTGCATCTTCACACCTCAGATCAGTCCCAATTCCTGCACCTTCACACCTCAGATCATCCCCAATTCTTGTACCTTCAGCCCTCAGATCAGACCCAATTCCTGCACCTTCACACCTCAGATCAGCCCCAATTCCTGCACCTTCACACCTCAGATCATCCCCAATTCCTGCATCTTCATACCTCAGATCAGACCCAATTCCTGCACCTTCATACCTCAGATCAGCCCCAATTCCTGCACCTTCACACCTCAGATCAGACCCAATTCCTGCACCTTCACACCTCAGATCATCCCCAATTCCTGCATCTTCACACCTCAGATCAGTCCCAATTCCTGCACCTTCACACCTCAGATCATCCCCAATTCTTGTACCTTCAGCCCTCAGATCAGACCCAATTCCTGCACCTTCACACCTCAGATCAGCCCCAATTCCTGCACCTTCACACCTCAGATCAGCCCCAATTCCTGCACCTTCAAACCTCAGATCAACCCCAATTCCTGCACCTTCACACCTCAGATCAGCCCCAATTCCTGCACCTTCATACCTCAGATCAGACCATATATATATAGTGTGAGTGTGTGTGTAAATCACACCAGACGTTTAGAAATCCCCCTTAAGGCAAGAATAGCTTTATAATGGTATATTTGTGACTGCAGATTAGGTAACAAGGAATATTCTATTGACCTTGGCAATGGCAGCACCTTGTGAAGTACAGGAGAGATTTCTTATATTAGATGAGACCAACGTGTAGATCAGTGTTTTTCAACCACTGTGCCGCGGCACACTAGTGTGCCGTGAGATGTTTTCTGGTGTGCCGTCAATAAATCGTTAATTTCTTTGATCGATCAAAATTATTTTGATCGATCAAAGTTACTCACCTCTCCGCCGGCTTCCGGGTCTTCCGTCGGAGATCCGGTGACGTCACGGACATCGACGTCACCGGACTCCTCCCCCCTTCCCCGAGTGGCTCTGTCGGCTAACGAAGGGAAGTTTCCCCCCGGAGTGTGGTGAGACCAGGGCTCTGTGGGATCTTGCCAGGGCTCTATAGGCTCCTCCCAGGGCCCTGAGGGTTCTCACCAGGCTGGTGAAATCGCACATAGCCATGGTGGGACCCCATAGAGCCCCGGTGAGACCCTACGGAGCCCTGGTGCTGGTGAGACCCTACAGAGTCCGGGTTTAACCAGGGCAGTGTGGGATCTCACCAGGGCTCTGAGGGGTCTAACCAGGCTGGTGAGACCCCCACATAGCTCTGGTGAGACCCTACAGAGCCCTGGTTAAAGCAGGGCTTGGTAGGGTCTCACCAGGGCTCTGTGGGGTTTAACCAAGACTAGTGAGACCCCACTGAACCCTACTTTAACCAGGGCTACGTCAGTGCTACAGTTTGAATTTAAAACATATTTGTGTGAAGTGTGAAGTTAAGTCATGGATTGAACAGAAATATGAACAATTATAAAATACTTTATTATTTCATAATAAAGTAATTATAAAATAATTTCTTTGTGTTTATTTGATTCCTATTCAAGAGAATTACTTTATATATAGTCAATATAGGCACAGAGGTAAATTTTTTTAACATTTTCTAATGGTGGTGTGCCTCGTGATTTTTTTCATGAAAAAAGTGTGCCTCTGCACAAAAAAGGTTGAAAAACACTGGTGTAGATGATTCTTTTGCTGCTACGAGGAAGTCAGAAGGTCCAACATTCTCTTTCGTTAAATGGATCAAAGTGACGTGTTTTCCTATGTACAGATACTGCAAGGATCCTGCAAATATGTTTTGAAGGCAAAGCAAAATATGATACAGCTAGATTAAAATGTATGTAAACCCCAAGGATGAACATTATATTCGCTCCCTTTTGGTCTGTTAAATATACCATTGAACGTGTTTCATGTTATCTATACGGTTGGGATGCACCGATACCGGTATCGAGTACCGTTTTTTTTGTTTCCGAATACCGATATCGGAAGTCCCATTAAGGAAGCCAGGCGGCGTGTAATGACTTGCCACCTGGCTTCCCAATTAGCAGGGAAGCTGTCCCTATGCTTCTTGTCACTGTGTGACGAGAAAGCATTGAGCCGGCTTTCTGGCCAATCAGGAAGCCGGGCGCCGTGTAATGATGCGGCGCCTTGCTTCCTGATTGGCCAGGAAGCCGGCTCCATGCTCCCTCGTCGTGAGATGACTAGGGAGCTTTAAGCTGGCTTCCCGGCCAATTAGGAAGCCGGGAAGGGAGTCATTACACGCTGCCCGGCTTCCTGATTGGCCGGGAAGCCGGCTCCATGCTCTCTCATCACAATCAGGAAGCCGGGCAGTGTGCAACGAGTTAGAGTATTCACCCAAATACTCTGCATCGATACCGATACTAGTATCGGTATTGGTGCATCCCTACTAAACGGTAAAAAATACCTGTTGATGATGTCAGAAATTAAGATCTGTCCTGTGGATATCTCCTTTGTTATCTCGGAAAGTGGTTTTCCCCCAAAAGTTCTGATCTTGGGACTAGAGAATAAGTGTTTATGTTGAGGAGATGGGAGAGTTTTAGTAGTTTAGCCAAATAAAACTGGGGAGGGCTGACAACACACTGAGTGGTATCAGCCCTGTTCAGTTTTCTTTGGCTAAACTACTAAAACTCTCCCATCTCCTCAACATAAACACCACAGGGCGTGAAGAGCCAAGTGTACTTCTAGCAGGTCAAATTGTAGTTTATGTACTTAAAGGATCTTTAAAAACATACAACATAGAGAAATGTGCATGCGGACATGTACGGCATATGTTTTGACATACACTTTAAGAGCACATCAGGCCAATCATTTCAACATCCGTCTTCCCATACGATTATACATGCATGTAGCATATTTTAGGCATGTTACTCACCTGTGAAAGCCTCCCTTGTGCAGACCTTCAAATCCCAGGAAACTGCTGATGGGTGCCGTCATCTTGGATGTGAGGTCAGTAGCCCCAGCAGACTCAGAGCTGTCATTCGAGTGACGTTATAATGTTCCACTTCACTCTCTTTCCCTGGCAGCTATAGAAAAGGTCATTGCCAAGAAATGTCAATTCTAAGCACGCTCATGGCATAATATTTCCTTCATTGACAGCTTGTACAAAGGCTAACGACAATTAAAATGTATCCGAACAATGGGCATTTGTCATGCAGCATGCACGCTTTCTCAAAACATTTGGATATCCCACTGCTTCCAAGTGACATGGAAGCATGGAGCCGGCTTTCTGTTCAATCAGGAAGCTGGGGAGCAGGTAATGACTCGCCGCCTGGCTTCCTTATTAGCCAGCTTCCTGACCAACCAGGAAACTGGGCGGTGAGTCATTACACTCCACCCGGCTTCCTGATTGACCGGTCAGCCAGCTCCATGCTCCCTAGTGATGAGGGAGCATGGAGCTAGCTTCCCGGCCAAACAGGAAGCCGGGTGGAGTGTAATGACTCACTTTCAGGCTTTCTGATTAGCCAGGAAGCTGTCTCCATGCTCCCTTGTCACCAGGTAACATTGAAGCATGGCACCGGCTTTCTGGCCAATCAGAAAGCTGGGGGGAGGGGGGCGGGTATTGACTCGCCACCTGGCTTCCTGATTGACCAGCTTCCCGACCAATCAGGAAGACGGGCAGCAAGTCATTACGCAGTCATTGGCCATGAAGCTGGCTCATCAGGTGACGAGGGAGCATGGAGCCAGCTTTTTGACCAATCAGGAAATCGGGGGGGGGGGGGGGG
>NW_017306326.1:213079-214597 GCF_000935625.1 Nanorana parkeri | reverse complement strand
TCGAGAGCGGCGGGGGGGGGGGGGTGGTTAAAAACTTGCCGCCCCAGCTTCCTGATTGGCCAACTTCCTGACCAATGAGGAAGCTGGGGGGCGAGTCATTACACAATCGGGAACCGGCTACATGCTCCCTCGTCTCCTGGTGACGCCTTCTCGGCCAGTCAGGAAGACGGGAGGGGGCGGGTCATTGTCCCCCCCCAACCTTCCTAATTGGCCGGGAAGCCAGCTACATGCTACCTGGTGATGAGGGAGCATGGAGCCACCTTCCCAGTATCGGAGAGGTATAGGGAGCACTCGCCCAAATACTCATTTTCGGCACCAATGCTAGTATCGGTATCAGTGCATCCCTAGTTCTAACAGCATGCTACATACACATATTATGTTCACCTTTTATTTCCAAATCAAGAAAAACTAGATAGAGCGAGTGGGGCTTTATTGGCACCAAATGACAAGTCCCAAAACAACACAGTGATTAATTAAAAGTATATTTATTTATTGAATACAAAACATAATTAACCACTTGCTGACCAGGGTGTTAAGCCCCCTTCCTGTCCCAGCCATCTTTCAGTATTCAGCGCTGCGGTACTTTGACTGACATTTATTCTGTCATGCAACGCTGTACTGAAATTAATTTTATACCATTTTTTAGGGACAGATAGAGCTTTCTTTTGGTGGTATTTAATTACCACTGCGGTTTTTATTGTTTACTATATAGCGAAAAAAGTACCGTACAATTTGAAAAAAAAAAATATTTTCCCTACATTATGTTAGGAAACAATTATTATTACCCATATTTTTGGTAAAATATAAAAGACGGGGTCACGTCGGGTAAATAGACACCAAACATGTCAAGCTTTAAAATTGTGTGCGCCCACAAAATCGCAAAAAACTACCATGCCTTAAATTGGCAACAGGCGACGCTTTAAAAGCTTTTACCGCTCATCACTTTAGTGTTATCAGTGATTGATGGGCCTAAAATTATTTCTCTCATTGCGATGTTCGTGTCGATATGTAACGTGCGGCGCAATCGTTGTTTTTGCACGTAGGCACGCCCGACGCGTATTTACATGTATAAGTGCGTGCGCACTTCAAACTTTTTTGGGTGTTTTGTTTTTTTTTTTATATGATTTTTTTTTTTAAACTTATTTTTTACACCTAACTTGATTGCTATCACATTGGGGGCTAAAAATCCCCCAATGTAATAGCTAGAAAACAATGACAGGTCCTCTTAATGGAGACATCAGGGGTCCCCAAGACCCCTAATGTCACCTAGGGACCCTCAAAGAAGCTGATGAAGCAGATAACCAGAGAAATGACAGCTAAAGGCGGAAGAGATGTAATACACATCGCTTCCGACCTTTAGAGAGAGAGATCAGTGGTGGGAAATGCTGATCTCTCCTCCTTCTCTCTTCGAGCAGCCGCTGTGCCGGTCCTGTCAGTCCCGGGCACCGCAGGGGAGACAGCGGTGACCAGGATAAGCGGCAGCAGGGGGGGGGGGGGGGGCGGGGGCGCCCATCCGGG
>NW_017306326.1:206819-212994 GCF_000935625.1 Nanorana parkeri | reverse complement strand
ATTCCAGGGTTATACAAGCGATCGGCGCTTGTATGAGACAGCCGGTAGCGGCTGTTATCCTTCCCGACGGGTTTCTGCTTGCGCCCGCAAGCAAGCAAAAACAAAAAAAGACGTAAATTTACGTGACTCAGCCGGGAAGGATCCGCCCGTAATTTTACAATGGGCGGACGGAAAGGGGTTCAAAAGTTATTTCAAAATACGGTATAAGTGAGTGATACCTCCACAGCCTTTGCTTCCAGATAAGGCTTATCACCTTTGATGACAGTTTGGACTGTTTATTTCATTATTTCGCTATTTCTATCTATACCGATCATTTATGCAATCAATGAATTTGTCATATTCTGGATCTAGTCCATACACTGTTATCATGTTTATCAATTGTTGGTTACATCACTTGCCTTAAGGAGAAGTATGAGGTGAGTGCTTTTCACTCACCTCATAGTTCTAGCCGACCTGTGACAATGAGACTGTCACAGGTCGGTCACAGGTCGGCTCAGTAGATCGGGAGGTGAGCGAACACATACCGGCGTTTGCTCACCTCCCGATCCTGTCACGGCTCTCTGCCGTGACAGGGGAGGGGCTGGATTCCCCCCTCCCCGCTCCGATCCTCCAGCGCTGACTGGTGGAACGGACGGGGGAGGGGGCGGGTAGAGCTGGCTCTGCCTCTAGATAGGCAGAGCCAGCTGTCAGTCACGCAGCTGGGCGGATCCAGACATAATTGTCGGGATCCGCTTCAGCTGCGGCGTCTCAGTATACCGGGAGCTGTAGCTCGCGGTATACTGAGCCTAGGGTGACGGGAGGACGCTAGTTGTGTCCTCCCGTTACCCTAAGGAGAACTATGGGAAAAGCCTTAACCGCATAGTTCTCCTTTAATCATGGAAGGGAGGGCCTGTGGAGGTATATTTCACTTATACTGTATTTTGAAATAACTTTTTAATTGTTTTGTATTCAATAAATAAATATACTTTTAATTAATCACTGTGTTGTTTTGGGACTTGTCATTTGGTGCCAATAAAGCCCCACTCGCTCTATCTAGTTTTTTCTTGATTCAAATAGGGATGTGGCACCACTCACTCAGGATCTGTTCCCAATAATTTTTGTTTTGTATTTTATTTCCAAATGGCTAACAAGCAAGTTGATGAACCTCACAATATATTCATACCATTATTCCTTCAAGATAGAAGACAATTCATTCCTATCATTTAACCGTAATGATAGGATTCTGTGCAGGAATTGAATTGAATTTCTTTATGCAGCAATTGTTTGCCTTTGTTTTTTTCTCAAGACATGCGACCGACCATTTTTAGTTCCTATCGCTGCAATCGCTTTTATATTATTCCCATGGTACTCCCCAGTATGATTTAGAAAATGGGAGATAACTATAGCAGTTTTTACCAACCTGAAATGTTCCTGAATCCAATCTAGAGTAGAGACAAAGATCACCAGACTCAGCGATATCTTTCAATATGTCTATTAAAGGAGAACTATTAGGTGAGTGATTTCCACTCACCTCATAGTTCTAGCCGACCTGTGACAATGAGACTGTCACAGGTCGGCTCAGTAGATCGGGAGGTGAGAGAACACATACCGGGTTCGCTCACCTCTCGATCCTGTCACGGCTCTCTGCCGTGACAGGGGGAGGGGCTGGATTCCCCTCTCCCCGCTCCGATCTGCCAGCGCTGACTGGCGGAACGGACGGGGGAGGGGGCGGGTACAGCTGGCTCTGCCTCTAGATAGGCAGAGCCAGCTGTCACTCACGCAGCTGGGCGGATCCCGTCATCTAAGTCGGGATCCGCTCCGGCTGCGGCGTCTCAGTATACCGCGAGCTGTAGCTCGCGGTATACTGAGCTTAGGGTAACGGGAGGACGCTAGTTTGTGTCCTCCCGTTACCCTAAGGAGAACTATGGGGAAAAACACTGACCTCATAGTTCTCCTTTAAATTGGACAGAGCGTCACAGTAACAAAAGCCAACGTTTCGGGTCGCACACAGGGTCCCTTCCTCAGGGCAAAAGATGTCACATCTTCCTCAGGGCGTGTCACATCTTTTTGCCCTGAGGAAGGGACCCTGTGTGCGACCCGAAACGTTGGCTTTTGTTACTGTGACGCTCTGTCTAATTGAATAGACATATTGAAAGATATCTGCTGGTGATCTTTGTCTCTACTCTGTATCTGCACGGCGCCACCCGTGGTCATCACTGCGAGCACCATCTTTTATGTAGGCCGGGACTGCTGTGAGGTGTGCGGAGGGTTCCTCTATCTATCCACACCTGAATCCAATCTTTCGCCATCTTAATTGTTTTCCCAATACCCATATTACATATTGGGTGTGACATGTAGTAAGTTATACAGTTGATATTTTCCTTAATCTCACTTTATTACCTTTCTTCATATATTTGGTCTACCATAGGAGAATATGCAAATAAAAAGAAAAGCCATCCAATATTTCACTTTTATTTTTCCTTTGGTCCCTTATTAAATCTTTCCACTTTTAGGTTGTTTATCTGATTTAAATGCTTTTTAGATTGTTTGTCTTATTAAAGGCTTTTTCAATCTCAGCCCTTTCGTAACCTCTTGCTTTTAACCATCTACCTCATTTACTTGCCTGCATATTATTATTTGTTTTGATCGTATAAATTGACTATAGGGAATAGCATGTTTAGCACGTGGTGCATGATAACTCTGATAATGAAAGAGAGCATTAGATGCACATGACAAAAAAACAAGGTATCTAATGAACCTTTTAATAAGATCGCAGGGATTTATGATACATCAAATGTTTAGTGCAGAGGAAACTCCAATTCTTATTGATTTCACAGATGGTTTGTGTGTAGGTAGAACCACATAGGAGGATGAGGTTGGTTGGGTTGATACTGAAGAGTTCTGGGTAGGGTGGTCCACATTCTCTATCCGCTTGTCTGCACACAATAGGTATTTTCTTTTTTTTATAGAACTAATATTAAGGTGATTAGGACTGTCCTGTGTCCACAAGGGGTTCCTAATTTGGCAGATCAAGAATTTACAGCACTAAAATTATAACAAAAAAGTCACATGGAGTCGGTGATTAAGCCTGCAGGTAAGGGGGAAATATTATGGTTATGTCCGGTGAATTGTATCTGTCTGGATCAGCGAGGCAGCTGAGTGACAGATCTATTCATGAACCCCTCATGGAGGATCCCACTATTAAACATTAGAATACGATATGCTCACTAATTTAGGATTGGAGTTAAGGAGGGCTATATATCTAGAACATTGGGGGAGGACCTGCTGCCACAGATACCTTGTGGACCACTATGTTATTTTTTAGGGATGCACCAATAGCAAATATTTGGGCGCATACTTGCCCAAATGCTCCTATTCCTTCCTCCGATACAAGAACTTCCGGTCAGATGGAGACTTCTGACCGGCCGTGCCGTGAGGGAACATGGAGCTAGCTTCCCGGCCAATCAGGAAGCCTGGCAGCGGCGGGTAATGACAACAGACAACACACACTTAGCACAGGCCCTGTCCCTTCTGCCACCCGCAGCCAGCCCTGTCACAGCTTCCCTCACTCACATGGCCCGACTGTCCGATCCCTGGCGCTTCACGCAGTGCCTCGTGCGTCCCTCTGGTAGTTGGCACTCGGCGGGAGCGCTTCAGCGTAGCTGTGCCTTGTGGCTCTGGCATCTTGTGGGAGGCGGTGCTTTCAGGTCCTCATTTAGCTGCCCTGCAGACTGCCCGGAGGACCCCAACACACGCGGTACCTCTGGGCGGTCTAAAGCTACCTTTAAAAAAAATATAGTGCATGTATCGGCGCTATGTATCGGGGTATTTTCACAAGTACATGTACTTGTGAAAATGCCCTGTATAGGTCCCGATACCGATACTAGTATCGGTATCGGGTCATCCCTAATTCTGTTCTCTGTTGCCAATTTATATCATTGAAACAAAATAACATGCGAGATGAGGACTTTGGGATACAGGCAAATAATTGGGTAGACTCAATATGTAGTATATGGTATCATTTTGTATGTGCAGGTACTACTTATTGCAAAAATAAAAAATATCAGATTCAGGAACATTTCAGGTCAGCAGAAACTGGTATAGGTGGCACTTATTTTCTCAATCATATTTGGTAATACTATGAGAATAATATGAAAGCCTTGCAGTGATGGGAATGAAAATGGTCGGTCCCATTTCTCGAGGAGAGAGACAAAAGGTTGCTGCAGGAGAAGAAGCCAAATCAATTTTCCACACAGATGCTAAAGGTCCATTAGAGTTAAATGATAGGAATGAATTGGCTTCTATCGTGATGGAATATGGGTATGAATATATTGTATGGTTGATCAGTTTTGCTTGTTGGCTATTTGGAAATATGTGCTGAACATAATATGTATATGTTGATGTCTATGTATCACATTTGTATAACCCAATGCTTAGTTACTATGGGGTTAAAGCTATGCTTCCCTAGCAATTAAACAAGGTGCATCCCTAAACATGGGATATTGAAGCGTCTTGATAAAGCATGCACTTTGTACGAGAAACGGTTGTGAGCCAGATACGCTTCAATCGTTTTTAGCCTTTGTACAAGCTGTCAGTAAAGGAAATCTAATGCCATGAGTGTGCTTAAAGTTTTTATTTCTTGTCAATTGAAATATCCTCTTTAGCAAGGAGCACTGGGACCTGCACCTGAAATGGATATAAAGCAAGATCCCTCAGGGCCTGTTCACATGACGCACGTTTTCTGCGATGACCTGATCCGTGCGCTCCTGCACTAAAAATGCATCCTAATTTATCCCTATGTGTTTTATGGGCTACAGTTCTCGCGTGCGCAGTCCGTTCAGGTTACGACAGAAAAATACTGCATGTCACATTTTGTACGGTCAGGAAACGGTCCGGAAACGCAAAACGCGTCAAATACACATCTTTCTTCCAAAATTAAAGGGTCATGTAGAGAGGTTAGAGGAAATTCCAATTATTTTGGATTTCACAGAGTGTGGAGGTAGAACCACACAGGAGGATGAGGTTGGTGGGGTTGATACAGAAGAGTTCAGGGTGGGCGACATACTCTATCCCCTTGTCTGCCCACAGGGCAATTAATTTTCTCAATGGGCCACATGAGAAACTGGGACTGACGTGGAGGACCAACTCAATAGGCTGAACGTAATTCTACTCAATATTACTTTTGTTGCTTTATAAAAAGCAGTACATTAGATGATTAGCTGCTACTGGTAGGAATACATGTTATGGTAAGGCTATGAAAATGTGAAGTAGGTCAAATAAAGCAGTACAATATACTAAAAATTACAATTATTTGATCACTCTTTCATTTTATTTTTAACATAACATACTTTTTAATCTTCAGAAAAACAAGGCACGCACTTATGTCATTTGATAAAAAATCTGATGGGGTCAGCTAATGTAAGGGACACTCCAATGGAGGCAATTGATAATTAGTTGTCCCCATCAGAGTGCCCCTTTACATTGGTGGTTCCTATCAGAGTGCTCCCCACGTTCGTAATTAATGTAAGGAGGCACTCTGATGGGGACAACTAATTATTACCGTGTTTCCCCGAAAATAAGACACTGTCTTATATTTTTTTTGGCTACAAAAAACACACTAGGTCTTATTTTCGGGGTGGGTCTTATTTATTTATTTATTTTAATCTACAACAATCCACACTTATTCATGTACAAAAGCAATTTGCTAACCAATCGCTGGCCAGAATGAGCCAAGCACACTTTCCTTATCGATTGCTCACAGGCGGAGTGACAGAAGCTGGCTATCACGTACCTGGTAGGGAGACCGAATGTTTGAGGAGGCTTCTCTTGCACCTTGTGTCTTGTGGCCTTTGAGGTTGGGGACAAAGGCCAGGCAGACAAGGAGTGGCACGAGTGCTCAGGGAAATCCAGTAATCGAGGTCACAACAAGCCGGGGTCAAAAGCCAGGAGATCCGATGCAGTACAAAAGGGAGCAGGCAGAAGAATATCCAATAAACGGTCCGAGGTCAAAAGGCAGGCAGCAAGCAGGGATGGTTGTCAAACAGGAGCAGGTCAAAATCCAGGGAGTTCAGGTGCATACAGGACAAGGCTAAACAGGATACAAGGAACACAATCAAGCTGAAAAGACAAACCAGCAACTAATGGGCATGTGAGCCGGGTTTAAATAGGGCAGTGAATCAAACAATCATGTCACTTC